>NC_046378.1:7252276-7585063 GCF_011125445.2 Fundulus heteroclitus | reverse complement strand
AGCAAAAGGCAGGCAGGAAGTTGCACTAGCAGCGAAACATGCAGGAGCATCAATGCAGAGTGCAGCTGAAGGTCTTTGCAGCTTAAACAGACCTCCCGAGTCGTTTGGGGACGCAGGATATATTCTGGAGAGTGAAAAGAACGATTATATGTGAAGCAGCAGCACAGCGCGAGTTGACTGTCTGGACAAGGTTGCAGACACAGCTTCATTTGTCAGTCCAGCAATATTTAGACCTTACAGTATGGTTCGATTATGACATTTTAGCTTGATTTCATGGAAATTACAAGTGATTTGAGCTATAAGTATATAGCTCAAAAGGTCCTACAGTTATTGTTTGTCTGTTTGACATTATTCTCTTAGACAGTTTTATGTAACTATGGACATATTTAACATCAGTTTGGTTATATGATGTTTGTGAATGATTTTAAGCGAGCCAATTTCCATCCCACGAGTTAATTTCTTACTTTGAATTGTTCAGCAGTGCCATTCAGGCTGAATAGCGCTGTATCTCTTTGTCAGAGCCACGTAAAGAGGCCTTGTGAGGAGTGTTTGTCTGCTGGCTGACGGTAGAAATGATTGCAAAGTGTCTTTGTCTTCCCATCAGTCCATAATAAGCCCTCTCACATTCACTTAAACCCCCGCATGGAACTTTTTGAAGGACAGGGGTTCAAGTAGAGCATAGCTTAATCACTCGGCCTGTTGATTTGTTTAGCTCGGAGAGGTTGGACGAACCGTTGTGGTACAGAGCTGATTTGCGGAGCTTGTTGACATTCTCCATCGTCTTTTCATCATCTCCCACAGTTACGGTCCTAATTGGTATCATTAAACCCCAAGCTTGGTAAATAGATTCCTAACCTGTCACTCCTATACAAACATGGAATAAAAATTCAACAGCGGAACAAGCGTATCCATCGGCACCGCATGCATTACCGATTATGATTGTTCTTGTACATCACACTTGAATCCGAGGGTTTCATTATCACCATACTGTTGTAGGCAACACTTTACTCTACTGCCTGCTGCTGTTGTGATGTACGGAGAAAAATGTTTCACAATTTTAAAGGCCGTTTGATTTGTTTATTAAATGGAAACATATGAAAACAATGAAAGCAATAACTCAAAACTGAGTGATTAAAGCAAAGGCATTCGGTTTTTTTTTTTTGCACTCTTTTAAAGTTGGGTGTTTTGTGTTGCTGTTGCTTTGCTGGGTTTTGCAGTTTAATTAGTATTTCTTAGAATTTCCACTTTAATTTCAATGTCATTTGTCTGACAAATTATAATGAGCAGCTAAAGAGAAGTGCTACCATCATCACCACATCTGAACTCTAACCAAGAAATGATGTTGGCTTGTGTTAGATGCTGCCAGGTCACATAAATAATAAGAAAATTAACTCTTTCTGTTGCCTGGCTAAACTCCAAACTCACGTGTGGAGAGTCTGACAGCTTTACTGTAGATAGAGCTGGCAGAAAGCCACCAATGTCATTTTTATTTGTTGGGCTGGACTGTTGTGTCCGATATACCATATAGTCCAGGGGTCACCAACACGGTGCACAGGTAGCCCCCACGGACTACATGTGGTGGCCACGAGCCTGTTCTAAAACAAATAGCACAACCAACCAGTGAGCTGCATCCAAAATTTACATAAATGACAATATTTAAAAAAGCGTTAAAATATGTTTAATCTTCATAAGTTGAAGTGAACTCTGACACTTTGAGTTCAAAGGTCAGTCCAGGTAGCTCTGCGTATGACACACTGCCAGCAAAGTAGCTCCCTGTTTCACAAAGGTTGGTGACCCCTGACAGTTATAGCTAGAGGATGCATAAATTAAAATATTAAGCTGTAATTGACAGTCTGTTGTATGAATTGAATCACATGAATTTGACTGTGGACTTTTGCGGTTCATTCACTTGATCAGAGATGAAGAATTCGTCCTCCTCTGCTTTTGAACGAGCTAGTTGATACTGGCGTTCTGGAATAGAGCCACACCCGGTACATGCAGAACAAAGGCCCTCAAGGATCAAAATTGCCCAGAAGAACAATGATGTATGCTTGATGGTTTTATTTTTTTTAATGTGCATGTGTTTTACGTCCTAGTGCCCGCATCACATACTTTCACTTTCTCAAAACAATAATTTGAGTTTAATTGGCATTTTTTAGATGGACTTGAGCAACACAGATTTAACAAAATGGCAAGCGCATTATGGGACAAAGAGGTTTCACCCTTTATCTAAATGTGCAGACCTTTGCAAAACAATGCAGACGGAGAGTGGAAAATCAAGAGAAAATAAGAAGAAATCCATGAGGGAGTTTTTTTTTTCTTTTCCTTTTTTTCACAGTTCAATATCTGCCAAACGTGTTGCCTAAAGAATATGTCAAGATTTTGTGTGTTAGTGTTGTGTGTGTGTGTGTGTATATATATATATATATATATATATATATATATATATATATATATATATATATATATAGATAGATAGATAGATAGATAGATAGATAGATAGATAGATAGATAGATAGATAGATAGATAGATAGATAGATAGATAGATAGATAGATAGATAGATAGATAGATAGATATCATAATTTTTCATAGCTGCCACTGGTTAGTTTTCGACTCTCTGTTCAATTCGTAATCAGCTTGCTTGTTGTTCTCTACTCTCCTCTCAAATGGCTTATCTGTCTTCCATCCCTCATGGTGGGATATAGCTTCCTGTCATCATAGACCAATTGAATATAATTCCTCAGTAGTGTGCATTGTCATATTCTGGGTTTTGTTTTGTTTTATGTTTGTTATTTGATTAGTCAGTTTACTTCCCTGTCTTAGATTTTATTTCTGTCTTGTTTGGTTTCTATTATAGCTTGTGTTCTGTTAAGTCTTAGTTTTAGGTTCTGTATCAGTTTTGGAATAGTTTGGGTTTCATTGTGGTTTGATTTTGTTTTATGTTATAAGTTTATCTGGCCTGCTCCGATCGTTTCCGTCACAAGTCTTAATTCAGTTCACCTGCCAGCAGTGTTGTAGTCAAGTCACTATGCCTCGAGTCCGAGTCCAGGTTCGAGTCACCAGTGTTCAAGTCCGAGTCAAGTCCAAGTCATTAAAAAAAAAATCCGAGTCGAGTCCACTACTCATCCGAGTCAAGTCCGAGTCGAGTCACTATTGATCCAAGTTCGTTGTAGGAACATGCCGTGATGTATGACATGAAGCAGTAACATTCCATTGCACTAATAACTCTTTCGCTGTAGTTACCCTTGGTTTTACTCGGTAAAACGACTGCTTTTTCCAAGTCTAAGACGTCTCCTAACCATGGTTTTTAAACATTGTTGTTATGGAACGCGCAACAGCGACTCGAGGTACGCTGATAGGCCGCACATGAAGGATGTTAAAGCCGCAAGCGGCGTCGATCGGCCCTCGCAGCCAAGCGCACTCCGGCCTATTGGCAACCGCCGCGGCTCCGGCCGGCGGGCGGGGTTCGCAAACCGCCGACCGCCCGCCACCGCAGATGCTGTTACGCATTTTCCTCGCTCGTCCACCGGGCGATTCCCACAAACGCGTTCGGCAGTGTTCCCCCATGACTCACAACAAATCTGGTGCAGATCGCTCGATGCAGCGAGGAGATACAGCCGTTGGATAATGATAATACATTTGGCCACCGGACCGGACTAAATTGTTCGGCGGGCCGGAAAATTTATACCGATTCCTGGACGGTGACTACGGCATGAACACCAAGCAGGAGAAAAACAACGACTTACCTTCCTATCAACTCGGCCCGTCTTTCCGAGCCCTCGACACTCAATCCATCGTTTGAGCTGAACGTTGGTATGTTGTTCCACAGTTCTACCAGTAAAATGGGCGCCTGGACATCCTCTTGTGAAAGTTTAACAGCTGTAAAGTCGGTCATATCGTTATGTCTGTTGCACGTGTAATGGCTGGTTGCTACGTGCGCTCTCACACTGTTTGCCCAACCTTAGCGGCAAGGGGCGTTGCTCATGAGATGGTGACGTCACGTGCGCGGTACGACATTTAGATATTAAAATCATACACCAAATAATATTCTAATGACATATTAAAATTATAGCCTAATGATATAAAAAAAGTCGAGTCTTTTTCTCAATTTCCGAGTCAGAATGATCTGAATGTAGGAGTCCGAGTCCAAGTTCGAGTCATCAGTGCTCAAGTCCAAGTCAAGTCACGAGTCTCTAAATTTAGCTAATGACTCGGACTCGAGTTCGAGTCTCGGACTCGAGTACTACAACACTGCCTGCCAGCATTCTTCCACCCTGTCACTCCCCTTCTCCAGTCACCATCGTATCAGCTTCAGTTTACTCCCAAGCACTTCCCTGTTCCTGATTAGCTCCACCCATGCCAGTAATTAGTTTCACTCCATTCACCTGATCACTCCCTTACTTATACCTGCCTCTGCCCCCTGCAATCTGTCAGATCATTGTTTTTTTGGTGTCAAGTGGTGAGTCTAGTCCAGCTTTCTTTGCCTGTTTATCTGACCCTGTTTGTCTCTGGATTTCTAAGTTAGCCTGTCCCCTGTTTTTGTAAATAGTTTTGTCTGTGACTGCTTTTTGTTATTTTTGGGTTATTGGATGCAGTCTTCCTGTTTTTTTGGCTTGATGCCCTTTTTGGTTTTTGGATTTTGTTAATAAATACTCGTTTACCTAACCTCTGCTTGTCTGACTGAATACTGGGTCCATCTGTCCCCGTTCATGTTATTTTTTTAGAATGTAGAATATAAAGTGCTTTAATTCAACCATTCTCCATTAAAGCTTTTAGAGGCTTGAAAATTAGGATTACCCCCCCCCCTTTCCCCCATCCCAATCAAACTCATGCATAATTCATCACCCCCCCCCCCCAAAAAAAAAATAAACAATTTGAGCAGATGGTTTATTATGTTTTGTTTTATGAATGGATCTATTTTTTTTTACATTGCCTTCAACTTTTTGCCTTCAATTGAGGACATTTTTGTTCAATTCATCGTCGTCTTTCTTCCACCACCTGCTCGTGTATTTTCCTCCTTTTTTTTTCTGAAAATTGCTCAGTCTTTATTAGTTTTATTCTGAGAGAAGTGGTAATAAACTACATTTGGAACTGGTTAAAGATAGCGGGGTTGAAGCTTTGGGTAATCACTTCTGCAATAGAAAAGGAACAAAGAGGAAAAAGAGATGGGAGGGGATGAGGAGAGGAGAGGCTTAGGCAGTTGAGGTTTAGTCAGCTATTGACTTGATGTGAATCGGATTTGGTCCACAATCAAATGGCGGAAGTTTACCCATTCACCCAAAACTGAACCAGCCCAGACGTTATAAGTGAGCTGTACGAACAGAGTGGCTGAAATGTGTTGCATTTCAAATGGATAGAGCAATGAATTGGGGAAAAAAAAGTATATCTTCCTTATCAATACAAGCAGGAGAGTAAATGGCAAAGGAGGTTGTTAAGAAACATGGAGAACCTGGTAAGGAAGCCGGAACTGATACCAAGGCTAGATGGAGAACTGCAGCTCAGAGAGCTAAAATACCGATCAGACGGGGAATGCTAGAGTGACGCCACACTGTGCCATCCCTCATGGGGAAGAGATCCCTGAATTCATTTACTGGGTGTGTGTTTGAGTGTGTCCCTTAACCTGCCTTCTGCAGCACAATACACATTTCTTACGCTCTTTGTTTGCATGATGGGACATAAATATATTATTGTTAAAGTTGTCCATCGCAAACTTTCACACGAAAGATTGCAAAAATAAATAAGTAAACAAATAACTCCACTTGGAGCTTTTTTTTATAATCCGCCAGATTTTTCATCTCGTTTTTTTTGAGACGTCATTCAAAACCATTTAGTTATGCTCTGTCCCAGTTTTTGGATTGTTATAGCATTCTGTATATGGAGGTCCTCCTGTCACTGCAAGGTAAAGGAAAAGAATAACAGGCTTTTAGTCAGCAGCGGTTCTTCAGCTTTTGACAGGTTGCAAAGTAGAAGGTTGTAGTACTCTTTCTGAACTGCCAGGGATTGTTTATTGTTGGGATTTGTCTTCTCCTTGGCATCCTCTTTTTAAGGCATCTTTTTTTCTGCTCTTTCTTTTTAAGTCTCAATGAATGCAAAGCCTCCAACAGTTAATAGTAGTGATTTCCCTGCTCTGTCTTTGTCATGGTCCTCCAGCAGCCTCTCTTTTTCTCCCCAAAGCAAAGTTATTCAGACTCTAGAGTTCTTCACCTTCACTTTGAAAGAGGTATTTTTCTTTTGTTTTTCAGTGTTCTGCAGAGATAGTGTCAACTCAGTGTGTTTCATTGCTCATCCTACACACACTCACACACAAACACACACATACACACACACACATACGGTTGCCTATGAACAATGGATCAATCTGGCTTGTTTACTCTCATAAGCTTTTTCAGATGTGAGTCATTTTACCGATGTCATTAAATATAATTTATTCCATTTTTTAACAATGGTCACTGAGCGTGAAGATGTCCAAAGTGCCTGTTAATAAAGCTGAACCCTTTTAAATGTAACTAAGGCTTGACCATGGGCCAGCCTTTCCTGTGACTCTGTGCCAAACTCAGCTGGCACACACTCTGTTTCATCTTGGCAAGGAGCAGAACCTGTCAGCCACTGGTTCTACAGGAAAAATTGGTTAATTAGTTTGATACAGGTGAGACACAAGGGGTTCTGGCAGCTGCCTTGGTTGAAGGACTTGAGTTGGGTGTTGTGGCATTTTGTGGATGGTATGGTCTGTGAAGCTGATGGCAAATGTTTTGTTTCAGGAAATTCAGACCTTTGAATTTAGGTAAATTGGTATTGAACACGTCTGTGTTCTGCAGATGTATGCATACCATTTCTTTTTTACATTTTGTACATTACAACTGCAAAAATTTTTAGTGTTTCTTTTTTCATTAGATATTGTGTGATATATCAACAAAAGGTAGAGCATAGATTTGAAGGAGAGGGAAAATGAGGAAAACCATTTCAGTAGTCTGCCTCGACCATATTCTGTTGCCTGGGCACCTGCGAGTCCTTTGGGACAAGTCACATCTAGAGACTGAATTTTTTTGCTTGTTCTTCCTGACAAAATTGTTTAGTTTTATTCAGATCGGATAGAAACCATCTTGAGTATCTCGTTCACCTTAACCTGACCCACAGGAAAATTCCAGGGATGTGGGAGACCTCCTGACTTGTTCTGGTACCAATGTAAACTCACCCATCAGTCCTCAGTGACTCAATGACCTGTTGCCCTGACAACCCACATCATGAAGGTCCCAGAGAGACCTATGTTAGGAAGCAAACAGGCAACAATTGGGAACCTGCACTCTTCTTGTCATCATGCAGTTGCAGATCAAGGTGCCATCATACACCTGCTTCAAAAAACGTGCTATCTGGAAAAGGCAGACAGCACTCTGATGATCATGTTTGATTCCTAATGGATTTCACATAGTTTAGCCTGATTTGCTTTGTCGGGAACCCTAAGAGACTCAGATGGAGGCCTCTGCAGTCATCTGGATCAGAGACTACCTGAGAAACAGACCACAGTTTGTGAGACTGAAGAGCCAGGTGTCTAACCAGTTGGTCAGCAGCACAGGAGCCCTACAGGGGACTGTACTCTCACTGTTCTCATTAACACTTTACACCTCAGACTTCAGGTACAAGACAAACTCCTGTCATCTGTAGGAACATTCAGCTGACAGCCAAAGGCTGGCCCTGTTCCAGGGACTCCTCAGAGACAACCTCTGGAGATGATTGTGACAAGTGCAGTTGTTCATAAATTGAAAAATATTATGAACAACCCTCAGCATCCTCTTCATCAGACATCAATCAGTCTGTAATACTAAAAGAGATCCTCCCTGTCCACCACCATCAGCAACTCTTTGAAGAAACTTGGATAACATGAGCTCAAACATAATTAATTTACCTTTGGGATTGATAAAGTGTCTTTTAACTGAATCTTATTTAATACATTCAGCTATGTTCTTTAATAACCTGACATTTTTTAAGATTGCCTTTGCTGATTTGATTTGGAATCAATGTGTTTAAAAGGTGTCATATAATAAAAAAGTGTGCTTACTAATAAGTACTTATCTATCATTCTGTATTGATTCTTTATTGAAATTCTGGCACAGACGATCTTCACGTGAGGCTCTAGTTAATTGCGTGGTTTACTTCATAAACCTAGCGCCCTGTTTTGAGCAATGTTAAAGTTCATCAGTAGTGCATAGAGTAGCTGTTCCCAGCAACAAGAGTTGACTGAACAGTGTGCTGAGCAGGTAACATTACAAAGACAGGAAGCTGAAGCAGTCTCTTTTAACGTGAATGTCATTGTAAAGGGTGAGAAACACAAGCACACAAAAATTATTGTTGAAAAATAAAATAAAATAAACACAACAGCATTGTCTGCTAGGAGTTCTAGAAATAGTGACGGATAAAGGTTAGTCAGAAACTATAAGACACCGTTCACTGAACATGGTCTTGATTTGAACATAATTAACTTAACTAAAATAATGGTACGCTGCAGCCCATACACTTGTAGACACTTTTTTTTCAGTGTCCTTGAGTAAAAAAAAAAAAAAAAAAAAAGCGTAATTGAACATTTATTTTTCCTTCTTCAGCTCCATGGAGAATGACCAGCTGGGTTCTTGCCAATGTCATTGCAGCTCTCTCAGTGACAGCCATATGGTCCGTGTATGTGTGTATCACCTTTGTCACGTAATAACCTTTTGTTGGGTTATTTTCAGTTTCTCGGCAGTGAGCAATGAACACGTCAGCATGCAGGGAAACAAGGCATGACAAAGAAAGTCACATGAAAGAGAGGGTGAGAGACTGTGCAGATCAGGTGTTGCATCTTGTTTTAATCACAGTGCCAGCACGTAAAAAATGGATGTTTGATTATGTCTTGTCGAATGTAAACATGGGCCATGCAGGCCAGCTGAGAACCTTGCCCGTGGGTTATTTTTGGATGGGGCTCCCGCGTACGGCATTATGTAACTAGTAACAATAATAAAAACGTACCATTTTAAGACATAATTAATCTTCTTCCTGGCGCTCTTTGCCCATTCCTCCTCCTCTCTGCTCCATACTTTGGATTACTTAATTTTCCACCTTAGAACAGATTCCAGATGATATTCCTGCCATGGACAGCTAACAGTGACACGAGTCCCTGACATTGATAACTTTTAAATAATTTATTAATTGTTTGGGTCGTATGGATACAACTGGAGCTACATATATCAAATGAGTAAATAGATAGGATTCCCAATATATTTTAATGCTCTCAATTTATTAATCATTGAAATAATGAAATTAGAGACTAACAAAAAGTATGGCAATTTGTAAAAAATAAAAACATATTTTGTTTTCTGTGCTAAAGTACAAATAACCCTTAACCTTTACAGCGATTCAGCTGCATAACCAATCACCTTTTCTATAAATTGTTTTGCTCCACAGTGTGATTCTAATTTTTAATGTAATACATTAAGTCATATAGTGCTCAAGAATATGACTGTGAAGTACAAATATGAAATCAATAAACACTCTATTTTGATTAACAATTTTGCATGTAAATATACATGTTTAGACTTTTTAAATTATTGAACGGTAGAAGTTTTTTTTTGGTTTTCTAAACCTGCTGAGTGGCCCTGATAATTTGAATTTTAAGCCTCCGCTTGTTTTACATGCTTACATCTGAGCTCTAATGGGTTGAACTCTGCTTTAGTGGTCGAGGTTTTACAGCAGCATCTTGAGTTCATTCACAGCCGCCCACCTCCGTCTTTCAGTGCAGGTGCAGCTGTGAGGATGCACCTGGTCGTAAAGTCAGTCTACAGCAGTGCTTTGGGGCTCTCAAATGTTTTCTGTGGCCCCCTGCAGTCAAAACAAAGTTTGATGCCTGCGGACACAGCACGTTCTTTCTCTGGAAAGATGGCACATTACTTTTAACCAGCTATGAACCTCATATGGCAAAAATAAGATCAAGCCGTTAAAGACAAACATATTAAAGACTTTAGTTATATTAAGTGTCCTTTAGGGGTTTATTAATAGTATTCCTCATACTACCAACTGCAGGTACAGAACAAACAGCAGGGAGTGCTGTTGTCACATTTAAAATGATTTAGAAGGCATCTGGACAAAAAAACAGCAAGGCTGTTCTTGTGCCATTAACATTCACCAGCCTCCAAATGTTACCAGTGACAGTGATTGGTAAGCGAACCAAAGGTAGACTATCCCTACCGCTTGAGGCGCCTTCCTAAGGTGACAGCCGCGGTACTGTCTCTTTCAATCAAAGTGATGGAGCGGCTGTCTGGCCCAGAGCGGAAGTACAGACTGACGCTTCATATTTTCCTCCAACGAGCTTTTGATGCCGAACCGAAGTAGCTTAATTAACTTGAAGTCAGACGTTATCAGCGCCCCTGCCTTTTTTTTTCATTTTTCTTTTTCTTTTGGGGGGAATTCCGGATAATTACCACAAGGACAATCCATCTATCCATTTTCTGACATGCTTACCCTGCTGGGGTCGCCAGGGGTGCTGGTGCCTATCTCCAGCTGTCAATGGGTGAGAGGCGGGGTACACCCTGGACAGGTCGCCAGTCTGTCACAGGGCAACACAGAGACAAACAGGACAACCATTCTCACACACACTCACACCTAAGGAGATTTTAGAGAGGCCAATTAACCTAACAGTCATGTTTTTGGACTGTGGGAGGAAGCCGGAGTACCCGGAGAGAACCCATGCATGCACTCCATGCAGAAGACCCAGGGTGGACTCGAACCCAGGACCTTCTTGCTGCCCACTACCCACTGCAACACTCTGCAGCCCCACTACAAGGACAATTGGAGAGAAAAAAGAGACTTTACGTAACTTCTTAAATAAACGGACCGGGTTTGACAAAATAATCTTGACCATAATGTGATGGTTGGAGGGTTGGTTGTACCCCTCCACCCCATTTGAACCTGTCAGTGGCTGTGACCATGCCTGTCAGCTAAAAGACAATAGAAAGCTGCAACTTTTCTTTATGATTGACCTGGGGGGTTTTAGCATACTTGTGGATTCCTGCTGGGAAAGCTTTTCATTCAGAATCCCTGTTGTTTGTGATGCTTATTCCTGTTCACACACAACCGAATGCACTTTGCCACCGTTACACTGTGATCCTGAATGGCTCACTGTGACTGATTCGAGGCTGCACACTCGCCACTGCACCCGTGCTACCCCCCCCCCCCCGACATTCGCCTTCCTGCATTATTCCGTTTACTCTTCCGCAAACGCAAGTGCGCCCTTCTGTGAACTTCTCTTTCATCCCAGTGTGTGTATGGGAATTCAGATTCCGTTCAGCCGTGGAGGCAAACATAGATCTCTCCACTGGCGGGGCATCGAAGGTGCTGATGCAACCAGTAGCTCGAATCCTTAAATTCATTCTCCGGGCCGTAAAAAAAAAAAGGGCTGAGAACAAAGCTCTCTGTGAAATCGCTGCATGTTTTTTTAAAAAAAGTGTGTTTCAGTAGGTGTGTGAGAAGAGAGAATGAAAGGGAACAAAAAGGCTTCAGCCACCTGATGCATGTGCGGTGAGTAGACTGGATTTGTTTGCTTAAAATACAGCATGTGCATTTCCAATTTGTTGCTCAACCCCTTTAATCTCTTTATCCCAGCTCTCCTCTGCTTAAAAGAGGAGTCGTACAACAGCATGTGTATTGCATTGTGTGTGGGTGAGTGTGGGAGCTTTTGATGACCACACTTATCTTGGAGCTCAACAGGGCCCAGCCTTTTTTTTTTTCCTCTTTTTTTTTTTCAAGCTGCACATCATTAAAATGCTACCAGATTTGTTTGAATTCTCCCATCTGATTGTTAATGTTGTTGCAGATTCACCAGCTCGCGTTTTGGGTTGGCGGTCACAGCTTTTAAACGCTGAGCCACGAAATTCGAACAGCTGCAAAAAGATGTACATCTAACTGCTGGGTCTTGTTAAATATTCATCTATGCACCATTTGCTGCCTGCCAAATGGTGGCCACAAACATTTGTCAGACAATCAAGGAATGCCAGTGCACGCCTACAAACCTGTACACCTGCTCATGCATACCACGATCTCACTGTATACTAATGGAAAACGGATTCTATGAATTTGTTTCCCATATAATTAAAGAGGCTTCACATGATGGTTACAGCTGCATGGGGGAGGCAAGGGAGTGTCCCTGGACAGATAGAAGTCACTTATGCATATGCAAACAGATTTCCATAATGATGTGCTTCCTAAAATTGTGTTTTTTTGTTGTTGTTTTTTTGAGAAAACGGCACTAAAGTGCCCTGTAAAAGTATCCAGGTCTCCTGAGATTTTTCACTCTTTTCACAAACTTAATTGGATTTTAATGTTTTCTCCTTTTTGTGGTTATTTTTATTGATACTAATTTTTAAATTGTGCATACAGGTTCAGCCTTCTTCGGTTAATACTTTGAACAACCACCTTTTGATTCAGATAAAGTTGCTTGTATTTTGGAGTAAGCCTCTCCCATCTTTTCCTTACTTTTAATTTAGATTTTTTTGATAATCATTCTTGCTAAATACAAAAGCTGGGATCAGTTGAAGAGTGTCTGTGAACCCCACCTTTGAAATCACTGATTCCCAGTATGATTTAGGTCTTGACATTGATGCACTCTATCAAATTGACATGCTCTCATCTAAACCATTCAATTGCAGCTGCCGCTGAATGTTTTACTGTCCTTTTACTGCTAGTATATCCTTGTAATTTACTTCATCCATCTTTCCATCAACTCTGACCAGATTCTCTATCTCTGGGCTAAGAAAGGTATCCCAACAGCATGATACTGCAACCACCATGTTTTTCCTTCATGCATACCATTTTGCATATACGCCAAAAAGTTTAGTTGTGGTTTTAGCTTTGTCCGCATGCTGCTGTTACATAAAGGCCAGATTTCACAACTAGTGCAATAGTAGTTGCATTGTCAAGAGACTTTTGCACTTGAGCTGTGGATCTTTGCAGCTCCTCCATGGTTCCCATGGGCATCATGCCTGGTTCCCGCCTTGTATATCTGTTTTCCACTTCTTGGGAATTTTTGACTACATTGGATTGCTTTATCAAATAAAGAAAATAAAAATCCCAGAACAAACACATCAAGGCTTGCAGTTGTAGAGTCATACAATGTCAAAGTTGAAGGGTGGGAATAGTTTTGCATGCCGCTGTACTTCCATAGATAGATGTATGAAGTAATGTGTGCTTCTGTCTTTAGTACCGACTCCAGCAAACATTACGCTGTTCTTTGTTGTAACACCACTGTAAGTCACAGTACAAGGCTTGAAATATTTGTTTCTTTGTGCCTGAAGTAAAGGAATTTCTCATTTCTCAGCTACAACACAGAAACCAGTCGAAGCTCAGCTTCATTTGCTGCGTAGGTCCTTGGTTTGACTCCTTGTTCATTTGCATGTACGGCATACCGACACACATTGCCTCAATCAAATGAACCTTTGCTTTCAGTGGAGCTGAGTGCTTTCCATTGTTCAATTTGCCCTTATCAGAGCCGCATTGTAGACGAGGCTCTGAGCCATAGATTAAATGTCATTATTTAATGAGAGCAGACTAGGATGGATGCGGCGTGTAATTAGTAAGACACATCCACTGCTATGATAGATCCATCACTATAGGAGGGACAGAAACACAGTTTGTATGTGCAAGACGTTTCTGTGTGGGTGTTCCTGCTATTGACTTTGTCTTTGAACCCAGTGGGGAGTTTGTGGATTTAAACACTCAATGCGTCAGATGATGCTCATCAATCTTGTGGTAAATTTGTTTTTGTTTTTTTGCCCCAGATGAGCTGCATATTCACTTAGCTGATCGGATACCTCTCCAACAAGGAAACATTAAACATCACGCGGCACCACACTGGGAACGTAATTTCCCAGGTTTTCCTGCTTTAATATAGTAATAATGTTGGGGCTTGGCTGTAACAACGTCTTCCATGACTAATGGTGGGATTCACTATCTATTTATCTCTGTCTCCCCATCTCTTTCCTCCCTACACCCATGCAATTTCAATTTTCTCTTTAGACACAGTCATAAAAATTCAACTGGTCTCCCATTTATCAAGCTAAAACATGACATATCGGGCACAGATCTAAAGATATAGGCTCAAAATAGCACCCAAATACACAACCGATACAGCACTACTACACAAATTGGTCAGATAATGTTCAATAACAAGGCAAGCACATGAACTGTGAAGATCTGCTGACATCTAGTGATTTGAACATGATATTGCAGGTTCTAAACATTTTACTTAAGTCTTTACAATATTGCAATATTTATTACCAGTGTGCATTTGAATCAATTTTAAACATTCATTTTATTCTCTCATCATGTTTCATTTTACCTGACAAAGTGACCAAGGGATCTACTCATGATTTCCTTAAGATGTTTGGAGGACATGATATTGTAAATCTGTTTTTGTACGATTAAAATATTTTTTTTACCAGAGATAGTATTGATGGTAAGAGCCAAAAAAATATTTCAAGCACTTTTTCTCATTTCCCATCAACTTCTAAAAGAACAGGGCTGGTCCTCTCTCTCTCTCTCTCTCTCTCTCTCTCTCTCTCTCTCTCTGTCTCTCTCTCTCTCTGCCCGTCTATGTCTAGTTATTATTAGATTATATATATATAGTATATATATATATATATATATATATATATATATATATATATATATATATTTATTTATTATATTTATATATATATATATATATATATATATATATATATATATATATATATATATATTTTATTTATTTATATATTATTTATTATTTTATTTATATATATATATATATATATATATATATATATATATATATATATATATATATATATATATATATATATATATAAATCGGTGCAATGAACCAGAAACTGCTGCTGGCTGTTTAGGCTGCATTCTGCTTCCTCTGAACTCTGATCTGGGACTGACATGAAACCAAACCTAACTGTATTCAAGTTCTGAGTTTGAAAACCAGATTCAGTCATTAACATGCTCACACTGCAAAAATGGAACTAAAAATAAGTAAAATTTAATGGAAATGAGTGTATTTGTCCTTATTTTGAGCAGGTAATGATCTGCCAATGGAATACAATTTTTGCACATAAAATACGAACAACTTATCTTAATCATCTTATTTCAAGTGCAGTTATCTTATTTTAGGGGTCAAAATACTCATTCCATTGGGAGATCCAATTTACCTGCTCAAATCAAGGACAAATACTCTAATTTCAAGACATTTTTACCCATCTTTAGTTCCGTTTTTGCAGTACAGTGACAAGGTCAGGAGTGCTGCCGGTAATGCTGGGCCCTGTGACAAAACATCTGTCGTTCCTATTTTACTTACTGCTGCTAAATTTTGCTGACAGTGGAAGGGGGAGTGGCGGGTGGGGTGTTTAGTAGATATACATGTTTGCTATTTGGTGTGAAAGTGGAAACATTTCGCTTTTATCGCCCAAAACAACAAAATACACAAAACGTATGCATACAAATATATTTGTTATTTTTTTGGGGGAGCTTGAAATGTGCTACAGTTAGGCCAGACAACCTTCTTTCTTGCTTACCTGCTGTATGTAGTTTATTTTATTTCAGCTTATCAAGCTGAATGGGTGCTTATTGAGTTTACCAGACATGGTTGTCTGTTTTTTGCACCATTTGTTCGTCCTGTAGGCGAGAAAAAGAGTGGTAACTTCTCTTAGCCAGCTGACATGGTGGTGCACAGCAACGGGTGGGCGAGGGGCATCGTGATACTCAGCGCTTTAAACAGGCAGAGACCACTCACTGAAAATAATCTGAACGATAGGAACAGTGTAAAGGGGGAACAATGCAGTTCTGAAGAGTAACTTAATGAAACCCTTGTGTACCTAGACACCTTTAACCAGCCCATACTTACAGTACATGAAGAGTGGGGTAATAAAATATTATTTAAAATCTGGGCTCCCCAGTGGCTCTACCGCGATATGAACTGATAAACAAGTTTTTATTTTATCTCGTCACAATGTTATTTGGAGACATAGATTTGCTCTAGACACATTTTGTTCTTGACCTGAATGCCCTAACATTTCTATTTTTTTTTTTTTTTATTTATTTTGTCTAAAAAGTAGTTCTGTGTTTACCACGAGTGTTCACACTTCTGCGCGTTGACGGCCAAATGTCAGCGAGAGTGTCAGCGCGAATGCCGCGCTTGTGTGTATAGATAAGCAAAGAGGCGAAACGCAGTCAGACGCGACCTGCCGCCGGCTTCGGCCTTCGCTTCACAGATGAGGGGCGAGCGCACACTGCTCATTAGACACAGCTCAGCAGTCCTCTCTGAAATCTCCCTCTGTCACAGTCATACTCCAGAAGACACACACTTATAAACACATCCACTGCACTCAGTGCCGCTTTCGCTCCCTCTCTCTCTCTCTCTCTCCCTCTCTTGCTGTCTGACGTTTCTATGGCAACGGCGAGCAGCCACAGAAGTAGGAAAAGAGGGGCTGCTGTTCCTGGAGACCGCCAACAATTAAGCTCAGTGAAGAAAATTTGCACACAATCCATGAGATGGTCTGAAGTCCGACAGGCGACTGGTCAGCTGTTTTCGGCACAGGGTGCGAAAGCTGGGTTCTGAAAAAAAAAAATATATATATACCGGAGATGAACTGCCCTGTGAGCACAAGACACATAACTGAGAAGTTTTTGCAAATGCGTCAGAGTTTCTTTAAACTGCACGAAGGAATGCGTTGACCTGACCCATGACGTCCTCACTCACTCTGATGCTGGACGTCTTCGGGGTCGGCGCTTATTTCTAGCCATTTCACATTTGCTGACGGACGGGTCCACGCTGGCCTCGTAAAGACGTTTAGCGAATTTTTAGATTGTTTGCCAGCTGTCTAGAACAGGGGTGTCAAACTCATTTCTATATGGGGCCACTTTGGCGTCATGAAGTTATCAAAAGGGCCGGTAGTACGTGTATAGACGGTACTTTTCATTTCATAATTTCATTCCTGTTCACATATAAGTATAAAAAATGCACAGTAACATAAAAGTAGCAACCTTAGGCCCAGTTTATACTGTTTATCTGCAAGAAAAGTTGATATTGGGGTGAGTTACACTTACAGGAGGCTCAGTTTTAGCCACTTTATACACTTTAAAAGGATATATACCTCTACTTTATGACATCATATGCCTTTTTTTTTGGCTCTTGAGGGCCGGATAATTTACCTTGACGGGCCGGATTCGGCCCACGGGCCTTCAGTTTGACACCTGTGGTCTAGAACATTGACATGCATGGCCAACATATGCGGGGCAGATGGAATTGGGGGTGTTACTTTTAATCAACGCAGCTCCGCACACACTTGGCAGCCGTGGCACACGGTCAGTTTGAAGACGGCTGCCTCTCAAGAGTGACGCTGGCAGCATACGGCTGTGTCAGAGTTTGCTGCTTATATAACTGCAGCATCAACGCCTGGAGCCCCTGGACAGTATTGATTAAGATCAAAATTGAGCCGAACAACAATATTAACTGAGAGGACATGATTGTCGATTTATCCAAAAGGTTTTAAGAGCAACACATTCTGCTGTTTGGTTTAGATGTGCCCATCTTAGAAAAAAAGAAAAAAAAGGGCATGTGTCAAAGTGTGCAGTAGCCCAGTTCTCCCTCTCTTCGATGAAAAAAAATTTTTTTTACCGCAGGATTGTGTTTCCTTTCCGAGATAGTAAACAAGTCCAGTCATATTAGACTCCAGGTCCCCTTTGGGCCCGAGATCCTTTGCCATGCACGCCTCAGTTAACCTAACCAGAGTAAACAAGAGCCTGTTGTTGGCAACCAAGTGTCATTCAAACGGTGGAGGCGATGTGACTGAGCCTCTCTGAGAGGATTCTGTGGAGATAAATGAATGGAGCCCTGAAACAGCGCTGCTGTTTTTACCCCCGACTGGAACCAGATGTACACTGTAATGGTGTGGCAAAGTCTAAGGAACAGAAATTAAGAAAACCAAATATACAGTCATAAAAAAAGTTGTTATTATTGAGTTTTAGAACCATATTTATATATAAAAAAAGTTTTTTACAGTTAAATATAAATACAACCCCCTTCACTTCTTTATTTTGCTTTGAGCAGCTACTTTATGAAAATATCTCAAGCCAGTAGCATCTTTGAAAGAGTTCCCTTCTTTCTCTCTTTTTTTTTTTTTGGGTGGGGGGGCTTTATGCTGTAATTATTTTTGCCAAAGCATGGTAATGATTTAACTTTGGGGTTTTTTGGCCTAACCTGACGCCGCCAGATAGATTTGCTTCGCATATCCATCTGGAAACCTTCCGTAATTTTGGGAAGGGGCGAAAATACTGGTTAGCTGTTTGGCCTATGTTGGTGATAGACGAGCCAAATAAACCAATCAGATCAACGAAGCATATGACGTACTAACAGTGACGACCAAAACACAACCACAAGCTCTTGCCGAAACCAGTCGGGAGAAGAGCAAAAACATCTTTTCCTCTGAGAAAAGCCTCCAGAGCAGTGTTTTGCTCTTCTTTCAGTGAAGATATACTCCGATAAAACTTGCTCGATAGCCACGCTAACGCTAGTTTCATCGGCTGAAACCGCCATGTTCTTTAGACTGAACTGTCGCTCCTCATTGCGTCACACCTCAACCCGCCTCAAAGCCAACGCTGATTGGACGTTCGTTTGGTGAACGGCTCCAAATTTTCTTTAACGGAGAGTAGCCAGACTGATCTGCGAGTGAAACCTTGAAAGCTCGCGAGATCAGGATGGTCTCACGAGGCTAGCTTTGGCCTACAAAAGGTTACATTTCTGTTTTTGTTTGAACATTTTGTTCTGCCTTACAAGTTACCATCTGGGATTCCTCTTCAGGCTGCCAAACAATGCATTGTTTTTGACAAGCATACCGATAAAATAATTGTTTATGAAGGTCATTTTTTTTTCTGTAAAGCTGTAGAAGGATGAGGAGGATCAAACCACCAGTCAGTCCTTGGATTCAGGAGAGGCAATACTGCTTTCAAAATTGCTGTCAGTTTATCAAGTGAAAATGTCAAGTGGGAGTACAGGGGTGCCAGGCATGCTTTTAAGGATGGTTGTCATATTAAAAAAAGTAGAATATGTGTTCGCATTCTTGAAAGGGAGTCAGAATCAAGTCAAACTTGTTCCGAATCCATAGCAGACTCCTATTATCTGATTGTGACGTTCAGGAACAGGGTTTTAAAATATGGTCCTAGTGAGGAGAGCGTTTGGTTTGGGAACCCCAGGGTCCCATTTTTGAGCTTTTGAGAATAATGTGGTCATTATCTCTTCTTCAAGCCCTGAACCTTCAGCATGTGCATATGAGCAGAGTTTGCACCCTATTGTGAAGTGGCCTGGATGAGGCCAAAGTTTTCAAAAGGAAAAAAAAGCGGGCCGCTCCCTCCAATTCGGGAGTCATTTCTCCTCCTTTAGTGTTGGGTTTAGGAGCTCCATCATTCAGGAAGATTCAAGGGAGCAGCTGCTCCTCCATATTGCAGGGAAACAGTTCAGGTGGTGCAACCATTTGATCTGCGTGTCAGCTGAGCAACATTCCAAATACAGGATATACTAAAATGAGCTGGAGAGGCTTGTTGCGGTAAAATTGTCTGGGTTTCCTTCTAGACATGAATGGGCAGATGGATGGATGGATGGATGGATGGATGGATGGATGGATGGATGGATGGATGGATGGATGGATGGATGGATGGATGGATGGATGGATGGAACTACAAAGTGGTTTTGTTGAAAAAGGACATATTTGAAGCTTCCTCATTCACAACATCACGGCACACCATCTTCATATGGCATCTTTATGTTGTCTCGCATTCTTTGCATTTTTGGATGTGCCAAACCTACTGCTCGTTTATGACTGAACAAGCCTTATTTAGCCATGAATCCGTACAACAGCTGTCAAATGGGGTTTAAACTGGAGATTAACACAGAAGCTGCCTGTTCTGTCCAGCAGCTGCAGAGCAACTCCTGCACTGATGTTCAGGAGCTGTCAGGGCTGTTGAGACAGCCGGCGACCAGCAGATGTCTCCCCTTTTTAAAGGAAGGGAATGCCGTTCACAGAGGCTCCCATGACTTGTTTCTGTTTCTCTCTCATGCTGTCAAAGAATATGGATTTATCTGACAGACGGCGTGTTGATGAACAGACACGTCCCTCCCATCACTTTGAGCCAGGCAGTCGTGTTTGATGCGTAGACCTTATCACAGATTTATCAAAGACAAATAGCAACATCGGATTTGTGTCTTTAATTGATAATATCTAATTAATAATATGTATTGTTTTCCATTTTTGAGTTTCCTTTGCCATTGAGGACAAATGTAAAATTCAACAATAATTTAGGTATTTTAGGTATTCACCATCAGTTTTTTTGTTTTTTTTTGTGTGTTGTTTGTTTGTTTTACAAGTAACGGCATATTCTGCTTAACAGTTTAATTTGAGAATCTGAGCTTTAAATGTTAATAGCAATACAGGTTTGACCAGTAGGTTTTTGTAATTTTTTACAAAGCAGCTCTTTTTGAGAAACAAACATTTATTGTTTTTTTTTTTTTGTACATGCTGACGTCTATAGAGAATGCACTAAAGCCTAATAGCGATTAATTTAACAATTAATCTCTGTAACAATTATTAAGAAACACTATAAAACTTTCACTTTGTATCTCTGGGGTTTTGTACAATATTTTGCTATCCCTTTACTAGGGATTCAGTGAAAAAAAATCCCAAATGTGTACATTACGAACTCTGGAAATTTATCAAGCTACTGAGCGTAATATAATCACAGGATCGTTCTCACCACAAAGTCTTCAGGACAACACTAAACATTATAACAAACTGTTAACTAATCACACTTTTCATTATTTAAGTATCTGTTTTGTTTTGCTTTTGGATATAATATTTTTTTTTAAATAAATTTGTGTCTTTATATCATCAAATCTTTATTTTGTAATTGTATTTTTTTTTTCATACTCTTACTCTCATTTTAGATCTCCTTGTTAATGATGTTTTCACAAACAGTGCCCAAATTGAGGCAGTGCCCCCATTCTCCGGTAAGGCCACTCTGTTCTCGGCTTTATTCTGTTTTATCCAAAACTTGTGATCTGGCCTCTACCTCCATAGGAAAATTTAATGTTCCCAAATGTAGCATGATGCTCGCGGATACTACAATTACAGCTAAGCATAGGTTGTTTCTTTCATAGTCAAATTGTCATATTGCCTCTGACCTCAGTGCATAAAATAGAAGCTATTAGATGTCTAATACATTGTATATACATCAGCTCATATTTTGTTTGGGCTGGAACGTGATAAGTTGAGCTCATTAGTTGCTTGTTTCAGTATAACTGAATATCCATCAGGAAGGACTCGTTTCAATTAAATTGTCCGAGCATGTTCAAAAATGTTTTTGTTTTTTTATTTGGTTGTAGAGAGAAACTCTGAAATGTTTGTATTTATAACAAGAAAGTTGCTGAAGTGGGCTTTTATTATTGCCACCAACAACAGCCAGATTTCAAAGCGGCATGCCATTTGAGAAGTCATTTATTTTACTAGGAACCCTGTAGAGTGGGCAGCCTCATCGGATTAAGTTTACTCAGAGAAGTGAACAAAGAATGATCTGCTGTTATTTCAAGTTTAAATCCCAATGCTTCATTTAATAAGTCAAAAGCTTTGAATCCAGTTTGGGACTCTTTTAGGTAATGATTAAAATTTGAAATTCTTCTTTAAATTTGAAATTCTCTTCAAATTCTATGATGTTTGATGTTTGGCTCCAAGTCTTTAGTTAAGACCTGTGATTTTAAAATAATGAAATGATAAACATATTACTCTAAAACTGAGTGCATAGACCTGGATAAATATGGTGTTTTCCTTGTTTTGTTTATTTTTTTTCCTGTCAAATCTATTTAACAGTAATAGACAATACAATTCTAGAACACCTATAGACAATAAGCTGGGCTTTGAAATTAGTGTTCACCTCATGCTAATTTCCTAAGTTTGTGTATTTGGCACATTTAAACATTTCAGGCGATCAAAGTCATTTTGATGTCATACAAAGATAAAGTGGGTGGATCTAAAATATATTTTTTTACAAGAATTGAATGCCTTCCTTGTTAAATCACAGAATTAGGTCTAATTAACTGTGAACCACCAGATTTGACAAAGACTCCTGCATAGGTGTCAAAATGTTTTCTGAAAGAACTGAACGGAAGTCTGTTTGCCTCCAATTTAAGCCTGTTTGCTGCTAAGTCTAATTAAATTTGAAATTTAATTAGACTTAGCATTTTTTTGTAAGGCAATCAAAAACGATCTGTCACATTCCTCATAAAATTTCCTGATGATCCCCAAAGTGTTTGAGAAAATACTCTGTGGACTGATGAGAAAAAGTGGAACTATTTTTAAGGTGTGTGTCATTTTAAATAGGATGTAAAGCTAGTGGAGCATTTTAGACAATGACATATCCACAGATGGTTAAGTGATGGCACGGCAAGGCTTTGCTGCTTCAGGGCCTGGACAAGTTGCTGTAATTGATGGAACTATGAATTGTGCATTTTACTAGCAAATACTGAAGGAGAATATCCAACAGATATTCCTTTATATTAACCTCACTTAGATCATACAGTACACTAATACTCAGAAGAACTCTAAATGGTTGAAATAGGGTTTGTAGTGTCTTAGTCATAGTCTGGACTTCTAGGTCTTGATCCGACAGGCAACAGTTCATGCTCAAAGATCCTTCAATTAAAACAACACTGCATCAAAGAGTAGGCTGAAAAAACCCCAGAGTGATATAAAAGACTTTTTTGTCAGACGTCACAGTTGCTTGATGACAGTTGTTGGGTGACACATCCAATTAGGACCAGCTTGGTTTGAATAGCCCTTTCTCTTTACTTACTTATAGTTAAGTAAAAATCATATATATATATATATATATATATATATATATATATATATATATATATATATATATATATATATATATATATATGTATATTAGGGGGGCTGTCTAACGCTTGAAAATTTTAACTGCGATTAATCTCATAATTTCAATAGTTAACTCGAGATTAATCACAAATTAATTGCATATTTTATCTTTTTAATTCTGAAAGTGTAAAAGCCTATTTGGGCATTTTAATATGTACAAAAACTATTTTTATTTTTTATTTTTCAAGCACTTTTTCAGAATTGGAATGAGAACATCATGGTGCCGTAAAATGTTAAACTCTAGCCTATAATGGCTAAATCACTAATCATAACGCCCTGATGTTTACACAATGTGTGAACAAATGTGTAAATAAATAAATATTTCATGCCAAAATATTTTTTGCCTCCTAAACAAAGATAGAAATGGTATTAAGCATTTACATTTAAATTAATACATTCATACACAGTTTTTTTTAAAGCCTGGAAAAAGGTTTTAAATTTCCAGGTCATTCCAGAGTCTTACACTTTGCTTGCAACTGGGCAGGAGCTTAGTACCCTTCAAAGAGAACTGTAGCACACAACTCCAGAGTACTTCATTTGGCAATGTGTCTCAGCCTTAGTTTGTCAAATACAGAGACAAAAATGTAATAAGCATTTAAGTATGGTTTATGGGTTGGGATTCTGCAATGTTATCAGCATGTAAAAACTCATCTTCAGAACCAATGTATGCTCAAAATGGTGATCTGCACCGTGTAATCTACTTTCAGCAGTTATCACCGGTTATTGCACCGTAAACTGCAGAAAATACGTGCAGAGTTGCTCCCTCTGCCTTTACTACCGTCGGCTCCTGTGTCATTCTAGAGGAGGATGCGCTGCAGTGCCAATTGAGGCGGAGGGATATTTCAGCTGGTTATACTCACTGTGTCTGTAGTGCAAGCAGGTCTCTATAACTCCTGTTTATCGTCACTTATTTTAGAGCCCAAATAAGCGACTTCACTTTAAGAAACAAGCCCAAAAAAACGCAAGCCCACAACTGATGAAATTCACAAGTGACTTTAGAAAAAAGAAGCTGAAAGTAGTATAAAATAAGCGGATTTGGCAACAGTGAGCGCAGGTCTATTTTGCTACAATCTCTAGCGTTCTTGGAACTACGGAAAGTGCCGAGGGTAAAAAAAAAACACATTCCAGTGAGCGCTGCGGGGAAAAAAACGTTAGGTAAAGGTGTGCGTGTTTTGACGAACGGTTAGCGCATGTTAAAAAAAAATGACGGTGTTATGGTCTAACAAAGTTAACGCTTTTGTTGTTTGACACTTTCTTTGTCAAATCTTCCAGCAAAAGTCTACAGAGAACTTCTAAAGCCGGGCATACACTGTATGATATTTTCAATCGTGGTACTCATATACAGCTCAAACTGTATGCCGAAACCGCAGGATTTAAAAGTTCACTGCTCACGAAATATGTTCTTACACTGTACAGCCCGACGGGAGGTTGTCGTGAGAGGTGGATCATCCCTCAATACCCCCTGTATACTACACGACGCACGACTCACGATCAAGCTGAAACTCGGCCCGATCCAAAAAACTCTCGCATAACTGAAGGATCGGCCCGAAAAGTACAAAAACTCACACAGCCAGCGTACGCCTGGCTTAAAGCATCAGATTGTGTTACCATCTAATGCAGAACAGATTACTGGATCAATGTGTGCTTCTTTGCTTTTTTGTCTCTCTTGTTATGTCTCTGCTCTGTCTTTTGTAACCCCCAGTCGGTGGAGGTTTTTCCTTCCCGTTAATGGGTGGTTTTTCTTTCCACTGTCGCTTCATGCTTGCTCAGTATGCAGGATTGCTGCAAAGCCATGGACAACGCAGACGACTCTCCCTGTGGCTCTACGCTTCTCCAGGAGTGAATGCTGCTTGTCGAGACTTTGAAGCAATCAACTGGATCCTTATATAAGAAAGTTTTGACCAATCTGTGTAATATGATTTATTTTGACTTTGTAAAGTGCCTCGAGATGACATGTTTCATTAATTGGCGCTATATAAATAAAATTGAATTGAAATTAATTGAATTATTAATTGTAAACGTATCTTTGAGCAGAAGAATACAAAGGAATTACCAAGGCATTAGAGATAATACAGGACAAAGTGTATAAACAAACAAACAATAATTCTAAAGTTGACAAAATATGGCACCAAAAGTAAAATGAAAAAAAAAAACCTAATAGTTTCTTTGAATTTGATGAAAGGACGAAAGGAAAGATTATCAATTTGGCTGGCGAGAAGCACACTTAGCAACAGGGGATTTCCTGGGAAGTACTAGCTGTGTTGTACATGTAACAAGTTACCAATATCAGTATCATGTAAATGAGTTGCTTTATGCTTGGTTGGTGACCAACTTCTTGAGCTTTGTAAAATAAATATTTCTAAAGTTCATTTGAAGTGCATGGGAAACAGCTTCATTGTCTGATGACAGCAAGGTTGAGCCTTTTGCTTATAACCCAAAAAGTATATTTTGCACCAAAAACCAGCACATCACCAAAATAACACCATATCTAAAGGGAAGAATGGTAGTGGCAGCACCATGCTGTGTGGCTGCTCTGTATTCAGTTAAAATAGGGTCTAGTTCAAGGAGGTGAAAATATGAACAGCTCCAAAGGTTTCTGCAAAAAACATGAACCCTGCAAAAAGCTTTTTTTAAAGACCTAAAAAGGTCAAATGTTTCTGGACATTTGACCTTGAGTTTGCTGATAGCAAACAGGCTTTCAGTGAGGTATTGACACTAATTCATCTCACAAATGGGTGTCTGAGGAAATTACAGAAAACAAACAAATTCTTGACTTCAAAGCTAATCCATCTATCTTTCTGCTTCTTTTTTTCCCATTAATCGTTTCATCTCTGACCAAATTAAAGTCAGGGAACGCTTCCCTTAGGTCAATGTCGCCCCCATACGCAGAGAATCCAGTCAATGTTTGGATATGAGAAATATCCTTCAGCGGAGACGTGACGAAAAGCTCAATTTTGACCCCAGTCAAATAACTCAACACCTTTACGAGTGTCCTTGTCAAGCTCTGAAATGATGATTAGGTTGGAAACTTGGAGGACGGGGAGGTGGTCATGCCCGAGTGCATCTGTGTGAAGGAAAACAAAGACTGGGCAGCTGACAGAGTGGGGTGAAAGCCCGACATCGAACTACTACACTGCCTTCACCCAAAAAACAAAATAAAAGAGCCTGAGTATTGATGTTTGGAGAGAAAACAGAGAAAAGCCAAGTACTGTATACCACCGGGGTACATATACCACTCCATGCAACACTGATTTCTCTCTACTTTTATAGGAAGCTGTAAAACTAACAGAGAGGTACTGTAGCTATCTGAAATGTGTTGTGTGCCTCTCGTTCAGTCATTTAATGTAGGTGGTGTACCACAATGAGCAATGAAACTTAAGGCACACATGCATTTTTCATAAAGAGCTCGCCTTTGTCGCCTCAGACACCACCAGGTTTGGAGGCTTTAGATAAATGTTGGTCATGAAAACATTTTGGTGGGGCGAATTGATAGAGGAGAATGTTGTGTTTTCCCTCTAGGCTCATGACGATTCAATAAATCTTGGCCTTTTGGGTCACATTTAATGTCCAATAAGCTTTGGCTAAATGTTTTAATATGAGCAGCCTACAGAGCGAACACTAAACACACGTAAAGGTTGCGTCACAAACCTCTCCAAATTCAGCTTTTGCTGTTAATCTGAGACACTATGCTGTGTTTCACAAACAGTTGCAGAAGTCATTAACGTTAGGGTGATGCATCACACAGGTATGCCAATGACCATCAATACCGTTCACTGGAGGACAAATAGAACATATTTACTCGTGCATAATCAGTTCTATAATTATCAGTCTAGTCCTGTTCAGTTAGTCAGCCTGCATTGGATAATAAAGTTTTGCTTGGCTGCGTGTCTTACGATCAATAGCTGTTACAATATGGTAAAGTGGTTTAGGATCGCTTTAGGACATCTTTTTTTCCCCCTTTAATGGGTCTTCCAAGAGTATGTAAACCCCTCCCACATTTTGTAATGTTACAACTGCAAGCCTCAATGTGTTTTACTAGGATTTTATGTGAAGACCAACCCTAAGTAGCATGTGTTCATGTGGTGAGAAAATTAAAAAATTTTTACAAAGCAAAATGAGAAAAGAAAAATTCAACACATGTATAGTTAATTTTCGTCAACTGGCTGATTTTTTCCGATTAATGCTGCTTCTGCTGGGCTTGATTTTGGACAGACATGTTTTATTATATTGGAGCGGTACTATAATCTTTCTATTTTGGGATGAGGGATTAAGTGGTGCTCTGTGGTATATTCACACTTTAGGATATTTTTTTATGACCAAACCCTGTTTGAAACGTCTCCACAACTTTATCCCTGACCTTTCTGCCGCTGTGTTCCTCGGTCTTCGCGACGTTCTCTGCTGTTCGCCTAACAAGCCTCAGGGACTTCTTTTGTCTTCCACTTGCTGTGCATTTGCATGCGGTGTGCAAATTATAGATGGTCATTTGCAAAGTGTTAAACCTCTGGAAAATATGGCAAGAAATTCTGGCTCCCACGAAGCAGGGTGTAGAGAAGTTAGGGATATTTTTTTTATTTTTTTTAACCCAGTACTATACCTGCATTCTCTTTTGTTTTGTATAGCATGACCTCCTAAGTCCTATTAGTAAGATCTATTGATATCCTTCAAGATACAACAAGAAATAGATCAATGTTTGATTAAAGCTGCTGGCCTTGTGTTCCATATGACTCCTACACAGTGAGCCACTGTAGTTTGATTTAAAGTCTTGAAAACTAATATCACAGCAAGATGAATTGGTCGTTCCTCTCAGTCACAGTGGCAAATACACTTTCTTCACTTGCATCCCGCTGAGGCAAAAAAAAAAATACAGATTTTTATATGTATGAAAAAAAAAGTATCTTTCAAACTGCAGCAAAATGAACACACGCTGACAAGAAAATAAAGTTGCCTTTTCAGATCTGCGCTTATTTATGAGTATTTATAGATATTGTTGGATGCTGTAAGACCTGGAAGTCCCTTTCGTTGTAGATGAGACACTGTTTTTGGTGTTTAATACTCTCCTCTTGTTCTCTACAATCTGACAGATCTCCATTAGCTGACAACGCTGTCGGCAGGTTAGACTTCTTTTGCTTCAGACACATGATTTGTACGTTTTAAATCTCCCATTAACAAAGTATCTTCAGTTTTTCCCTCTTGTTTTGCGTATTATTTTCTCCACGCGCCTACTGTGGCTCGGTCTCTTGGTGGTGCAGTGCAGTGAGAGACTAGTTGCATCAGAAACTGTGCTTGATATTAGCGGTTAGAAAAACTAATACTGCACCGGGGGGGTATATTTCTTTGAGAGGCCCAAACACCTAACAGTGTTGCCTGTTATCCGTCGCAGCCTGCTGATACAGCTAACAGAGAGCATGTAAGTTAACAAACAGAGACATTTTTCAAAACGTTTGAGGGGGTAATCCACTTTCTTTGAAAGTGAGGCCCCGGTGTGTTCAAGTATTCAAACAGGAGGTTATTGAAGAGTGAAATATTTACTGGACGGCCAGCATTAGCAAAGTGTCTCCTTTTGAGTCCGTGCGCCCTCCCGCTGTTTATCCACTTCCATGGGGGAAACCATTCTCATTGTTTTTTTTTATTTGTTTCTTTTTTTTATGTGTTTTTTTTTTGTTTTCTTCCCTTCTGCCCCTCTCCCCTGCAGTTTCTCAGAGTTTCTCAGTAGGTTTAAAACTAACTTAGCCCTGGGGTGCTCTTGCATTAGAGTCTTGCCTCTGGGCATAGCTTTGGAAGAGAAAGTGGCTACATGATGTTCTCAGGATAATTATTAAAGCAGCGGTTACAGAGGCATGGATGGATTTCCTATAGAGAGCCCAGTGTCTAAAGCTGCTCTGACGTCAAGTGCAAATGGATACTCTCGGGATAAACAAACCGAGCAAAGAACTAGTGCAGCATTTTAAAGTTTTGGGTACAAAGTCTAAAAATCTAATCAATCAAATGAAACTATGCCCAGGCCACCACACAGAGGGTTTGAAAAAGAACAAGAAGGTGTTTGATAGAGAAAAGAGAGGTGTATATTAGGACTGTGTTTTGACATTTGAGCTACAAGACTACCCTTGGTTGGTCTTCTCATTTCCATGTCTGTTATGGGTTATGACTGACACCGACCTGTCAACATTTATAGGCCAGAGTCCCACTTTAGAGCTATTCCTGACCTCCCCTGTGGAAGATACGAGGGTCGGAGTCTTTGCTCAGATCATCTTCCGGTCATTAGCTATAGCTGTCTTCACACTAAGAAAGACTTGCAGTAACTTCAGAGGAGGCAGGCTTTATGTCAGGAGACAGGTCTTTCTGGTCTCAACTTGATCTTTAAATGTTAGGTACATATGCAGTCTCCTACCTCTTGGTTTCATTTGCATCTAGTTAAACATAAAATCCATCCATCCATTATCTATACACGCTTATCCCTTTTGGGGTCGCGAGGGGTGCTGGTGCCTATCTACAGCTGTCAACGGGCGAAAGGTGGGGTACACCCTGGACAGGTCGCCACTCTATCACAGTAAACGTAAAATAATATTAATAAATAAATAAATAGCCTACTCCTCACTATGTTATGACAATATAGTCTCACAAATACATTAGTAGCAAAAAGAGGGATTTATTTTATTTCCTCTTAAATAAAATCTTTTATTTAAGAGGAAATAAAGAGGAAATAAAATCTTTTATTTCCTCTTTTATTTCCTCTGTCACTCTTAATAGAGAGGTAGTGTTCAGTGTTCAATCAGTGGAAGGCATTTAGGCCCACATATTGATACATTTTAAATGAATGCTGTACATTGGATTGCATTTTAAGTAAAATTCTTTATAGAAAAGAAATTGTTTGATTAGAGAAACTTGGGAATTAGGGATATGGTTGTAGTGCTGCAATCAAGTGCTGCAAAGATTAATGTAAGCCTCTGCTTTGCTCTTTATTTTGGTTTTTGCCCTGCATTAGCAATAAGTATTCTTCAAGTTGTTTAGCATACAGATATTTACTCCAAACGTTAACCAATTATTATTTGTGCTTAAACGATATACAGAACATACTTAATGACGTCATATTTGCAAGTGGTTAGATGACTGCAAGGCATGGTTAAACGTCAGCACACAATAAACCTGCATTTTAAGGTCTGCTGCTTCCACACACTCACTTTAATGGACAGATAAATGTAGCTGTGGATCCGAACTGACTGGGGCTTCAATGACAGTCACTCAACAAGCTGACAAGTCTGAAAAGGGTCGACCGAGTGTGAAAGCTGCGCAGAAAATAAACGCGCCCCCTCCACCAAGCAGGCGGACCTGCCCCTTGCTGGTGCCTGAAGAGCCTCATTGCTCCTTAAAGACATTTAAACGTGCGGCACCCTGCCAGGACTCCCAAATGAACTGGTTGAATTTTCTTTGGGCATTTGCATTCAGTAGATTTGCTCTGTGCTACTCTTTCTCTATGGGTGTGCATGGGAAAGAGAAAACCTGAACCTGACATGTAGTTGGACTGACCCTGTAGGCCTCAGGTGTGAGGAGAAGCGGAAACAGTAGCCTCGGGCAAACAGGCCCTGACAGCAGTCAAGGTGCAGGGCTTAAATATGTGCTGCCTTCCTTCACATTGTTTGCCTCTTTTCTCACTTCACATCTGATTTTTTTTTTTTTTTTTTTTTTTTCAATACTATCCAAAGAAAGCTTCCAGTATTGTGTGACGCAGTTTTCATACATCCTGTGAAGTCTTGATTTGCAACAGCTTGGTTCTATTAAAAGTTGACTTAGCAGAACCAAAAGCAGTCAAACATGTCCAGTATGTATCACATCATGTGAAATGGGTTTGCTTTTTGTACATGTTGGTACTAGTTTGCGTCATTTCCCAGCTATTTCTAAGCATGAGTGTGTGATGAAGTGCTGTTTTATAATGTAAATGCAAGGAAAAATGATTTTGTAAAAAAACATCTCAGTTTATTGCACAAGGAAATCTCCTTCTCTGAATATTCCCCCAGAGCCATTTTCAACTTGCCGAATTAGTAAAAAGATTATAGTTACAGCAGAAATATTGGGATGCATTTGTTCTACTTTGTATTATTTTGGGCCGACTTGTCTTGTTAGAAGAAGTCCTTAATCAGCTATCAGATTCTTGCCTAAAGGAGCACAGCTTGACGAGAAAAAACTTGTGGAAAGCTGTCACCATCGAGGAAGCTTCAAAGCAGCCGTCACACTATTTAATATCTTGCCTTATCTGTTGGCTTATCTAAACCTGCCTTGTACATGGGGCCAAATGCGTAGAAATGAAGCGTATTTGGGGTAAAATTAATCAGTAACAGTCATGTGTGTGTGTGTGTGTGCGTGTGTGTATTGCATACACAGTAAAATGAATGTTGTGTTACTGTACTGGGAGAGAGCAAGTTACTTTTTTCCCTGACCTCATTGTCTCGTTTTTAGTTTTATTTTCCATGCGGATGCTGGAAACACCCCACGTATAGCACATATTCAAAGACATCAAAACAAATTGGTCCATACATTCAGGGTTCTTGCCGACGCATTTTAGCATAACAGGTTGTTACGCTGTCAGTAGTGGAAATTGCGCTATGACTAGGCTCTTTGGCATCTGGCCTCCTTTCCGCAGGGTTTCCCCCGCTGAACCCATTCACATCTGTCCAGATTGTCACACTTCTTCCAGCAGCAACGTACAGACACTTCTCCTCCACGCATAAGCTAACGCTTGCTGTTACCATCTTGACGGCCAGCCCAATGATGGGGTTCTGTAGGTCTGAGCTGCCCCTTTTGAGCTGCAATAAATAAATACTGAAGCAGAGAAACAACAAACCGCTTTACAAAAAAAAAAAAATGCTGTGTTTTCTTCTTGTTTATCTATTTTTTTTTTCTTTGGAACTATAAATGTTTTTCTTTTTGCTGCTTGTTGAAGTTCTGTCAAACCTTCGGTCCATTCCAATTCAAACTGCAGTTTGGAATTGAAAAAGGAAGAATAAGCATCATTATTCACTGTGAGGCTCATGCTACATACAGTTCACTATCACTTACCACTCATATCACAGCCTCCCTATGACCAAAAAGAAACTCAATTGCAGATTTCTCAAACAAGGAGCGATCTCGCTCTTCTATGTCCAGCCAATCTCTTTTTCACAGGCTGTGGTTTATTTCCTTTCTTCTCGGCTCCTCCTGTCTCACAGCCCCTCCAGCTTCCTTTTCTGTCCTTTTGAATCACCATTCTGATGGGAGAGAAATAATCAGTCTGGTGAGTTGGCCGGAAAAGCACGACATGGGGAGCTTTGATCTGGACTACATTTTTTTTTTTTTTACAGACGTGCACACACGCATACGGAAACATATTCTTGCACAAAAAAGCCATGAGCCAAAAGCAAGCTAAGCTGAAAAGGTCTTGAGGTTTTTTTTGGTCCCAAGGAGGATTGGTGTAGCACAAAAACAGCATGTTTGACAGCTATATGTTCCACTTTACCATTTTTCTATGACCTGAAACAAAAATGAATTAATACACATTAACACTGCGACTGAAACTCATCAAGTTTCCGAGCAACACTCAAACAGATATTTATTTGCCCTAAAACCATGTCATATATGAAAATATATATTTTTAATATTGTCACATTGCAACTACATGCATGTCGATAGAAAGGAGTCCCTGGATGACCCAACATAGGGACTTTGTGTCGTTTTAGCACACACATCCAGATTTTGTAATATCCAATCCCTCGGAATCCCATTGTCCCAGGAGCTGTAGTACAAATGGTTTCCTCTTTGTCTTCTCCCCTGCTCAAATAAGTTTCAAGGTCTGAAAATTTAGCGAGCTGTAAATCCAGGGACCTCCTGAGCGTTTGTGCCGCACTGCTGAATTGCGTAACGGATATGCAAATCCCGATAATCCCAAGAGTCAACTTGGTTAATATGGTCCTTGTTTGTCTTTTATGTAACCTGGGTATTGTGGTTTATGTAAGCTTGGCAGCCGTGTGTGTGCTTAATCAGCAATGAACCCAGTGGCTGTGCAGATGGTAAAAGTATTTTCAGGTGCTCAGCCCTCCAGCTGTTGTAAGGCTTTATGGTCTATTGAATGCCATGGTATGGCTTGAACATGACCAAAGGTTTATTAGAATTGTGTGAGTGCATTTAGTTGACGTGAGGTATTTACATGGACCACATGCTATATAAAGCAGAGGCTGGATGCGTATGCAAGTAATGATCGTTGGTGTGACTGTGTAAGGGATAAAAAAAAAAAAAAACATTTTTGAGCTGGGCAGCACACACTTGCACTACTGATTTCTTAACTACAACACAAGCAAACAAAAGTTGAAGCGCTAGTTGATAAAAAGAATGCAAAATTAGCTATTTGGGATAACTTAATGTTTCTCTTTAACTTGGGGGGTAGTGACCCAGTGGTGCCTTTGCGACCTTTGTAGTGCCCAGGTATCGCCTCATGGTACTAGTAGAAACACTGACCCTGGTCAAATGCAAAACTACTGGAAAATAGTCAAAAAATTAGAAGGTTAAAACATTTCTAGGCTCTACACCTCCAAAACCATTACCTTTTTTGGATGGGCACATTGTTGCCCCTTTAGTGCACTTGTTGTTATACAGGGAAAATTTCCTAAAAAATATTTTCCTATGTCAAACTTGGCATGGAAATATCTTTGTACGCATGTTACACGGAGAAATTCAGCACGAGTATTTGGCAAAAGTGGTAAATTTGTTCACCATCTTTATGCTTTGCTAAGGAAAAGACAGACTCATTAAAGTAGAGACTTTACAATCAAAGAATTTGTGTGGCTTAATTGGAATGTTTATTTTTTCATATTTTTTTTGTTTGTTTGTTTATTTGATTGTTTATTTTGGAAAGTCCACAAGTAGCTTAAAAAGCCTTAAAGTGCAGTGCAAATGCCATCTTGTCTGTGAATGCAATTGCATCACAATAATTTAAAAATAAATTTAAAAAATCTGCACTATAATTGTGCTCATCTTTTTTTCCATTAATTTTATTTTTGAAGAAAAGCAAGTCTGTTATTTTAGTTTGCTCTGTCACTGTTTTAAATCCATGAAATACTGAGTCACTTTTTCTTTTACTGCATTAGTTTGAACTGGCTGTAATTTTTTAACTCTGTTAACAAAATTAACCTATATGCAAAATGAAGAGGAAAAAAAAAGTTCTCTACAGCTACAATTAGCTGTGCTGATCTGCAAAGGTCCATGCATTCGTTCAATCAGCCAACTGTAACCTGAACTACGTTTGGTAATCAGCAGTACGAGCATTTGTGCTGATAAGACTTGACCTGGTTGGAGCTATATTGACCAAAGATTCTTAAAAACAATTAGATTAATTCTATTTGCCACTACAAAAATAAAAACAAAAAAAAACATGTTCATCTTTAAATACTATATTTATTAGGTTTTCATTTTTATGTTGAAAAGCTCTTGGATAAAAAGAAACTCCAAGACAGAAAACTAAAATAATATATGAAACTGATTTGCTATTATATAGAAATAGCGACATTGATATAAAAGTTGAATCAACCAAATTGTGTGGTAAGCATGTTCATTTTTGTTTTGCTTTGTTGCCATTAGGTCCACCTTTCATTGGGACAATCCTGAAAACGGCACTCATTAGAGCATTTGAACCTGGACCCTTCTACTATGATCAAATAATATTGAAAACATCAAACTTGATTTTAAAACCTTTTGAATAGTTTGCAAATGTGAAGATGATGTGCATCAGGCGCAAAATTTCCCTTGCCCTGAGCCCACTCATGCAAGAACCACCATGGCTCCAATGACATCGGTATAAAAATGGCTCAGTAATTTAAAACAACCATTCTATGCAGAAATACATCATTGTTCAATTTACTGTTTCGAAATACTAACCAGCAACTAAATCTTTGTCAAGGAAAATCTATGTCGTCTTTAAGGTTTACCATAAACACCCCTAAAATGCGGCAGGTTGGAGCGTGATTAACCTGTGATTCTAATCCAAATTGCTTTATCCTAAAGAACCATTTAAATGACAAATGTTCAGAGGTTGGTAATTGATATATGAGGGAGGGACTCCTCTTACCGGGCTCCTTCTCAGCATCCTCTCCCCACTGCCTGGCAGGGGTCGTTTGGTACTTATTCACCTGATCTGGCTCCTCTGCTTAATGGGCCAAAGGAGAGCCATAGCTCAGTTTACACCTCCTCCTCTCATAAGGTGATGTGCGTAATAATTCTGCTGAAAACCAGTAAAGGTAGGACTCAGGTTTAGACTCGGAAGATTACCAGTGAAACCCTAATCTTTATGAGTTGCTGAGTTATTGAAGAAATGCCTCCGACATATATTGGTCAAACTGTAATATAGAATCTAAACCCCCATTTATATATAGGACAGATTCTTTACATGTTTTTACTTAAGTTTAGTGGCATATTTTAAAACCTGAATCCACACATCCCCCTCCTCTTTTTTTAATGGCATCAGTACCCAGCCTTCACCAAAATAAACCCATAACCCATTGTAGATTTGATTCAATAAATCTGTAGGATTGCTGATTTTCTTTTTTTAACATATATCACAACGACAGTTCAATCATAGATAAATTAGATTATTAGGTGATGTGATTGTAGTGTTATGATAAAGGTATTATCAGAGCTCCAGAGATGCAGAAGGTTAGACTGACTTAATGCATCTAGGATTATTTTGTTAGTCAATTCTTCTGTATTAAGTTCTTATTACTACACTTTTTCTTGTCATGTCTACTTCTTTGTGGTGAAATAGTAATGAAAAATACGCAGTATCCTACTCTAGCATCTGTTTCTGAGTAAAAATAAGAGCTGGACGATAAACAAATAGCAATGGTTTTCTTCTGCAAACAGCATTAAAGTACTACACTCTATGATTTAATGAGTTCCTGTTTTGGTGGTGTAGCAGGCTAAGTACGTACCTTTGAAAAAGGTTCTTGGTTTGAATCCCTGTTCCATCAGAACTCCTGAATAAGAATGCAGCCAGAAGGACTCCTTCACTCTGTGGTTCGATTATTTGCCCTTGATATTGTGACATGATTTAATCAAGTACACATACAAGGCTTTCAGGAAATATTCCTACCCATGAAACTTTTTCAGTCGTACAACAACAGATAGAATAACTGCATATCTGAAAAATCGTGGCATGCATTTAGCCCCCTTTGAGATGACACTTAGTAGAGGCATTATGCACGACAATAATCGCTGAAGACCATTTGACGTACGTCTTCCTCCACTTTGCAAATCTTGAACGGGAAGCTTTGCCTGTCCTTCTTGCAAAACAGCACAAGATCAGTCAGATTGGCTGGAGAGCATCTCAGATTCTACCAAATGAAAATGCTTCTGATTAGAAAACAAAAGAAAAAAATACACATCTGGAACTTCCAACATTTAACTGTAAAAAAATAGTGATGGAGGATCATTAATTGGAACATTTGTTTTTTGAAAGCAAGTAAAATGTACACCAATGAGGCTTAACATTATGACCACCTACCTGATAGCGTGTTTTGTGGGATAAATTGCATCAGCAACAGGGCAAGTTTATTATACCCATTTATATCACAAATAAAATGTGATTGAATCATTTGTTTGATTTACAGTTATCTGCCAATAAATGGAAATTGTGTAAAACAAAACCAAGCAAAAAAATCAAATATTAAGATACAAAAAAAAAGACCAATTGGCATATCCGATTAGAGTGAGTACTTTCTCCACATCTACAGTGTCTCAAGAGAGCATACAGGTAGGCACCTTACTTACTGGAACCAGTAGCAAACAAACATTTTAAGCACTGATTTAGCTAAGTGCCTCTAGCTGCTTTCTAAAGATGCAGGCATGTGGTTTGAATTACCAGCCCCTCTCCACCTCTCCACTTTCGAGAGAAAGTGCAGCCATGAGGCATCCAGTCACCGTGATGTATTTATCTCTGGCTCTCTACTCATGACTGATGCTTTTCCATTAGCATTGGGTGAGACAGGGTGAAAGCGGGAAAGGATGGAGGGGGGGGGGTGATTTTTAAATCTCCACCGCTCACTCGCATGCCCCACACCTGAATGATTTCAATCTTCCTCTTCCCCTCCGACTCTCTCGCTGCATCTGACTACTGGCAGATCATATCCCATCCACAGTGCACTCTCATGAGTATCCTCTTCGCTATCTCTCCTTCAGCGCTGTTGCCCTACTCTCCTCTCTCGATCTAGACGGCCAGATCCCCGTTCAGTGCCCTCATAATCCCTACAGTTTTTGTGTGTGTGTGTGTGTTTTTTTGTTTTTTTTTAAATCGGCTGGTTAGTCTGTCGCCTGAAAGAGAAAGGATTATTGACTAATACGAGGTAAACGCCACCGCTGGAAGAAGTTAATGCCACATTGTATTACCCTCGTCCTTCATCGGCTCCCATCTGCTTGGCTCCACTAGAGTTTTTATTGAACATTGGGAGATGAAGACTGATATTCTCTATTCCTGCTGGTGAGCAGGCGGAGCTGGCGGAGCTTAGTCCAACATATTATAGAGCTGTCACTTTTGATCATCATGACAGAGTAGAGGCAATTGTTTTTTTTGTTTTTTTTATCCTGCACCTTTTTCTTTTTCAAATCGTGCTATTGCCATATGGAAATTGAGACTTTATAACAGCATAAAACAGACAGACAGAACAGAGGTAAATATCAGGGATGTTTGATAAACAAATATTTTCTTTTGCTGACCAGAATAAAGTTTTGATCATCCAATCTTGTTGGCAAAGTAGCTCGAGCGCATTGAGACAGGATGTCCAGCATCTGTGAACAATCAGCTCTAAGAGGTTGCCTCACATGCTCAATGATATTCATTCAAAAAATGTGAATAAACACATTTAAGCCATTCTGTTGCCACTCTAGCTGCATCTTTTGAGTCTCTGCTGAAAGCTGAACATTTCCTATAATCCTAAATCTTGTGAAGCTTTTTACAAGATTTTGTCCATTTTTCTCTATTCATCTTCCCATCAAATTGTCCCTTCTCTGCTAAAGAAAAGCATCCCTACAGCATAATAGTGTCACCCTGGTTTTTCAAGGTAGGAACTGTGAGTTCAGACTGAATTAGTTTTCTAAAGCATGCGTTCCAAAAAGGTCAGTTTTGCTCTCATCTGACCAAAGCAACTTCTTCCACATATTTGCTTTCCCCTTTAAAGTAAATAGCTAGGAACTGAAAGAGCACTTCTGTAAACTCTACTTCAATGTCTATCTTGTTATTTTTCCTTGAGGTGTGGAGCATCCCGTTGACATATACTCCCATTTGAGCTGTGAATCCTTTGCAGCTGTTCCAGGGAGGCTATAGACATCCAGGCTGCTTCTCCGATTATTGATATTCTTTCCCAGAATGCCATTTAAGGAGAATGGCCATGCCTTGGTAGGTGGGAGGTTTAGACAGGAGGCACACAAAAAGGCACTGAACATCGATAAAGCAGGGACAAATTAGAGAGGGCAGGACAGAAAAGCTTAACGAAGTGTCCCATTTGTCATCTGTACTTTCTCACCATTCAATCACAGACCATGTCGGATTGGACTGCTGAAAATTAAACACCTTTTCCAGAACACCTTTTCCAGAGCTACCTAGCAACATTCTCAGCCGACAAGGAACAGTTTGAGACTGCCCAATTTGCCCACTCCAGCTCTCAGTCTCCAAGCTAATCCGTCGCCTTTGAAGAATCCTGCAGAGTTGTTTGAACTAAGTTACGTCTCGTTAGTGAAATAGATGAGACTCCGATCACCAGTAACTATGGGAACAAGCCCTCCTATAGCAGCAGCCAATGCACCGGTGGAGTTTAAACAGCTCATCAATGAGTTGAGGAAACGATTAGTGAAAGGATTAGAGAGTAAGTATTGTGATTTATCACCAGCAGAACATTGAATCAGTGCCTCTGCTTTGCAACTTTTGGGCAAAATCTGCTGTTACTTTGAGGGTTGCCCACGAGCTCTACTTTAGTGTGGTTACTGTCCAAGCGGATACTTGGACATTAGTGGAAACTATGGTGTAGAGGCCACAGTTTGTGCGTTTTTTTGCTTCCTGTGCGAGAAAATAAAATCAACAGTAGTAGGAATATTGTTTTCACATTTAAAACTAAAATACTTTGAAAAAACTTCAATAATTAATATAAATTTGTGTTGTCCGATCGTAAGTCTCAAAGAGCAGAAAGACTCGTCAGTTTTTACACAACTGTATGATTTCATATACTGAAAAGGTAAAATATAGAGGATCACTACTGATATTATTTTTTTGTCATTTGTGATAACTGATGAGACATTAAAAAGAAGGTTCAGATTTTTTTTTTCACATTGCCTTTCCAAGAATAGATACGGTCTGAACTTAAGGAAACATTACATCAAAGAGACTTTCATTTCCTAAGAAAACTGGGGTGGATGGTAATGAGTGGGTGCAAACAGATTAATTTTTGAGAAATAAAGGGTGGGACTAAAGGGTAGCAATTAATTCTAATATTTTTTTTTTTTTTGTGCGTGTAACAGTGAAATAGAGACGTAATTAAGACCAAGGTGTCAGGATTCTGGCTCTGCTGTCTGCCTGCTCTGCCACTATTCATCACCATGCCAATCAAGATAATCTCATGTACCTGTAAACTCAACCGCTGCACCACAATCAAGTCCACCTCCAACACCCGTTTCTTGGCCTTTAAATGCTGAGGCTCGTCAGACAGATTATTTGAAAGCCTAAGCATGAGTTGATGTCCAGTGTTCTTTGGCTGCCTTACACAATCTTTACCAAATTGAAGATTTTCTTGGATTTCCTTGTCTCGCCTTGCCCTGTTTTGGATACCTAATTGACTTTTGTTCTCCTGGACACTGACCTGGACTGTTTCATGGCCACCAACCTGGCCAAGCCCCTTGGATCTGTCTACTATCAAGTCTACTTCACAGACCGGTTCCAAAGTCACCAAAGTTCACCTCTGAACTTTGGTGATTTTGTTGCAACCTATTGGTCTGAGTTAGGCATTACAGAATCAATGCATAAGTCCTCCACTACACAAATCACAGCTGAAAGGAAATACAATTTAATTTTGGTGCTTATTGGGAGATTTGCTATCTGAGTGACCTAGAAGAACAGGACACTTTCCTCTGTCTGTTTACTGTCTGAGTGACGAGATCGTCTTAAGATGAAGCAACTTTTATTCCCCAATCAGACAAGTAGCACCAGGTAACCTGGACAGAAACGACTCAGAGGTGCTGAAAGGTAGGACTAACATTTTTACGATCATTTTCAGTTTTAATTTACTTGTTAAAAGAAAAAGTACAAGACAATTTTCACTACAGGGAATGATCTCGGTTTAACCACTGGGGAACAAAAACAAAGTCGGCTTTCTCACTCTGGGAAAAAGCAGTTCCTCAAAAACCTTGCCCTGTCTGTACAAATAAATCTGTCTGCAACATGTTTATACAGTCTGATTGGCCAATAGTTAAAAATACATTATTTTCTCTTCTTTCTTGATTGCTGTTTATTTATTTATTTTTCTCTTTGAATTAACAACTTCATACCGTTTATCAGTAGACAAATCTAAACTTATCGCTTCACGCTGACTGACCTGACTCGGGGCATTCAGGTGGATGTCAGCAGCTCTTATTGTTCCTTCAATTTTACGCTGCTGTTGTCAAACATTTCATCCCTGCAGGAGGTAAACAGTGAGCTGGGAAAGGATCACAGTTTAATCAGTCGCAATTTATTTCTGTCTTGCAGCAAATGCAATAATAATGAGTCGGGAATTAATAAGATTTCCTTCCCGAACACAAAGGTTCCCAGATGTCTTTTAAGCAACTTTTTCCTGTCTTGTAGTGTGGTGACATATGACTTGTGTTGAGAGAAAAACAAAGCATTATAACTTTAAAAATGCTTGAATACTAATAAACTGTTCCCCCTGTATGGTGCTAAACTTTTTTTGGTCTTCTTGGCTAGACTCTTGGTAAAAACAGCACTGAATGGCACTACATGCTGCATTACCGATGGGCTGCATGTCAGCATATCTTTTGATCACACAACACATTTATCATTGTGATACAGAATGAAATCTTAGATTTATTTTTCTGCAATACAGATCAGTTTAATTCCTACTTAGTGGCACTCCAAAAACAATCATCAAAGATGAGCTTGGGAAAATGTCTCAATTTGTGCTGATGTTCCTCACCGCTGGGTTCCAGTGTTGGTATGAATAGGATCTGATGGTAATGTGGATTGCAATTGCGCACATTTTATTGGCATATTTTGGTTGTAACCACCAATATTACATGTCCACTTGCTATTTTTGATCAGTTCTTTGAACATCTAAACTCACATTATCAAAACACAAAATGTCACACATGAAGACAGGAGATTGGCACAAAAAGTTCAGTTTATGGACAGTGATCTGAATAGTGAGTTTTGACAGTACGGTTAGTTGTGTTTATTCTCTTTGATTATATTATTTTCATAAAACAATATTGCAGCCATGTGGTTATGTTTCCAGCAACATTATTGTGTATATTCTTATTATCTTACATAGGATCATATGTTTTTTTTGGTCACCATGGCTACGCTTCTCCTTGTCTATGAGCAACACTTGGAGACAGCTTTCTTGTGTTTACAAAGACCTACTTTTGAATTGAAAATAATTCATTAGCCCTAATGAGCTGAGCTGTGGTGAGCCATTTGACAGACTGCAGGTTACAGCTAATCTTAACTGACAGCCCTCTGCTTTGACTGTGAAATTGTAGAAAACAGCCAGATGATTACAGCCTTTCTTTACACTGAGCACTTATGACTCTGAATTTAACCAGAATAAGTACTGCTGCCCCCCCAGGAAAGGGATTATTAGTACCATGATGAGTAATTGTATATCAAGAACTATTTTTGAAAAGTTATTTTAAACAAAATGCTGTCAGCCTTATTTAAACAACTAAAGAAGGCTAGTTTTGTTGTTGTTGTTGTTTTAAGTTATCACCAGGTGACCTGCAAATGTAACCTTAACGTTGGTTGACCAGCTTCTTCTACCTCTCCACCTTTCCCATTTCTCATCAAAGTCCATTAGGAAAAAGTCTAAAATAAAATCCAATAATACATGTAATTTATCTGGAGCATTCTGTACTACAAAGCACTGATCTGACATGTATACAAGTCATAAAGACAAGTAGGCAGTTTTGCTCATGCACGTCTCAATGTCAAACCATTCCTAAAGCCAAGATTATTTAAAAATGCTCTTTGAGTTTTCAAAATAAATAATATATGAAACGTATCTTGGAAAAAATGTAACGAAAGTTTCACAAATATCAAATTATATTTAAAATGATAATCGCCAACTGTGATTGATCATAAAACACGTAATTTTAAATAAGATTTAACAACGCTTACCTTTGAACTAGCCATACAGTTAAACAATCTTCAAAAGGAAAATAAACCATTCTCACAATGCAACTAGCTGAAATGAAACGTCAGACATCAGAAACCATGGCATGCTCCTTCACTGGTTGATTTATCCACCCTATTCCTCAACCCTATGGATAATGTTGGCAATTGTGTATGTGTGTGTGTGGTGTATGTAAAGAAAAAGAAGAAAAAATAATAAAAAGACCTTGATCAAAAAAAAAAGCTTCTTTTAAAAGAAACCTCTGCTGGTCTGGCTGAATTCTGGGTCCTTTCCCTCTCATAATTACAACTCCTTGTGCTCCTAGCTTTCATAGCTAACCCTCCTAGCCTGAATGTTTACTCCAGTGTTGACTTCAATGCTGATGTTTCAAACAGAAATAATAGCGCTGCTTCCAGCTCGCTCTCGTTTAATTGTTTGGTAATCAGAACGAATATCTATCCCGCACTATCGACACCGACGGTGACCACAGCCGAGCCGCGGCGTCTCTCAAGACTATGAATGTATGACCCTGCGACCCGCCCCTCTCCAGCTGTCGGCTAGCATGTTGCCTTAAGTCGTTGATTTGATTGGTTGAATTGTATGATTGACAAGTCAAAGGTAGTACTAATAGAGCGTTGGCCACTCTGAGGTAAAAAAAAAACATAAAATAAACAATAAAACATGGACAACTGACAGATGAGATGGACAATTCTCGGGAACCTCAAATTAAACATAAGTCAAACACCTGGGGTATCATGACATCCTGCCTCAGTAAAAAGTCCTTCTGGATATGTAGAATGCAGTTTACTGATGGAGTGATATAAAACATTTAGGGCGTTTGAGCTGGGGGGAATATAGGTTACTGTCAGGAAGGCCACAGTAAATTCCTGTGGTAAATAAAAGGGCCTGCATTTAACAGTCATTAATTCCACCTCAGCAGAGCAGTGATGATATAATCTCTCTGTTTTTGCTTCAGTTGTTGTTTATGTGTATGCTGATGTGGGATATACCAGTGAAAGCACTGCATTTGTCTACCCAGAATATAGTTAGCCCTTAAATACCAAGGCATTGCTTTAACCACGTCTCTGTGAGGATCATGGCACATCTGTCTTTCACCTCTCATGTTCTTCTTCAGTCCAGCTTCAAGAAGTCCAGTTTGTTTCCCAAGGAGTGGGCATTACAGTAGGATTCAAATAGCATCCAACTCGTGTTAGCGTTTAGCTTTGTTAGCCCATCTCAACATCCTCTTTTTCACTTTCTATTGCACTACCTCCCTCCCCTCCTCTGGCGGACTCCTCTGATAAGAGGCTCTGCTGATTTGTTGGCCGGTAGTAGCCGGTTTAGCAATCTGAGACTATGAATGCCTCTGTGTGCTAAAATGCCAGCTTCACCTAGATTTAGAAGTGCCTGAAGGTCATACCTTGTTCTGAAACCATGCCGCTGCAGCTTCACAGAGTAATTTAGCAAACCCATTGAGTTATTTGCCATTAAATCTCTGTCACTAGCCATTGCAGCTACAACCAAGCAGCTATAAAAGGAGAAAAGATGTCCAAATCAATCTATAAACGGAGAAATGTAGCTAAACTTCCAACCAGTTACTTCAAAAACAAAGAACAAATCTCTTACCTGCAACCATCATATTGGAAGTTGCTAACATGATACATTATCCAGCAGTTGTCAGGAATAAGTCACGTAGGGTAATTTGCACAATGAGGTAAAATTTTCCAATGTCACTGTGATCAAAAAATACATACACACACTAAAGAAAGGTTAACCCTTCAGCGTGTGGGGACTCCAGCATTCACTTTTCTAATGACAGAGTGCTCCTGACTGTTGTGCCAACAGAGGTCATGTACCGACACTGATCCCAATAAGGAGGTTCTCAGTAAGTGAAGTCTTGTTGTACTAGTGTAGATTCCTGTCTATTGGTCCAAATGACAGTGGGTGCTTGTCTTATTGATAAACCCTGAACTGTTTGTGGAAGGGGTGATTTAGGGACACTGTTTAATCGTTTAATCTGTTTAATCTCCTGTAATTAGCTGCCATTAAGATAAAACTGGGTCCAATCATAGAATTGACACATATTCTATGACCAACCCCACCCCACCCCCAACAAGGCAAGACAGTAAATAAATTAGATCAAACAAGCTAGATAGCCAAACCTTACCCCATATTTCATTCTCTCAACCTGTGCCTAAGTAATTCTACATCCAGATAAAACAAAAACATATTGGGAAGTCAAAAAAGAGACAACACTTACTGCTTGATAATATCGACACCCGTATCTTAGAAAAGGCCTGGATAGGACCTGAATATAGATAAGAGGTAACCAAGGTTAATTTAAAAGCTCAGGATCCAGCCTTGGCACTGAATAGCGGAGTAGTTGTGCAGCTTATATTCTCTTCACATTCTTTATGTTATGTTGTGACAGAGCAGCTCAGTCCCTCCTGCAGGACATAATCACACATGTGAAGGCAAACACAGAGGTGTACATGCACAAATTCCTCTCCAGATTTTCCTCTCTGAATGTTAGATACAGCTTTACTACTCTACACACTCACTTTTCCTTTTTTGCAGCCCTTGGCGGGACCAAGAGCGCACACTTGGAAACGCTGGTATCCATTTTTACTTCTTCATCCACATTGATACGCGCATACATTCACATATGGGCACACTTCTATGCAGTACTCACCAGCTCACTAGCATCTCAGGGTTTGTGTTAAAGTGAGCATAGTGGTTCCGTTCATCAATCATCACTGCCGGCTTGTCTGTGCATGTGTGTGTGTGTGTGTGTGTGTGGGGGGGGGGGGGGGGGGGGCACAGGGTAAACAACCAGGTACACACACAAACTAACCTAACATGCATACAGCATTTTCAGAGTGCAGAAGGAAGCCAGAGTACCTGGAGAGAACCCTCACATGTACAGGGAGGACAGGTCGACTCCATGCAAAAAGACTGCATGATTGGGTAGTGGTGGCCTAGTGGTTGTAGCAGCACACTTGCATTCTGCATATGCTGCAAAAACCTACTTTAAACCCTGCAGACTGCCACTATGGGCCCCTGAGTGAGACCCTGAGCCACAGATTGTAAATTTGCCCACTGCTCAAGGGATGGGTGAAATGCAGACTACAAACTTTGTTGGAATGTACCATGAAAAATAAAGATTTCTTCCCTCTTCTTGTTCTATTGTTTCTGTATAGCTGATATAGGAAGTAGGGAGTAGCAGCAATCAGAATGTACCGTATTTTTTGGACCATAAGGGAAACTTGAAATCCTTAAAGTTTATCAAAAATTGATGGTGCGCCTTATAATTCAGTGCACCTTATATAAGCACTACGTTCTTACTGACCGTTTTAATGTGGTACAATGCACTAAAAAATCTGTTAAAATGTGTAAGTACGACTTTGCTTAGCAACGAAGCCGCTCCTCTTACTGTATATTCGGAGCATTACGGTACACTGTGTCACTACTTGATCAGCCCGGTAACAGGACCCCTGAGCAGTCTACAAGACTGCCTGACTGTAATGTCTAAACTAGAAGTGCATTCATGTAAGGCAGCCCACGCCCGGAGTACATGGTAGCAACAATATACCAAATAAGTTAATTAAATATAGAAGTTACGTTTGCTTTGGGCTTATGTTAGAAAAAGGGCAGTGTTGTCCAACTACTCTGTCCTCCCGGCAGAAACGATGGCTCTCCCTCTCAGCAGAGAGAGGTGTAAGGTGACCAGATTTGATTTCTCTAATAATAAACTGGGGACGTCCACTTGGGAAGAATATGTAATGCGCCTTATACTCCGGTGTGTCTTGTATGCGGACAAAGACACACATAGACACGTTAATTCACGGTACGCCTTATGGTCCGGAAAATACAATAATCCTTTCAAAACTGTTTATAGGTTGAAAACAAATGTTGGGAAACAAAGCTAGAGACAAATATTGATTGTTTTTAATAGTGTTTTTTTATAGGGTTGAATAAGTGATTTAATCGCACATCTATTAAATAATAATTGTGATTAATCACATTTCAAGTCTGCCTATAATAAAGATAATTTAAGAATTTGATTGGGTCGTCAATTCAGCAAAAGTGGCATTTCTTGTTTGCTTGTTTTAGTTTGACATACTTTTAAAAAGTTTTGAAATAAGCCATGGCTATTAGAAGTCCAATAATCATAGGTAAGAATGACATATGGTGTTATCTCTAACAGGCTTTTTTGCTTTCTGGTTTGTGTATAGCATTTGTTTTTGTTTTTTACTTTACAGCTTGCCTTGCAGGTAAATGATAAGCAAGGTGTTTTTTGTTTTTTTACCATCGCTAGCTTGACTGAAGAAACGGAAGTGTACACGTCAATGTATAAAAACAAGTAAAACAGTTATTGCAATAATTTAAACAGCTCTATTTTGTTTTAGGAGGTGTGTCAACAAGAAAAAATATTCAATTCTTCAGACTTTGCTTTTCCCATCATGTTTTTTCCCTCATTTTGGGATTCTGCAAGTTGCGTTTGGATGAGTGCTGGGAAGATGCCCTGCCACTGAAGACAACAAGAACAGTAGTTTTCAAACGAAATTGAGGTTTTCATGCAGCAGAAAGTGTTTTGAAATCACAGTCATCCCTGAGCAATGTCTCCCAGCCTTTCAAGGTCAGAACCAAAGCAGCATGAGGTGAGACGTGGTCACCAAAGTGTGAACAGTTTGCTGTTTAAATTTTTAAAATGCAATCTGGAAAACTTTGCACAGGCATTTTGTGAAAGTCAGACCATCCTAATTGCAAAGGAATTCATCCACTTTGATACTCGCTGTGAACTTTGAGATTAAAGTTTAATGTGAAAGTAATGCTTCCATCAGATTAATCAAATGATAAGAGATTAAATGTGGATGCTTCCTCATTTTTATTTTAGTTCTGAAAGTTTCTCTCTTTTTTGCTAGTACAGAATATTAAATAGATTTATTTTGCTATTTAAAGAGGACATATGCAAAATCCCCTTATAAGCCCTCCAGTACATTTTGTTTTTAGTCTGTCTAGGTACTGCATAGATGTCTTGGGTCTCGTCATAGTTCAAGCTGTTTTCTCTGTTCTCTAATGCGTTTTATGAACAATAGACCCTTTTCACAGTGACGTCATGCAACTTCCGTTCTGCGGTGAAGCAGGGTATCTTTACTTCCGCTTTCTCCGCGAGCAGTGTTTTTACATAGGGAATTCACACAGTCCCTCACCAATCTACCCAAATTTCGTTTGGGAGACGTGCACAGACTGGTACAAAAGCTTTCGGCCACACCAGCCTCCAAACTCGACAAAGATGACAAGTTCTTTGTGGAACAGTACCTTTTCGATTATGAAGGTAAGAGCTTTGTCTTCTTAGCTCTGTTGTTAGCATAGATGCTAGGATAATGGTAGCTATGCTACCAACAGGACTTTTGACATTTATTAGTTTTCTATTTCTCCATTATATTGCTACGCTAGCTTTATTGCTATATCAGCTTATCTGTTTCACAGCTTTTAGTCAATGAGTCACACCAGGGATATAGTTGATGTATAATGTTGAGCCTTTTCATACTTTGTTTTGGAACAGTGTCAATGCTGTTGGCCACTTGGTCACAGCTCTATGAATAAAAATGAGCAGCCTCATTCCCTCCCGTTTTTTTTTTTTTTTGTGTAGTATTTTACTGAGGTTGCAGACTTTTGCAGTATCCCTCAAAATTCCTCTGTGGGTTCAGTGTGTTTCTCAGTCTCGTCAGTAGATCTGGAGCCTCAATTAATAAAATAATTCTGCCCATTCCTGTTAAAACTGTGATAGTTTAGGACATCATAGACTGAGAAAGACGCTGTCAATAATGTTGCAAGCACACTGCATGCACACTAATAATCAGTTCACTATAGTATTTATGGATTATGCTGCTGTCGGGGCAAACCCCTTGTGTCCTATACTGTTATTTTTCAGGAACTGACCAAAAAAACATGGATTTAAAAAAACTTCAGACATCACACTTCATATATTTTAGTTATTTATTACATAGATACTTCATAGCAGCTCTGTCCATTTTACCTTTTACCTGTCCTGTTTATCCTGCTGCCTTGCTTCGGTTCCCCTCTGCCTTACAGAAGAGCCTGCTGCAGAGCTCTGGTGGGTTCTCCCCTGAACTGTCATGTCTCTGCCAAGCTGTGGACCCTGCTGCCTGTTCCTGGTTCCAAGAAGTCTCTCTCCGGGCCGTCAGCTCCTGCTAACACCATCACCCTGTTCCCGTGCAGTTCTACCTCGCTGGTTACATCACCCTCCATCCCATCAAACCTTCAATAAAGACTTTCATTTTAAGTCCCTTGTGTGTGGTTCTGGGTTCATCCATAGACAAATTAGACTTAGACAACTTTATTTGTCATTATGTATGCACAGAGTGCGTACAGAACGAAATTCCGTTTGCATACAGCTTGAGAATTACAGTAAATTACAGCAGTGATTTAACAGTAAACAATTGAAATGTAAACAATGCAGGAGAAAGAGACAGTGTGCGATCACAGTGTACAGGTGAGTATTTTTAAAAACCATTTGTATGTGCAGAAATTAATTAATTTCTCAGATTAATTTCCTTTCATTAACAGATTGATTTTGACAGCTCTAATAAAATTTTACGTGGTGAGCCACTGAAATTATGTTGGGAATAGCTAAATTAACTTATAACTCAATTATCTTTAAGAAAGAAAGATGGAGTTTAATTTGTTAAAGACCACTTGCAGAAACATAGGTCTCCTCGGAAGAGAAGTGCTGACTGCAGGCGTAAGTGCTGCCACGAAGGATTTTAAAATTTGGCCCCTCGTCTCTTCTTATTGCCGTCACCCAACGGGCTCCAGTCTCAGCATCAGCCGGGAAGTCATGAACACTGAGATATGGAAAGTTTTTTTTGTTGTTCGAACACTGTGGGACACTGCAGTAGCGGTTTCTCTGTGATTGTGCCATGCTTGGTGGATATGATGCTGCTGAGAGATGGACACAAGGGGAGAAAAAAATAGATTAACTATAATACTTTTTAAAACCTTTATTTAACCAGATAAACTCCCATTGAGATTAAGATCTCTTTTTTAAAGGTTGATCTGACTAAGAGGTCAGCAGCACATGTCATTACTAATACAGTATAATAAAACAATTTCAGGCTTCTACTTAAAATATACAGTATTTTGCACAAAAACTAAAAAAAAGTGCATTAATATAAGTGCAAATAATATTATGAAGAAAATTCATTATAATACACAGAAAATTCAGAAACAGAAGTACTGTCCAATAGACCCACGGTCATTTTTTTTAGGAATGAACAAAAAGATTCAAATGGAATAAGATCTTTTTAATTCAGTGACTGCAATTATATATATATAACACGTCACCATAATCAAGTAAAGGGAACAATGTAGCAGATAAATGTCTCTTTTTTCACTCAGTGAACAAGATTTATTTCTATAATAGCAAAGCTACAGTAATCATTTTATAACATCTACATCAGATTAATGACAGGTAAAGTAAGCTAACAAGCTGCTCCATGTTAGCTTTGATCTTCATGTTACTGTCCCGATCAAAGCATCTTTATAACAGCAATGATCGCTACAAATACAAAGGAAAATAAAGATAGTCAATGCGACACATTGTGGTCTCAGTCTTACCTTATGAAATCGCGCTGATTATCAGTGAAACACCTCTTCACCTCCCGAATTTTCTATGTAAAAGCATGTAGCCGGAAGTAAAGATACCCTGCTCCGCTTCAAAACGGAAGTTGAGTGACGTCATGTGAAAAGGGTCTATTACATCATGGTATTAGCTGCAAAGCTGCTAATCAAGGTCATGGACTTCTGGTTCACCAATTTCCCTAATCTCACATTTAATTTTTATTTTTTATTTTTTCAGAAGAAAAATAAAAAGCCAGATGCACCTACTTTGAAGAGAAAGTGGACAGGTACAGCATAACGTTAAAATTACAACAAATAATGCAACATTGGAGAACAGTAGGAGAACTCAGCAGATTTAAAGTCCAGTTGCTGTGAGGAAAGAAGAGGGAGACTATATATCGAATGGTTTGGTTTTTGTTGTCTAAAATGTGGTTGTTTTTTGTACCTAACACTTTAATCTTCCAACTATTTATTGTACTTGTCTTAGTGCAGCATACAAGTCCAGAAATAAATTCAGCCATAATCAAGTTAGAGGAAGTGCGAAGTAAGAACAAAATCTGTGTTTCATGTAAAGAAAAAAAAAAAGATCGGGGGAATTTTAACATAGTGCTCATAGAACTGGAATTAATAGCCCCATCTTTACTCTTAATATCCAGCTGTTCTGCACATTTAATATCCAAATAATAAATATCCTACAAGGATGAAGAAACCTTAAATATATTATCCATTAAGAATAAGTTTGTCAGTTTGATGTGATATTAACTGAAATTCCCTTTATCCATAGTTTTGCCAAGTTAAGACCATTACGAAACAACGTCCTTCTAATTTTTTCCAACATTTCAGAAGCATGTCTCTGTATCAAGGTTAGTATCTCTGTATCAATGGTGAAGGATAGCATTTTACTTTTACGGTTTCGGGGAAACCGCAGAGCTGCTCCCTGTTCTTTATTGTTGCATATCTATCATCTATCTAACCAGTTGGAGGCCAATATGCACAGAAATAAGTACAGATTTATAGCCACCTATTGAATTCACCAAATCCCCCAGGAGAGGAGGCTAAATGAAATGTGAATAGGACTCATTAGAGGCAATTTAAATGTAAGCCTCTGAATCACAACTATCTGGAAAGTGTTTATTGCAGCTGAATATTAAATGCAACGCACCCCAGCTGTTATGGAGCCCAATAACATGTGATGCACTGGCTAAAAGGATTACCCTCCACAAGGCTCGCCCACAAGAGCTCATTACCCCCAACCATTTCAACCGCAACCCTTACCAGGGATAATTTAGTTTTAAACTTCCCACATAGGATTTTTTATTCTTTTCTACTCTTGCGACCCTGCTGTTTTTGTCATTGAAAGATATCTTTCCATCTTCATGCTCACGTTCTTAACAGCCTCCCCACCTCCACCACCATTTTGTATGCCCCCCCATCCACTTCTCTGCTTTCTCCAGCTGCAGTGCTCCCTCTGAGTCATTCTTTTGCCTTGCGTGATTAGTCCATTTCAGAAGAGTTCTGCAGCGATTTCTTTCTGTATCCCTCCCCAGACTTTCCGCCTGGAATAGAATAGTTTTGGAATTTAAGAGATGGAGCTGTGAATGGTCTATAATTTTGTGAGGCTGTGTGTGTGTGTCCATCTTGCTCTGCGTCAGCAACACAATAGCACACGGCACAAAGACTGCATGTCTTGCTATCAGTTCTCTTTATCTGATATTACTTTATTTTTTTCACTCAAAACAGCAGAATTTCAATAAAAAAAAAATAAAAATCAAGGCCAGCTAAAAAGATAACCTGAACACCCAGGCTCAAAGGCATAGTTTAGATTTTTTTTGAAGGGTGGTTCTGTGGTTCTACAATATACGATTCATTATCGTATATTGTAGTCAAAGTATGTTGTCTAGATGGTAGTGTCTATAAAACTGAAAAGATCCTCGAAGTCGTTGAGAGTCTACCAGGTAGTGAGATGGTGACACCTGTTTTAGATGATTTTAGCAATTTGAAACAACTCAAACTTAAAACGTTCATATTCACGGCATACAACACTACACTAGCAGATAATAACGGCCTACTTGTTTGCCAAGAGACATTTGCTTACTTTAGGACCATTTTATCAGCTGGAAAATCGGTACTCTTTCTGCAAAGACAAGTTACAAATGGGAAGGCTGTGAATTTTTAAATTAACTATTCCCAAAGTCTGGATTTCAAACCGGATGAAACGTCAAGTTGGCCTGCTTTGGGAGGGGAACACCCACCCAAAGCAGAACAAAAAGAAGCAGAAATAAAATGGTAGCAAGGCTATATTTAAAAAATGCGAGGAATAGAAAGTACATATAATTGTATGACTATGTCAGGAGTAGAAGGATAAACTAGGTTAAAAAATAATTACTCAAGTAAAGTATAGATAACCAAAATTTCTTCTAAAAGTGTAACTTCGATGTAAAGTCATAACCCTGCCCACACACTCATTTTGAAAAATGCCACCAAGGTGAGCGTTTTTAAGAGAGAGTTTTAATTGCCACCAAAGTGGGAGTTTTAAGCATCACTCATTGGTGCATTGGTCAGGATGAGGGAAAGTGACCTGTTGAAACCTGGTGATTTTTTTGTATTTTGAGTTGGAGGATTTTTCCCCAACCTGAACACAGAGCTATGCTGACGAAAGCATGTACCATTTGAATTAATAGGAAAATTTAACTGCAATAGCAGATGTAATTGGATGTTAAAAAAAAATTAGTATGATATACAAGTGTATATATATATATATATATATACTGACAAGAGCACCTGAGTGAGACAGAGACAAAAGAAATTGTATGGCATAAGAGACTGGCCGGAGAGAAATTCAACAGAGATAGACCAGGAACTTGAAAACAGTACATTAAACAGAACATAAGTAATCATAAAGGCCTACACATACTCCACAACATCAGAGAAAATGTTTTTCTTTTTCTTTTTTTACCTGAGGCTGCAAGAACAAAGTTCTCACTTGCAAGTACATATATCATACTTTACTAGAAATGAAGTGTGTAACTTCAAGGAAGTCTTCATATGTCTCTCCCACTGCTGCACACCCACTTGATACATCTCGGAAAACCAGACAAGAAAAAAGTTCTATGTGCTTCAAAAACAAGCTGCAAGAACTCCCAAACCAGAGCTGCAGCAACAAAATTATGCCATTTTGTTATTCCGGCCCATTGCTGAGAGAACATTATCTGTTTTTGCGGAGTATGTATTGCACTTAATTCAATCTGAAAAACTCACAGAGAAAGAAATAGCAATTAGAAGGATTTTATTGACACATGGGTTGAGGATGGAGTAACGTCTTGGAAGCTAGATGAACTCAGCTACAACGGTGGAGAAGGGGTTGGGGGTGGGTTGAATCGGACATCTGATTCGAAATCCGACATGCAATTTGTTTGCGCTTGCTGGTTAGCAGGCTGAGACGTGGATTTGAAGTTGCTTTTAAGATGAGCGCAGGATGCTGATTGGCTTCATGGATGTGCGGTTCGTAGCTGATTGGCTCACATCAGAGGCGGATCGGACTCTGAATGGAGGCAGGCGATGAGTTTCTTCGATTGAACTTGCGCTTCAGCTTCATGTTAACTTTGCACTCGAGGAACAACATATCAGTCAATGTAAACAAATAACAACAACAAAAAAATTCTTATTTATATGTTGTGAAACATACAGTATTAACACGTCCCAACAACCTGTGTCACTAATCCTCATGGTAGGGAACCTGTGAAAGTCTTTGGGGAATGGGCATTAACTGCACAGAAGGTACTGCGCAGTCATTGTGACAAGGCAGGCCTTCCTCTGCCAGAAACAATCTATTGCTGTAATGTTTTTTTTTTTAAAATGTCTGTTCGGTATTTTAAGAAAGAAAAAATGGTAGCTGGTGCACGGCAGCTCTCACTATATTGAAGTGATCGTGAAAGTTTAGTCACAGACGTGCTTCAGGGGAGTCATTTTGTCCCAGATGCAGAAACATTATATACTAGACTTGGCTGCAATATGTCGAATGAGTTTAAAATCAAATGTCAAAGAACCTTTGAGATTTCAGCATAATAGCTTTGAACTGCTCTGAAGGATGTATTACACTTTCAAGTCAAAGGACTGTTTTGGTACTTGAAAATGTTTTTCCTCAAGAAGGGATTTCCCTGCAGACATTAATACACTTTTTTTTCTTAAATGAAAAGACATATAAGAGAAAATGGAACAGCCAAAAAGACATCTCATTCTTTTGTTGAATTCAAAGTTAATGTTAAATACACAAGTTTCCCCTAAGGCAGATATTCATCACGGCTTCTATTTAAAGCAAAAATACTACCATCTAGACTATTTAGTGGTAAAGATGAAGAAATTTCAGGGTATTCATGATACGGTGAAACATGGAAAACAGCCAGCTGTATGAGTGAATGGATGCATTAGTTAATGTGGAGTGGAAGAAAGAAACATTAACCTTCTCAGGGGAATGAGGCTGTATTGTACATTTCCACATTTTTCTTCAGACTTTACCTTATTTTCTTCAGGGCCCATTGCTCCCTCTGCTTTCTTGTACTCTACTTCTCTGCAATGTCAGGTGAATAGGCAAAGAAATATTTAGTAATATTTTGTGAGCTGCTATAAGGTCAGTCTTAAGGAAGGTATGACTAGCGAACACAGTTTGGATCTCCTCTATGAAGCCTAGTCCTGTTGCTTGAATTAATCCTCAGTGTTGTTATTGAGCCTTCATGACGGAATGAAGACAAGAACAGGGCTCGGTGGCCTTGCTGCGGCATTTACTATAAATTATCTCTTTGCAATGGAATTTCTTCAGAAGCATTTCCAGAGTGTTACAGAGTGTACATTTCCCTTCCAAACCATACACCTAAACAGTAGGTGTAGGTTTTGGTCATAAGGCATTGTGAAAATTGCCTTTTTTCTCCTGCCAATAATAAAGCAATGAAACACTTTTCAAGTTTTGGTTTCAACAACTTGTTCAAAGTAGAGATGGTTTAAATACAGCTTTGTGGCAGATTTCATTAGAATTCATCAGAGGGACATGTTTAAACCGTTTGTTGCTGTTATTTGATTAATATATCTTACAGCTAATTCAAACTCAAAATTATTGTCTTTTTCTTACAAAATTATCATATTGAATAATACCATTGAAAAAATACTTTATTACACAAATATTATGTCAAGCTAAGCTTAAGGACTACATAACCATGGGGAAGACTGCTGACTTGGCAGTATTCAAATCAGCAGCAAAAAAGAGGCCATTTGGCACATAGTCACTCGCTACGTTTACATGTGCCAAACTGATCACAATGAAATCAGTTTGGATTGTAAAAGAAAATAATAATCTGAATACATTATTTATATGGGCACAAAATCCATTAATCTGACATACTTTTACATACACCAGACTTTATTCAGAATACAAGCACTGTGACGTGCAGATTTCTCAAATTTCCCTAAAAGCCACCATAATTTTTCTTCCACCTGTGCCGAAAAAAGAAAGAAATTGTTTAAAACTTTAATGAACAGTCATATACAAACAAACGCATAAGTGTTCCTTCTGTATCTCCTGAGCACCCAGAATGGATCCGTACTTGGTTTTAATAATAGTTTAGATGTTACTTGCACTCACTAATAAAGCTACAGGTTCAACAACACATGTTGTTGGTCTTCCTGCATTACAGGATGTGAGACATTGGACACACATGCACAGTCAGAAAAGCTGTACGGTGTTGCTGATTTCATTTTCCAGCTGGACATGACACGACCTGATTAACAAAAGCATATTTCTTTATATTATATTGATTAATGTAACATGGTTCACATTACTTATTGTCAAAAGCAGTCTCTGTGGGTGTTCCCAGTGAAGTATGCCGAACCGACTCTAAAATGAACGATTTCCATAAGTCTGTTAATGTCTCCAAATCCAAAGAAAAAACAGAGCAACTGTGGAAAAAAATGCCATCTTCTATAGTTGCTTTTTGCAGCTCTTCAGCTTCTACAGACTATATTTAAACACGTCAGTAATGTTAAAAAATAAACAACATGGTGTCTTTGTAGTTTAGTTTACTGATTTTTTTTTTTTTTAAAATTCAAAGAATAAAAAAGAAAGCACAAACACGCTCATCACTCAGTAACAACTTCTGAATCAAAGATTGTAATTAATGCAAACTAGCGGCTACCGGGAACAATTATGCATCCGCAGACTGAGAGAAATGCTGGATTTAAAATTTTCCAAAAAGCTAGTTATTTGTCAAGTTGAAAAGATCCGTTTTCCATTCACTGAACATTTGTTTTCTATGCCTCCCTATTCATAAGCTCAGCACAAGCTTTGGCTCTAAGTGGTATTTTAGGAGTGCAAATATTTTGGTGGAAAAGTAAAATGAGTCAGTTCAAATGTGCTTACTTTCTAAAATGTCAGTGTTTAGAGTCACGGTAATGTTGATGTTTACTAATTGGCTGTTCATGCGACAACAAGGCCTTGGCATAGGAAACTTTCCTTTAAATAAATGTGCAAACATTTATTCTAAATTACCTCTGTTGACTATCCCAATATATCTGTGACTAAAGTGGATAAGTCATCCCATACGATCCCCGCTGTGTAGTAAATTCTCACTATTTAGTGTTTGCCCTAATCCTGGCTATTAAACAACTAGTAGAATCATAAAAATTGCATGATGCATCATTTACATTCACTTGGTGCCTTGTCGTTTAATTGCCACTGTTCAGAGAGTCGTTGTTTAACACCATAGACATGGTGCTGAAAGAGGCTTCCCAAGTCTGCTGCTGGCAGAGAGCTAACCAACTGGGCTTATAATACTGATAATGTGTGAGTGTGGGAGAAAGACACAGTCTCTCTTTTCTCCATGTCACTATGCCTTTCTATCTCAGTCTGAGGAAGATGCACACATGCCCATGGAGGCTTACACTCTGCTGTGTAATTCCATCAGCAAGGGCGGCAAGCACAAGCGGAGAACATCTGCTGAGCAAGACAAAGCCAAATCCTGACCGCTGGGAGATGGTGACCACAGACATGGCCCATATGGACAGGCCACCGCTTTTCCAACAAGGCCTAATAATGATTGATAAAAAAAAAGCAGCTACAGAGGCGTCTGTGCATTCTTAATTCACCAGAGAGGCCCAGTTGGAGCCAAATGAGCAAATAAGCCCTGATTTCATTGCTGCTGATGATCACATTTACCTGCCAGTTTAATTTAGAGCAGGTTGCACATTAAGTGGGTCCAGATTTTGCTCTGTCTGCAGTGGAAAGGGAAAATGACCGTAATTGGGATGATAATATGATACTTTTGTCTCTGAAACTCTTGTACTGTTACTTTCGTTTCATCTTTTCCTGACAGAGGTCAGTAATTCTACTTTTTGCTCTTGGTCAGAGGAACTGTAACAAATCCTAATTTCACTCAAGGCTCAAAACAATAAGTAAAATTTTTCTTTGTAAAATTAAAGAAAATTATGACATTTTTTTTTGTAAATTCCTTCTCACCCAGTCTCTAGCAGCATATATAAGTACTGCAGTTAGACACTCTAGCAGGAAGAAAATGTTTGAGATGTACAATTTGATAAAAGGCAGTGCTTTTTCTCCCCCCGACCCTGACTAACAGTTTATGTTGCTCCGTGTTCTATAACTATATATTATCAATGCTGTTGTCACAAAATACTAAGTTAACAATTTTCTGCACAGAGACTTTTTCACAGGTTTCTAATTTTCTGAGACACTGAATTTTGGGTCTTCATCATTTAAGCCCTAATCATCAAAATTACAAGCAAAAGCTCTAAATAGATCACTCAGTGTAATGATTTCACTTTATGAAATGACTGACAAAAAATATTGTAATAAAAAAATGATCTTCCTGTAGTGTTGCCCTTTAAAAATATTTTTGTAATAATTTTGTGTATCTTTTGTGAAAAATACATGTGGTATTTACCTCTTCCTACAATCAATTGGATGCTTTGCATCAGCAAACTGAGAGATAGGCTTTGTTTGTTATCATGCATTCTTACATCTGTTCCATAAGCTTGACAGTTTCACTGTCAGGTTGAGTCATTGCATTGCAAACCTGACAACCCATATTCCTTTTATCATTCATACTCAAGTTGAAATGTTTGATCACATGCCAATGGGAAATATTCTCTTCTGTATAGGTACACAAAGAAAACCATATCTTGATCATTTAGAAACTGATTTTTAGACACTGTCTTTGTACGAAGAAACCACTGTAACAGTCCAGTGATTGCTCTTTTATTGTTTTGTCTCTCCATATTAACCATCACTGCAGTATACTCGCTAGTTATTAGTTATTGCCTTTGGCAGGAATGATTAAATATTTCCCCGCAGTTGTGTATACAACAAGATCATTCTTTGTATGCAACCTGTAGCTTTTATTAACATCACTGTAGTGATGTGAATTTTAAAACACTCCACAACCGTCCTTTAGAAACCTGTTGCTTGTCTGTCGTGGACAATGTTCATTTTGATTTCATTTATCCCTTCTCATAAATTTGTCAGTGTTGCCCCACAATCACAATGGGGTGCAATATAAACCTTCAGCCTGACCAGGAGATGGCTAAACTCCTCCCGGCCAGTAGGTGGCTCATTCGCGCTCAGTGGTTTTTGTTCCAACCTTCAGTTGCCAGCCAGTTGCCGGGTCCTTTCGATAGCATTAGTAAACATTTAACTTACCTGTCCAGAAGAAAAGCGGCAACTTCTGCGTGGCTTCTGAGTCCCTTTGCTTCCTTAAGTGGGCACCAGTGCTTAAATGCTTGACTGGCGTTCACCCTCCTTTTTCGGTTTGCTTGAATTTGAGAAATGTAACGGCAAAGAGAAGCAATTTCTCGGCGCTGTCACAGCGCTAATATGACAACTCCTGAGCTCCGTCTCATGTGACTTCAGCCTACTATTCCTATTGGTGCGAAATCCTTTCATGTCGATGTTGGTTAAAGTCAATATTTATATATTCTGGACCTGTCTAAATTTATTTAAAAAAAATATCTAATATCTATTTATTTTTCAGTATATTTAATATTTTATTCTGCACCACTATAGACGTTCTGTGGATGTATTATTTTTTTAAATAACTGTTTTGATAAAGTTGTAGCTATGACCTTTAAGCCAATATACAGGGAATGTTATGTGTCAGAGTTAAATAAAATAATTATCATTACCTACCAGTGTAAACTATCAGATGACCCTAGACTGCCCCACAGTCTCTAAGGACATCCCAGGTGGCATCCCAGGAGTTATTTAAATGCATGAGCCCTCAATCTGCACATTATTTCATATACGTGTCTACCTCATGCAACCACTGGAGATACATTTCAACTGGAAATAGTATCTTCATAATAATGTTGATGTGTTGATGTGGTGTTTCTCTCCTGTGAAATCCAAAGACTGCATGTTAATGAGGACCTCCTGTAAGATACAGCTCAGACATGCTTGTTTTTGCAGATTGTGCTCCTACCCTTCCGCTCACCCACACACAAGCACAGTGTACTGCATGTTTTCACTTACTTCAGGTGGTTTGACGGTGTGTGTACTCCCATATTCCTGCATAATATAATTAGACTTGCAAACTATCTGAGTAGCTGGTTAATGAGCTATTCCTGTGGGAGGTTTGTTTCAGTGAGAACGACCACTAAAAATGTAAATATTGAAATGAATAGGACACATCTTTATGACCTTATTAACACTTTTCATGTTGTAATGTGTAGAACCAAGGTTTATCACTTCACACTGAACATCCTCATCTTCACTGGGTAGGTTGTGTGAAAGGTGTACTTTATTTTTCATAAATAAAGATACCAGTGGCAAAATTAATATAAACCTACCTTTCATCATTTAGGGCAGGGACATGCCCAAGTTGAGTCCTCCAGAGCTACTTTCCTGCAACATTTAGACACATCTCTTCTCCAGCACACCTAAATCGAATGGCTGAATTCCCTCAAAAGCGTGTCATTCGGCTCTGCAGAGGCCTGGTAACAAGCCATTTATTGTATGTGGGTGTGCTGGAGAAGGGATACATCTAAAAGCTCCAGAATAGTGTTTTTTTGAGTACTGGACTTGGGCACTACTGTTTTAGAATAATACATAAAGGTATAACTTGAAACTACAGTAGAAACCAGTTAATTACATTGTATAAAAGGGACTTTTTTTTCTTACTGATTAGGCTTTTTTTCCCCCTGTTTTGATCTTAGGATTGCAAGAAATACTTTGAGTTTTCCAGTGGTAAAATGAGTGTCAGATTTCTCTGACCGTCTTTCACAGTTGAAGCCAGATGTTTACATACACTGAATAGAAAGACATATTCCCTCAAGGCCTTACAGTCTAATATTAAATCAGCAGAAACATTGCCTGCGTGAGGGGAGATGGCATGTCTACAATTATTTCAGTTTGTTAAATGCCAGACTTATAAGCAAAATAATTACCTAAATGTTTTGGTTTTATTTTTCATCCGACTTTCATCAGATTCAGAAGTTAGCCTACATAACCTTCTTATTTGGTAGAATTCCTTTACACTACATGCCTTGGCTAAAATCTTTTGAGTTTCTTTCCACCAGCATTTCAACAACAAAGTTAATGGAATATTATGGTGTCAGGTTTGTAGGCCGCCTTGTTTGTAAATTTAAAATAATTCTGAAAAAAAAACAAAAAACATCAAATATCGCAACAGTTACTACACCTCAAATAGGAGTAGCAAACAGAGTAGGGAACAAAACTGGGAAGAGAAGGTCCCCAGGGAACTGTTACCTGTGTCAAATAAGAAACAGCTGTTGAGATGCGCTAATCAATCTTTCATGTAGACCGGTTTTTCACATGTTTGTTTCATAGTTGCAGATATATGGTCAATGGCATCTCTAAAGTAAGTAAATAGGTATATTTCTTATTTATTGTGCATATGTTCCTGCATTATATGCACCAGTCCTTTTTTCACAAAGACAAGAAACACTTTACCAAAATACTTCACCTTATTAGCAGAATTAGTATTCCTCTTTCTTTGCCATAATTTTTTTAAGTGGCCAACTAACTGTTGCTACAAAAAGTGCACCCCAAGTTGCGAATGTTCTTTCATTCTTCCAATTCTCTTGTGACCTTTTCCAGTGTGAAAAAAAATCAAAGTATGCATTTGAAAATGTTGGCATATACCTGACTGCAGATAGCTGCCTTCAAACTTTTATGTTCGTTCGGAATGTGTACATAACATTCTTAGAAAGCTTTACCTAATCCTTGAGATTCAGTCAAAATGTTGAGTCCTGACCCTAGGCGCTGGCTCTCTTATGCTGGGAAAACATTTGCAGAGCTGCTGTTTAGGGATGTTTGTGCATTCCTTACAGCAATGAATTTAATAAACAGTATTTTTCAACCCGTGTTTGAGTGCCCTACCAACCAGTAAATGTGAGAAATGCTTTATTTTAATTTAATTTTTTGCATTGTTTTACTTAAAGTAAAACAAGATGTTGGAGTCTGTTTTAGCCGTTAAACCTATCTAGTCTTTTCTGAAAGACAATGAATAAAATGTACCCAAATATTGAACCTTACAATGTTCTAAAACACTGGAAGGCTGACACATGCTGTTGTTTTGTGCATTTGAAATACCTTTATTTCTCTACATACTGAAACTCACATGTAATTTGAGTAGTTTCCTACAGTTAAGTATACATCAGTTAACATCAGGAACACTGTTGCCAACTCCTCTGCAAGGAAAGTGACTATTGGCTATCCTAAAAGTCAGCAGAAGTTACTAGATGACAACATAAATGAATCTGCATATTTGGTCATGTAATCCAGGCTGTATGAATGAGAATCAATATCACTTTTGGCAAGACAAAAAGTGATTAAAAACCCTTTATGAAATATTTTTTTGAATTTAATACTTTGCCTGAATCCACACTACATATATACATGTTTTATAACCAAGATCTGGGGCACCTACTCCAGCTTTAAAAACACTTTGAAACATTGGCTGAAAACTAACTAGTGGTGCATTCATATATAGTTTATTCTGTCTACTAGTTAGGGTGTCCTATCTTTTTTGTAACTTCTTGTTTTTTGTATCATGTGTTATATAGGTGATGTTTGTAATATTCTCTGCTCTTTGTTTTGTGGGATACTTTTTGTTCTTACCTGCCTTAGGACAACGGATCAAAATTTGCTGTTGTGCTAACTCCAGCATATTTAAATTAATGCTTACTACTGATAGGTTGATTAATGTGCATTGTTCTAATTTAAATACATAAATGGAATTCAATAAAATAATATGAAATCTATTTATACACATACACTTACAGATATGTATATACAGAAACAATAAATAAAACTACTATGCACATCCTGCCCCTTGTTCTTATCTTTTCCCTGAACAATGCTTTTTCTGCTTTAGATTGTGGTTTGCCTTTTTTTTCTGTTACTTGTCTGCCTGTTTTTTATGTCTTGTTTTTGCCCACAAACTTGAGGAATAACCTTTATTCTAATTCTGACAAGTGATTCAAGTTAGAGCAGGGATTCCCAAAGTGTGTGGTGCGCGAGCTGCTGCTAGGGGGTGCGCGAGTTGAAAAATGTCTGACAGTGATTTTCCCCACACCATAAAGACGTGCAAATAAACATTTCCTTTGTAAAAATTAAAATCAAAAACTGTAAATTGAATAAATAAATAAAAATGTATTCACACGAAAATCTTTTTGTTTTGTTCTACGCTTCATTTTAATAAAAAATAGAAGAAGTGATTTTTCTTCCACGCATTGTACTGTATATGCACACCAAGCTTATGGCCTCTACTTTATTCATTCTCGCAAATATGCTCAATTGGCTGAATTTGGGTAAACTGTCAGGTGAGACATCTAAGGTCTAAAGTTAGTGATGAAGGAGGAGAGGAACCAAGAGAGAGGAATCGGAGGCAACAGAGGAGAGAATTGCAACGAATCCGGGAGAAGAAAACAAGCGAGAATCAGAAAATGCCTCTTTCTCTCTCCTCTCACTTCACGTCGTTTACGTCTGTGGAGGAAAAATTGAGACTCAGTCTCTCTATCCGTCGCGCTGCACCTACAAACAGTTTCTGCTCATGGTGCCGTGACTCTGAACCGGTGACAAGCCCGACTGCAGCTGGGGGGGGGGGGAGAGATTGGTGTTGGACGCGGTTTCTTGACTATGCTCCCTCAAGACAGTAGCTACAGAATGAGTGGTACTTTCAGGTGAACTCAACAAAGTCACTAACTATCACAGAAAAAAGTCACTAGATTTTTCACTAGTAGCTCTCTCTCCATACAAAAAAGTCACCAGAGGGGTCTGAGAAGTTGCTAAATATAGTGTTAAAGTTCCTAAGCTGGCAACAGTGACCAGGAATGCAAAAATTATGGTCTTAAAACAATACCTTACATTGCAACATGATTCAACGGCAGAAAGGAAGTTTAATTAAGCATTTGGTCATCACATATACAATTGTGATTATTTCATACAGAGTTCTGAAAAACATCTCTTCTATTTTTTGCATTTTTGACATAAAATTGTTTCAGTGGTCTAGAAAAGTACAGCTTACATCTCAGCAGACCTCACATATCCTGCACATAAACTGTTTAGACTTTCACCTTCAGGTGAATGCTACAGAGCTCTATTTTCTAAAACCAGCCACCACAGAGACAGTTCCTTCCCCCAGGCTGTCAATTTGATGAACACAGTGAACAGCTCACAACCTGAGTTGTCAGCAACACTGCTGTGAAACAAAATAAGCATATTTGCACAACCAAAATCTCCTTTTTTTCCTTTTGATCGCACACCACAATAAAACACTTTTGTGCGTACTGCTGCTTATATACTGCATTTTTACCTAATGTCTGAACGTTGTGAGAGCTGTAACCAAAGTCAAATTCCTTGATTGTGCACATAATCATGGCCAAAAAAGCTGATTTTGATTTAGATAATCAAACACATTTTAATATCAAACAAAAATAACTTAGGTCTGTACAAAATGCACTTTTCAAATGATTTAATTTATCAATGGAAAAAAAGTAAACCAATCTGATTCTATATGAAAAAGCAATCTCTCACAAACCAAATAACTGATTGGGCCAACACTGGTGGCAACCACCGGCAAAAAGTGTTTGCCATCACATCATTGTGAAGTAATTTTAACACACTATTTTTTTGCAGCATTGTCTGAATTCAGGTTATGGTCGCACCACATAATCATTATCAGATAGAAGTCCAGACTTTGATCAAACCACTCTTAAACCTTAATCTGGTTAATCTGGTTTTGAGACTTTGAATCACTACCTTGCTCCACAATCCAAGTGTACTTGACCCTCAGTTTACTAACTGATGTTGAGGCATTCTTTTTAGGATTTTAAGACTAGAAGACATGGTGCTGTTTTCTGTATTTGAAATTCATTTTTAACAGTTTTGTAAATGCTGAAACTCACAGTGGTCAAGTGAAATGGTGTCAGTTAATACCGATAATGCCAAAACAGCTGTCTTAAAACATTGTTTTGCATTTCAATATGTTTCAGCAACACAAAGAAAATGTTTAAGTTGCTTGTAATTCTGCATTTATTCAGGACAGTAATACCTATTATTATCTATTTATATGTAAATGAATATTATAATACGTATTAATCTTATTAAGAATTTTGGGAATACTGCCACGTTTGCTGTCATCTAAAACTTTTGGAGGCTGACTCAGATATGCCAACTTAATAAACGCATGACGGCAGTGAAGCTTTACAATGTTATAAACAGACATAAACATTTAAGTGCATCAAGGAGCATAAATGGGTGTTTATTCCAGTGTTTACTACATATAAAACACAGAATGCTAAAAGGTACTCAACAAGACCCCACATAAAAGGATTTATTTTAATTATCAACTGATAGTAAATGAGTGCTACGGAAGAATAAGCTTGCCCCTGGCTAAGATCTTCCTGCTCAAAAGAACACCGTATTTGCATTTAAATCCAAACTATTACTTGAATATTTTCCCCAACTCTATTATTGTCCTGCTGCCTTAAAATTCCCAAGAGAATTACACTTTTAGGCCCTTTATGAAAATTGGTATTCCTCAAAACTGAGTTTTGAGTCCAGAAAAGAAAACAAAGGAGCAAATGGCACCATCCGTCGCACTAAAGTGGTTAAAGATTATTTCACTGCCCTTAGTTTGGGTTACCAGAAATGTCACAATCTATTTGATAGAGGTCCTTCCAAAAATTATTTTTAAAAGCACGATCTTCCACCTCTCAACATAGGTCACTGCTGGTCCCCCAGGGCTTTCATTTTCCGGATTCTTATATTCAGCTACTTCACCTAAAAACACAAAATGCCACATGCACACTAGCTTTCTGTTAGGATGGATTCCCACACAAAACTACTGATCCTTGCTAGTTTAATGCACAGATCCGTTGTCATATTTCACTCTCTATTTACTTTATAGCAGCCATAATTGATGGTGGTACAGTTTCAGTGTCTTTTATTGAACATAGTCTAAGTTCATTGTATAATAACATCTAAAAACTACTGCAATTCATGTTGAAACTTTTCCTGAAACTGCAGACTAAGCATAGAGGATGGATGTAGACACAGTTGTAAATAATCCATAGAGTCGCATGTTTCACATATTGGGCCTCCACATGAAGTCTATGAATTATGGAATTGTGTTGAATTCCTAATATTCCAAGACGTTAGTCGCTTTCAACGCACAACAGCATCAGAAAATGTACTTTCCTGTGAAACAAGATTGAACCAGCGGGTGAGAGTCATACATATCTCGAGAGAGCAAATGTACATCATTTATTAAAACGTATGCCCTTTGCTTACCATCTGCTTACTCTTAAAACTATGTGCAGTCCAACAAATTATGAAAATTCAATAAAATTTTATCGATATAGCGCAAATTCACAAGACATGTGAGATGTGACATTAGGCTGAAAAATGTGCTTGTTCAGCTGCAAGTGTAAAAAAGATTTAACATGTTCATAGCGAAGGAAAAGTTATAAATGCTGCACGTTAAGCAGTGATTTACTAAAAAGGGACCAAGCCAGAACTCTAGTCTTAGGAACGACACTGAAGATTATTTGGTTTTTCTAAAAAGGGCTGCTGAAACAGTAAAGAGAGTAAACCACTAAGGAATAAATCAGTCCAATTAGCTGCTCTATTTGATACCTTTCTATTCTTAGATATATAAAAAAAACACATTTCCATTGCTTTCCAGCCAATGGGGAGACAACTTATAGGAGCAATAATCAATTTTTCACCACTAGGCGGAGCTTGAGCACGGTCTGTAAACCAAAACATGATGTGTATCGAGCCACACCTCACTCCATCTCTGCTTCAGCACTCAGCACCCATTTCCCCTTCACACCCGTCGGCTCGTATGAGCCTATTTGCAAAGGATAAATACACAGCAGACCAGAATCACCCTTCAGAGGAACATGTCTAGTGAAGAATTAAGTAAATCATACGTTTATGATGCTGTTTGCAAGAGAATATTTTGATTCGATGGGCATGCTCAGATCCCATTGTGTGCCCGGCAGTGGCATTTTATGGGCAGGGAGTGGGTAAGCCCTGAGTTGAAGCTGTTCACGGGTACATACTCGCATGCGCCGCCGGCCCGGCCATGTAAACAACAGATTAGAGAACAACAGAGATGGTGTGTGACATTTAACCATAGTCCATCTGAAAAGATACGTTCTATACAAAACTATTTTTAAGTTCTTTCTAAAATAATGACATTTTGCTTAGTTATCCTTTAGTTAAAAAAATCCTTCACACCATGAGCGACTGATGACACTGGGGATGTTTCATAGTTTATGATTTGGCGCAAAATCAAAGGACTATTTAACTGTTTTCAAGAACTCTATAAAGGATCTGACACATTTTGGCTCATCAGACCTCAACTGGATTTTTCTGAGATTAAATGAATCATTCAAAAACAATTAAAAATGTATGAAACATACATTAAATCAGTAAAATCACAAAGCACACATAAAAGCAGAATTTATACACAAGTCAAATGTAAGCATTTTCCAATTAAGATCCATTCTTGTGGATTCTTTTGTTTCTGATAAGTTAGATAAAATTTTTTGTCTTGGTGATATTCACTTTGCAAGTAGAGAGGGTGTAGTTTTGTTGTATAAGGGTGCTATAAGTGGGGTGGGTTCTCCTTGGGTACAGACGTTTAAAAACAGTGGGTGACTTCTACAGCAAGATAAAAAGCAATCTAGAAAACAAATCTATAAAAAAAAAAACTGCATCCTTTGTCACCTGACTGATTATTTCTGCTGTTTCATGCCCAAATGTTTCTCACAAACTTCCTCACAAGTTTAAGTGCTTGGAGTCTATGCGAAATCTTTCAATCACCCATATGGAAAGCTTTTAGAAAGCCGCTGAGGCTTGTTAGTAGGCTGAACATCAAAGAAAGCTGGTTTTAATCAGAATTTCACAAAAAATAAAGCAGCTACTGCCAGCCTTTTTCATTGGCAAAAAGCTGCCTTTTAAAATGACTTTATAGTCGATATGAAGGTATTTAAATCCATCATTGTCTGTATATGATGTAGATGTTTTTTTCAATAAATATTATTGAATTATTGCCAGCAGAAAATTTGCAGTTGAGCTCAAACTGCAGTCTCAGTTGCTCTGCCAGGGTCCATGGCCGCTGCTTTGGACAAAAGCCCTTAATGGAGCCAGGTTTCTTCTCACTCCACAAGGATGTAGCCTTTCCCCATCATCGCTGTGCACCATTTCTGTTCCATTTCAATACGTTTCTCTCCTCGGCTCCATGAGAATAAATAAATAGGAAAAAAAGGATTTTTTCTAATTATCTCATTTGAAAAGCAGCACACACTCGTTCAGGGTATGATTGTGATTTCTAGTAGGTTTATTGTCCATGAAATTGCATATAATGAAAATTTGTCAGTGGCTTATGCTCTGATTGTGTTTCTCGGGGCCGCAGAGGCAGACTGAATTAGAGTCGGGATGGTGGGGAGCCAGGAAGGATTGACGTGTGGCGGTGGAAGCAAAGAGGGTTAGAGTTTAGCATTCGGTTGTCTGTGTCAGGTCAGAATGTCGCTCTTACATCTCTGATCTAAATGAGAAGTAAAAGACATCTCTTTGGCAAAAGCAAGCAACATTATCAGCAGTTAGCACCTCAGATTGCAGCGTTTCAAATCGATCGATCATCGTTCTCACATGTAAACGCTTTGAAACCAAACAACAGCTCCTAAACATAAAACTGGCTGAAAGGGGTGGCCTCTTATATTTTATATGGATTGCCCACGTAGATCCATCTCTGCTCTGGTGTGAAACCAAAATGCATGCCACCTCTCCTTTCCTCCCAGGCCATTAAGGTTCATTTATCCCCTGAGCTTTATATGAGTTCCCCCTTTCTGAAAGACTGCCTCAATCCCTGGTTTTGCCACAGTCTTGTGACACACACTGCATTTTAAAGTGAATAGTGGTGATGTAGGGAGAGAGAGCTTTGGAGAAACCGCCACACAAGGATGGCTAATGCACCTCTCTGAAAAAAACTGGAGCAGTACTTACAAGACCAGTGAGTGCCCATGAAACACGCTGTAGTAAATCCAACCATATGCAGGTGAACATATGGAGACACCTGCACCCAGCCTCTTTCTTCTCTCTCGTGAATTTGGATGAGCTGTATTGTATCAACATCATGTGAGGAGTAACAACATTACAGGAAACTGCTGAACGTCCCTGTAGCCTACCCTACAGCTCACACAAATATATGTAAAAAGACTTAAAACACTTCAGCAGTACAAATAAGGCAAGGTGTTCTCATAATGTCAGAGTCGTGCACAGACAGGCAACCTGCTTTTCACAATAGGCAAAGAAAACAGTGTGTGTGTGTGTGTGTGTGTGTGTGTGTGTGTGGTAATCTGTATGCGCAAAGTCTTTTATCTGCACATATTGCATGTATGTGACAAAAGTTGCACAGATCTGACACGAGTTTAATTTTGAATCATTTAAAAATTTCTCAAAGTCTGTGAAGTCAAAAACTGGGTCACCTTCTGAAGCAAGACACTTTCCAGTGCATTGATTCAACACAGACATCATCTTTGCTATATGTTTGGGCAGAGCTTTAAAGGAGCTACAGGTAAGATGTTTACTGTAAAAATCAACTTAAATCATTCTTATTTGTCTCCTGGGATGGAAGTAACATCTGTTCCTCTCCATCAGCAACGTCTTAGTCACGTTTTCTCCTTTCAAACCTAGAGGTATGGCCCGGAACTACTTCAGTGCGGAGTGCAGCCCGTGTTTACTTCCTGGTTCCTGAGCCAATCATATGAGAGTTCCCAGGGTTTCCAAAAACAGAACACAGCATTTGGTATTTTATTTTAGCAAAAGAGCAGCAGCCTGCAAACATGGAAGCCAGGAAGAGAAGCAGACTAAAAACAGAACAGAATACAACATCATATACCTGTCCAGTGTAAGTAAAAATTCACAACAGCAACAAACCGTTTAAAACGGCATACTAGATTGTTGTGATTGGCAAGCTGTTGTATTGATTTGAGCTAAAAGGTGACGTAACTCTTTAAAAAAAATAAAAATATGTATATGGGTCTGAACAGCTTTTTAAAAATGCACATAGAATGATTGTCTGACAACTATGTGTTTCACATGATGCAGCCTTATTTAGTATAGTGTATGTACTGGAATAAAGAGTGTAAGATGTACTATGTGATGCTGTGTCTGTATAGACAAAGATGTTTTTGTACTGTCGACAGTGCCTTCTTTTTCTACTTGTCCCATAGTAAATGACTACCTGACAGTCTGAAATAATCAGAGAATTATGTCAGGCTGTTCTCAAATGGGAGACATTTCATTCATTTATCATGCTGATGTGAGCGAACCTTCACCAGCACAGTCAGCCTGTAAGTATTCTAAGATATTGGATCATTGCTGCAATATTTAAGTAACACTTTCATAAAACTTGTACTGGTGGCACTGGTGCGTAGTGAATTCTGACAGGGATTTTTTTAATTTGAGATTTTCAGTCAGAATATAATGAACAATACAAGCAAAATAAATAAAGCCATATATATAGAGTGCTCCTTATAACTCCTTATAAACCTTTGTTTTTCCACAGTATAAAAGGAATGTAGAATGTCAAAGAGTATTTCAGCCAGCAGGACAACACCAATACACATAGACTCAGTTGAACTTAAAAGTTAAACAACTTTTATTATATGCTCGAATTGTAAATAAATCAGTTTTCGTCTGCAGCTTAACTGTAATTTTCTAACATATAGAACTCTTTCCTCACCCTATTTTTCCACTGATAGACTGTGGGGTGATGCAGTTTCAGCCAGGAGACCCCCAAAATATGTTTTATCCAGTACAAAATCTTAAGAAATAAAATTGGCAATTTTTTCAGATTTTATTCTGAAAGATTAACAGATGGTTCTCAAGTAATAGTAATGCCCAAACATATGATAAGTGAAACACATGATAAGTGAAACACATGATTTCACTTTGTATATCTTTCCAATAGTTTACCAACTCTGGAGAATCCCAAAATATATGAGATTAATCTCCTACAAGCCAACAAATCTAGTATTTAGATTCCTTTTTATTACTAAGAGAAAAACATTGCTCCATGTTAGATGGTGACTGGTATTCAAGTCCTCAAGATTAAGTAAATAATGCCATAAATGTAAATATGTTTGTATATTTATAGTCTTATGATGTATGCGCAGTGGTGTCTAATGTTTGTGTGTGTGTGTGTGTGTGTGTAACTGATGTTTGTTATTGTGTCTTTCCTCTCTGCACTGTAAGTTGAGGCTGCTTTGACCTAACAGATAAATAAAGTTACTTGAACTTTTGTTCAGAAAAGACAGACTTTCGTTCTCAAACATTTGATCTTGCAGAATTAAACCTTTTCCAGACCAGTTGTGTAGTCAGAATATAGGAAGGTACGTACTCAGTATTACCCAAATTTATGATCAAATCTATAAATAACATTATTTAAAGCACTACCCAGTAGATAGGACCCTACAATTTCCATGTTGCATAAAATGCAGACTGAATTGTCAAATTCTGTAAAATACACAAATAAATAAATTACACACGTTTCTAAAAATCAATATGTCTCAAATTTAAACGGATCTGCATCAGCGTGGATGTAGCCTAAATCCTTCATCACGTGTCTCTTGAAACATTATCCCTCCTAGAAGCAATTCTGCAAGACAAACTAAGCACGAGTAAAAGTATTACCAATTGGAAAATAATATCTATGCATATTTGCTCATTATTGGCAACAAGCTGCTACACATCGTTTCACATCAATTTTGAAAAATTCAAGCCGGGTCGGAAGCTACTAATGCTGATTAGAATCACCATCATCCTTACTAACCTCTGTCGGAAGCAAAGGAGATGCAGTGAGAAAGGTAGTGAGGGATGGGAGGACTAAACCTTGGGTGAATGATGCAAGAGCATGTTGAATGACAATCAGGCCTAGAGAATGAAAACACAGGCTTAGGAACAGGAAAGAAGAAAGACGTTATACTAGTAACAAAGAGCGTTACATCCAGTCAGCCTAAAGGAAAAAAAAGGCATAAGGTTGGGAACATAACTAGCAAGCACGGCAGCAAGAATGTATTTTGGGAGGAGAAACAAGGAGAGAAACTGTGTGATAGCTAAAAATGAAAAGGAAGATTGATGTGGTCTGACACCAGCTAACCCTCTGGATCCAATCCCACCCTGATCACTCAGAAAAGCAGAGTGCTCTTCTTTGATCCTGAGCACTTTAGACATTGTGTCAGCCTTGTACTTTTTTATACAAACAATGAAAGAACACGACAGGGAAAAACAAAAACAAAAATAAAATCGTAAGCAACCGCACTGACACTCCTGTACCTCTACTTTTAACAAACGGGACTTGGCAAGTGATTTAGGAAAGAGGAATCAGGGGTAGCAGATTGCTTGTCGTGAATCAAAAAAAGGTTAGAAATAAAACAACTGGACCTCTATTCTGTAGCTGAAGATGTTTCGCTTCCCGTCCAGGAAGCTTTTTCAATTCAAAATGTCTGGAGTAGTGTGGAGTTCCAGCTGGCAAGGCCAAAAACGAGCTTTGATTCACCTGTAGATTCAATGGAGATTCTTTAGACTCATCGTTTGCCTGGCTCACAGTAGAAATGTTGTGGTCACCTGCATGGACGTGTTAATTGGGTTGAAACATGGCACGAATCAAACCTATTGCTGTGTTTTACGTTTTTTTTGATTGATCATGACCTGGGTGACCGAGAATCTTGACCAACATGTTGCTTGTCATGGCGATGGTTGGGGAATAAGGAGGGACAGAACGGATGAGACTTTGTAAAGATTGGGGAAAACTGAAAACCCCTTTCAGCTATTGAAAACAGACATGAATGAAAACAACTGTCAAAACATTTGTCCTTCCTACTGTAAAGGTGCAGTTCCACTGGCCTGCCCATTTCCGCCCGCCCTACTTGGCTGCTCTCTGCTTGGATTATCTTTGCCCGGTTTAGTGATTCCATCGGTCTAGAAAGGTCTGGAAGAGAGAAACGCCTCCTGGGCATCGCTTTAGGGCGCGTCCAGTCCGCCGTTCCTCAGTCCCGTCCCGTCCCCCCCGCTGTGAGAGCTGTCAGAGCTTGACTGGCTCTAGCATCCCTGGAGCGGTCAACGCTCCAGAAGCAAAACGCTGCCTTTCAGACACATGCTTAAAATGTAAAGCTTTATATTAGCTCTTTTGCCTCAGCCATGGCGGGAGCAAGGAGAACACGTTAATAGTTTAAAATACTTTTAACTGCAGTGATATTATTCTTACCACTATGATTGCATGCTTACTACCAGGCAGCGGGCTGCTCTCTTAGCAGAGGGAGGGTGACGCTTCAATGTGCTCAAGCTCCTCTGAGAAACAAGTCTGCTCCCCCCCGGCTGCTTTATTCAGAAAGATGGGCCAGCAGCAGGGAAAGGCAGACAGCCGATAACAATAAGGAGCTGATGATTGCACATCTTTTAAGCAGTTTCTTTGAGTGCAACACATTCCAGCTGATCCTAGCAATAGAACGATGACAGATCAACATAGATCAACAAGAAAAAAAAAAAATCAAATGCCTTTTTTTTACACACAAGGCTCAAGGCTTTATGACTGGAAATGTTACTTCATTCAAGGTGGGTAGGTTCCACCTAGTATAATGACTAAGAGCCTTGTTAGCAATTCCTCTATTTTCTAAAACCATTTAATTCTTGCAATGTAACGTGGGGGGGTTGTTGCCCATCTTCAGTAGTAGTCGATAATTGAGAGGCTGATACCTCCTGCACGTCACCAATCCATCACACAGCTATACGACATACATATTTAACACACACACACACACACTTGAGGCTTTGCTCCCCACAAGGACAGATGGGTCTTTACAGTGTAGTATATTTTGGGGAAAACGGTCCTTATACTGTAACACCCAAATTGCCCCATTGCGGGACACTGAAGGAGTTTCTTATTTTGTCTCTCATCTTAACAAATGTTAGACCACACACAGACATTCCAACTCGCACAACATACATTTTGCTGCACCCTGAGAACACCTACATACGTGAGAAAATTCAGCCTCCACCCAAAGAATTCTTGGCGTAGCAGGGATTTGATTCTTGATTTGATTCAGTGCTAACCTCTGCACCACTCTGATGTTAAACCACCAATATAAAATACTAACATATGCTTATCAGTGCTGCTGAATTCCTTCACTGCACATTGCTATGTGATACTCTGAAAAACAAAGACAAACGTTTATGCATGTAAATTAAAGGAACAATAAGTAATAATGACACCTAGTGGTAAAAATATCAAATGCTGCGCTCTGTTTTGGGAACCCGGGGAACTCTCATATGATTGTCTCAGGAACCAGGAAGTAAACACAGGCTATTATCTGAACCGAAGTAGTTCCGGACCATATCTCTCGGTTTGAAAGGAGAAAAATGTGACTAAGACATTGTTGATGGAGATGACTGATTGTTTACAGAGAATGTTACTTACATCCCAGGTGACAAATGAGAATGATTTAAGCTGATTTTACAATAAATATTTGACTTATTGCTCCTGTAAAATGAAAATACTTATAAATTAACCAAAGATTTAACTGCGCACCTCCTCAATTAAAGGGTTGGATGGGTTGTTAAACTTATATTGGTTGACATTCAGGACCCAGAAACTAAAAATTGGGCTTTCTGTGTTTATATATTTTAAATTCAAAAATAGAGAAATTTTGTAAATTTACCTAAAGAAATGAGCAGACTCTAATTTGTTTGCCATACAGCATCTGAGTTAACTGGATGCAGACTTGTTGACGAATTTGTAGGCAGAATCTCAAACACACTTATTCCTTGTGTGACACCACGGACGGATAAAAAATAAATATGTCAATATTTCTCAAAGGGAAATAAGCACCTGGTTCATCCTTGGGTAAACAAAAATAGATGCCTGAAGGTGCCACACATATCTGTTCAAACAGTTACATCTAAGCATAAACACCATAACAGATTATACAAGTGCAGGAGAAAATAGGTTCTGGGTACCAGGGAAGTAAATGCTTTAGTGTGAAATGTGCATATAAAACCAAGAACAAAAGCAAAAGACCTTGTGAAAATGGTAGGAGAAGCTGGTAGGAGGGGCATTATCCACAGATAAACTAGTCCTGTATCGGTGATAGGCTGAAAGGCCACTCAGAGATGCAGAAGCCATCTTCCAAAAAGCAACATGAGGAGATTCTAGTTTTACAATTAATTCAGAGATAAACACCTTGTACTTTGAAGAAATTACCTGGTGGTATGTGAAACTGAAATTGAAGAGACTGATCATAATGACTAGAGTTACATTTGTGGTAAAAGAAAAGGGGGAGATTGAAATCTTTAAAACACCTTCCCATTTGGGAAGTTTAGAGGTGTTGTGTGGGTGTTTGCTGTCTGCTGGACTGGAGCACTTCATAACATAAATGATACTGTGAGCAAAGACAACATCTCAAGACCTCAGCCAGGTAGCTGAGCACAACAAATAAATCTTCCAACAAATCTTCTAATAAATAAATGTGTATTGACATATGTATACATATATATAATTGTCAATACACATGTATATAAGTCACCATGAATTTACATAAGATAATATGCCTTATTTCTATTTTGTATTTTTTATTCTTATTTTCTTATCTACTTTTTTTGATCCACTGTATAAACGAGGAGACTGTATATACCTGATGCACCTTGTCCTACTTTTGGCACCTTCTTCTGATTACTGTCACATGAGACATGTGAATTTCTCCTTCTTGGTCTGTGAGACCAATAAAGCCTATCTTATCTTATCTTATCTTATCTTATCTTATCTTATCTTATCTCTTCCAAACAAACAGGAACCCAAAGAGTTTTCCCTGATTAGTTATAAAGGGGCTTAAATGTTATGAAAATGTGTGTCACATTAGTGACTTGTGTGTTGATGCATTAATGGAGATTTGTTTTTATATTTTAATATTTTATTGGACTTAAAACTACTTCTTTGATGAAGGAACCAGCAGCACAAGGTATTCCTTTTAAAGTCAATGTGTTTTTAGTTTAAATTTTTGAATTGAACCAACTTTCATACAAATGAGCTTCCCTTTGTTAGTCCCTAGTGAGAAAATTTAATCAAACCTGAAATCAACAGGTCAGGTCAAGGAAAACAATAAATGTGGGTCTGACAGTAAAAGCCTCACTTGTACTAACAAAGGGGTAAAAAACAAGACAATTTTATGAAACAATGTATTTTTGTGAGAGCAAAGGTTTTTAGATGGGCATTATATGTATTTAAAACTAATGTCAAGTCACTGTCCATTTCTGACAAATGTTCTCCTCTCAATCATCACATTCCATTAAGAACTTCAGCTCCAGGTTTCTGATGTGTACACATTTGTTCCTGAGAGAGACAGCATCATACTGTCTCTGTGTGCGAGTGTTAAAAGTCATGCCCGTGCCAGACTACTGAATTATCTCTGTTATTAACCCGGACATGTCCTCTTGTTCTGCCTGAAACCTCCTGTACATAAATAGCTTTCAAAAAACAGCATACACATTCTCACACACAGCACCTTCAACAGATACGAGTGATTCATGTTTTCATTCCCTATGTGAAGACATCTGGTCATTGGAAGCACAGAGGAGAAATGGGAATGCTGGTGAGGTAGGTTGCCCTTCCCTCCATCTGTCTCAGTTAAAAGGGTCAGTACGTAGGGTAATGACGACAAGGCCATTATGATGAAGCACATGGACTGACAAGCTACAAATCTTCTGTTCAATTTCCCTAAGTACAACAGCACGATTGCTGTCATATGTAATCAAACACATATGACGTGATACTAACATGAAAATGACCCCATGGGAAAAAAAGCTTACTGACAAAACTTAATCAATAGAACTGATGTAACAGCGTGCATACATTTTATTTGGGTAAGTTTTAATCAGTGTCTTTCAGAATAAACTAGCTATAAAACCTAAAAGACCCTTAGATGCAATTTTTTTTTTAAAAAAGGCATTATTCTTTTAAATTCAAATAATGTCTGGCTAATTATTAAGATTATTTTGCTCATTTGGTGCATTTTATTAATTTGATGGGTATAGCCAAAATGTGATTTTGATTGTTGTACATTTTGAAAGATCCATTCAGAGGTCGCATGCAAAATGCTCCCTTGACAACCAAAGTTAAAATCTGCACTTCATTAGCTATGTTTACGTACACAAAATATCACGATCGGATTAAAATGTATTCTGATTAAATAATGGGATTGTACCGTTTATATGGGTACACAATCAATGAATCTGATCATAGTGTGCGTTTATATGCGCCTGCCATTATTCAGAATATAACCACTCTGACATGCGCAGTTGTCAAATTCCTCTTATAAAAACACAGAAGAAGAAATACTTCCGTCTTCGCTAAACTACAAAAATAGTAAACAAACGAGTTTGTCTACAAATTACGCTTGAAACATAACTGAGTAAACAACAATTTTGAGCTCTTTATATTTTCAAACAGGTTATATCAGGAGCCCTGACAGTTTTACTACCTGACGTATTTTTGCGTATTTCCACCACTCGCCAACGCTGAAATACATCATTCTAATTTAGTTTGGGGTCAGTTTGCCAGATTCAGAATAACTTGAGCCTGAAAAGCATTTACATGCATGTTGATCGGATTGTGAATCAGCATTAACCACCTCTCTTATTTGGAATTCAATGTCATTCCAATTGAGCTTATTCCGATCATCATATTCCGATTGGTTTATTTACATGACACATTTTTATTCCGATCAGCCGTTTATTCCGATTATTTTTGTCCTTGTAAATTTAGCTACTGATAATAAGTGTGATTTACCATCAGCAGTATAAATAAATCCTAAAGTCATGATCCAAAACAGAAACCTTCCCATCCACCAGTCTTATAACAATTCTTGTTAAAATAAGTTTGTGTACATGCATTTGTAACACAACCTATATAAACCAATTAGGCTTGCTGATCACTGTGGGATACCACAAATAAAAAAAAAAGAAGAAAAGATTTGACTGATATTCAAAGTTTTTAGGTACCGATTGCAGCCATATTGTTCCTGTGACAGGGTTTCCCCATGTAGGCGGATTCCATTTATGCTGTGTACATGACCACACATACCAGGATTTTTTTCCAAACCTTCCACTCTGGAGCCTGTTTAAGAACCATAAGGGCTTTAAACTGCCTTCTCTTTACCAAGTGTTTTACATAACTACAAAATTAGAACTACTGAGAATTATTTTGTCTTAATTTGTGATATCCTTTGAGAAAGTTCAGCTTCACAAAATATTTTCCAACAGTTTAGTTGCTTCCACTAGTGTTATTTTTGATCTAAATGTGCTGTTTTTCTCTTAAATTGCATTTCTCTGTGTATTTAGGATGGACGTAACAAAGAAATTAAAACGAGTGTCATGCTGGCCATAAAGTACAAAAAATACCCTATAGCTCATCAATTAATGTCATTAGATTTTAAAACCCTCTGATGCATAAATTATGAATCCTTGACTCAAGATTTTTTTAGATGTGTTTTTTATCTTCTTAGGGCTTGAGAAAAAAACAAATATGAACTTTTTTTTTCAAAAATTAAATTTTTCCAGGAAGTTAAAGAAATGTTCACTACAGCGGACTACATGCGCCTGAGCACTGAACACAAAACATTATGAATGTATTGTAAACAAAGAACAATCTTGTATTCTGTTGTAAATATACAAACAATTGTTTTATTTTATGCTTTGAAAAATATTTCAACATATTTTGTTTAAATTTTAACACTACATAGGCACAATGTTTAGAACTGAATAAGAAAAAAAAAATGACAATCATAGCCAAAAATCTTTAACCTGAATGTGACAAACATCACTGTGGCTTTCCACAGTACTATAAGAATGCAGGACAGTATAACCAAGTCCTTTTATTTGCATGTTGCAAGAAAACTTCATTTTAGTCTCTGCATCTCCTAACACTTTGATAGTCCTCACACCTAAGCTGTATGAATGTTTGTAAAGCACACAGGGCACAGTGGCACACAGCATTGCATGCAGATGTATTTGGTCTTCCATGTGCATGCAGCATCGTGGCCTCAGTTTGCATTTTTAGATTTTTTTGCCTTATTCTTCGCTGTGTTTGACGTCTACAGTATAAATAATTGGTATAGTTACAGAAACTACAGCTAATCTGCACAAAATATACACAAAGTATAAACGAAATATACTGAAATGTAAATTTTAAATGAATAGTTTATATGTTACATTTAAAACACTGAATTATAAGCAAAACAATTATAAGACAGTAAAGCAATTATATGACTTCTGTTGAAAAAAATGTAATGGGAGATGCATGACGTCCACTTCAGTGGACACATGGTTAATCGTAATTTTCTAAATGTTGGAGAAAATTTTTTATATTTCAAACTGATAATATCCTTCCTTAGATGTTACTGTAAATCGTCATATTTGTTTTACCTGTTGGGCTCTTCTACTATAGAAGGATTGAGAGGAAATGCCAGCAGTGGTCGACAGAGGTTGCTGTTTTTTGCCCATCTTGGATTCAGAAGAAATTTACTTGCAGTTACAATGACTGACCACGGAATTTACCCACTGAGCTATATATTACACTGGAGTGCTGATTTTGCCGAAAAACTGAAGTCACTGGCCGCCATTTTGCTACTCCCTACTCTCACAGAATCCCATAGGATTTGGTTGCAACAAAAAGCAGTTTTCTGGCTGTGTAAAAACATTTCATAGGTAATTATACAGTCGGTGGATGTACTAACACTATCAACTACTAGGAAATTAGGTGCTGAAATATTTTACATGTTATTCATATTAAATTTATATGTATGTTTATATAAGTATGTGTATATGTATCTATATATATATATATATATATGTATATGTATGTATACATATATGTTTTTGTATATTGTTATTTATATATTTATAAATGTTATATATATATATATATATATATATATATATATATATATATATATATATATATATTTAAATAAATAAAATGCAAAATATTTCAGCACATGACTTTTTCAGTACTTGATAATTTTAGAACATAACATAAAAGTATATGGCATTTGACATTTTAAAAGTCTTAAGCCCCCTCTGAACATGAAAATATCCTCGTTATTCGATGCTGTAGCGCACATATTCCCTAGTTACTTGGGGGAAATAGGGAGTACCAATATGGCGGCTGGTGGCTTCAAAGCGACTCGTTCTAACAGCCGGCGATTAGCACTCCAGTGTATAATATAGCTCAGTGAATTTACCTCAATGGAGTGTGGCAGCAGAGCGCATTCTAGACACTGAAATTCAGTTTCACCATAGAAACCATAGAATTAAAAAGATATTTACTTTTTAGTAGCTGTCCACTACAGTGGCCGCTATGCACCAGAGGGATTTATTAATGTCATCAAAGTATTTTCTATGCTTTATTTTGTTGCAGATCTTCCATTATGAATTGACATGTTTTTGTTCTTTCTGAAGCAGATGGGTTTGATCATAATGGTAATTTCCTTTGTTTAAAAAGAAGCGGATTTGTTAGCATTTGATTGTATTGGTTCTTATTTTGCTATGATCACTGTACTATATTGTATGTATAGTAAAAGGATCAGTTCAAACACATGCACACACGCACAAGGAGAGAGAGAGTATATAAATGGATTTCCCCAAAGAAGGCTGCAGCCAGATAACTACATTTCTAGTTTTTGTGTCTGAAACTGTATGAATAAAAAGTGAGAAATGTGTATCAACAGTATTTGCCGAATACATATGAACAAACTGGCCAACCTGTTTGAACTTTAATACTAATCTTCCCCATTCAGAAATCTACCCACTGAGAAGCCAGCTGCAATAATAGTACGAGATGTGGCGTTTGACACATCTTAGACCTCAGTTGAATGCATTCCAGGGACAAGAGTGGGTTAAATCACTTTGGTGTTTAAATGTTTCTTTTCAGGACAAAACCAATGAAGAAACTATGTTAACATCTTTGTTTTCCTCCTAATAGATGCTACTTCTGTTGTAGAGCTTCTCTACTTGCTGCTAAGTCAATGGTAATGTTTACAAAGAACTTGTCAATAAATGACAGCTCATTTAGGGAATAAACCTTTTAATGTGGAAAACACAAACTTCACTTGTGGAACCTTTGATTAGTCATTTGCATATGACATGATGGTTAGCAAACCCTCTACAGCAGAGTAAGAGTGTCAGCAAATTAGGCACAATTTTGATACTTAATTGATCCATTTTCTGTGGAAGCTGGAGTGTTTTAATTTCAGCAAAAATGTTTGAATTACGGTTTACCAGTCACTTGGAGAATCCATTCTCACATTCAATATCACATCCTGGTATAACTTCATTACTAGCAAACAAATAAACATTTCACACTTAACAAATGAAGGTTGCAAGATAATGGGTTCATCACAAATCTCACTGTCCGATCTGTGTGAGCACTCCTGATCACAGAGGAGCGCTCTCAATCTCCATCATTCCATCAATCTCCTCCCATCAGGCAGGAGATACAAAATCCTACTGAGTAGGGAAGCAATACACAAAAAAAAAATCATTTATTCCAAGCGCAATTACAGCTATCAGCAGCAGAGGGATTTCAATAACCAGAATAGCATTTTATTTATCACTTATAGTGTATTTTAAGTTTATTTATGGTGTATTTCTGCTTCCTTTTAATTTCTTTTGAACGTCTTGTATGTGTGGGGACGTACGTAGATCCATGTCAGAAACAAATTGCTGTCAGCCCTTGGTGTCCGACAAATAAATTCTATTCTACTTACAGAATATTTTTTTTTTCCATTTTCTCAGACAGCTACAACAATTTGTTGTGGGACTACATAATGTGGGACTATATATTCTTATTTTATACATGGAGCAAGACAACATGAAGTTGTTGTTCTGCTAATGAACTTAGTAGAACACTCAGTTGGGTGAAAAATAGCTCTTTGAATTTCATTTAAAGACCTGGAATTTAGATAGTATTAAGTTAAAAAATAACTTAATCATTGTTTATTTTTCAATCATATGAATGTCAAATGTTAGCAAAAATTAAATAAGAGATATCAGTACTACAGGCAATAAGTGTAGAATGCATCCATTCTTAGGTCCATCTTATCATCTAATTGAGCAAGTTCACTTTTACTAAAATATGATGACTGAGCATTGTGAAAATCTATTGACAAAAAGAGTATCTGTAAACCTTGTTCAAGCACCCATGGAAAACTAAAAACTTATAGGCACCTGTCTCTGGCAGATAATAGTCTAACATCATTTATCCTGCCAAGATACATTGGGAAACCTCTCAAAACATGATTTTACACTTAATAAAGGATATTTACCCAGTTGCAAGATATTCCATTCTGCTACCTCAAGTCAGAAAACACCATTTTCACGTATTAGCAAAGTGAGTATAGTTTGTGTTATTATTTTCCCCCAGTTGTATGCATTTTTAGCCTCTCATAGGTACTTAAAACCACAAAACAATGGGTTTCTCGTTCACCTGTTAAGACACCGACACAGTCTTCAGTGATGTCAAAGCCTCGCTGCATGCAGCCATCAGGAGGGAATTTGCTTTTAGTGTCTTGCCCAAGGATATTTCTCTTCATCTTCTGCTTTACTGCCTTTTTTCTCACCGGCTGCATGTGTCAGATGAATAATGATGCGTGGCAGAATGCTCATTCGAGATAGGCATCATTTCTAATCACCAGCTGTTAAACGTTACTTTGTCTTACAAGGTGACAGAATTGTTTCCCTATGTTATGCATATTTGAATTTGGAGTTTTGCGATACTCTTTTAAAACGATTTTTTTAAAACGTCGTGGGAGATGGAAAACTGATAGATTTGTCCTTTTAGTGACCTCTTGTTTCCTCTTTTTGTTGGGGAAGGGCACAGTTTGTTCAGCTTCTCTTTTAGTGATGGAGGGAGTTTACTGCTGGATAGCCTAATCAAATGTTTTATGATCCAGAAAGTCTTGCTGCTGAATGCAACACTTGTTTCGATCCAGCATTAACAGCTTCATAATTGCAAATTACATAAAATGTGCTGTACTACATATAGTATTATAAGTGGTTTCAATAGTTTCACTGGAACCAATATTCCAGGAAATCACCCAGGGATGTCTAATTTCTGCTTTATACTTCTGTGGGTTTAGCTTTTTACTTTAATTAGTTTTTGCTACAGGCCAATTCTCATGAAACATGGACACTGGCAAAGTTAGACAACTCACACCTTTTTGGAGGCAGAGCAATAAATCAAGCAGTCACGCAGGAGCACAAACTCAACATACTGAATCACCACTGGATGGTTTCCTAATCACAATAGAACAGATCCCACAATGCAGTAGTGATTGATAACCATACTTTTTCACAACAAAGTCTTTTTTCTTTTTTTCTGGATTCTGAGTCTGTAAAACTGTCATTGTATTGAACCAGGATGCAACATCAACATCCATAAATTTAAGAAATATAACTACTTATGCTCACAGTTACATGTAGCATCTATGTCAAATTTTACTCTATATGAAATGGTAAATGACCTGTACTTTTATATCCCTTGATGAAGTCCAGAGGACTCCAAAGCACTTTACAATATATTCGGTCATTCAGTGGTGAGCTACATTTTTTTTGTAGCCACAGCTGCCCTGGGACAGATCGTAACGGTGCTACGTGCTAAGCTAACACTAAGACACGGACGTGCTAAGCTAACACTAAGACACGGATGTTTCAGAGCAACATAACGCTCACATGCATCAGCGAAGTTGTAATAAGCCGGACAACAGACCTGTAAGCTAGTGCTAGCTATTATTAGCTTCACGGACAGCCCAATAACAGGGTTCTGTCGTCGTCTGGGCCCTTTAAGCTGCTTAACGCAACGCTCCCCTGCGTGAATGCATACTTAATAAAGAGAAGAAAACTGTGGGTAGAGCATCGACACAGCAGGAGGAAGAACTTAGTTGGTGAACAATTTCTTCTAAGCTTTTGTGGTTTATTTGGCAGAATTGGGACATTTTGTCAAAATCAGTTCTAGTTGGAGACAGCTTTGGTACTGAACTTGGTGTGGATGTAAAGACAACCCTTCTAATCTTTTAGATTTTTTCAGTAAAGAAGTTAGCAAATTCATTGCAGACCCTGGTAGAGTGAAGTTCAGGTGTCACAGGAGGTTTCCTACACTTCCCTGTTTCAAGTCATCCAACAACATTTCAAAAGGACAGAAATGTGGGCTGTGGCATGGCTCTGGACTAATTTTCTTGATTCTCAGACGTTCTTTGGTAGATGACTTGGTATCCCTTGGGTCATTGCCATGTGGTAGTGACCAGTTCTGCTTCATCTTAAAATTTTCTTTACAGATTGAGAATTTTTCTCACGTTTTCCTCAACCCCAATCTGATAAATGGTAGAATCTATGGTGGATTATATGATGGTAATCTGGCCAGTTCATTCTGCAAAGCATCTCCAAAACATGATACTTTGAGCTTTATCGTCCACAGTTGGTGTGAGATTCTTATCTTGGAAGGCAAGAGTTTGTTTATGCCAGACATGTTCTCTATTCTGGTGCCCAAATAAGTCAGTTTGTTTAGACCCCTCTGTCGTAAGATTATCTTTTAAATGTTTGCTTTCAATTTTCATTATCAACTAAAGCCTGCTGTAGTTCCACCAATGACCTTCAAGGGCTTATCTAATAATCGTGCTTTCAGCTGTGATGATGAACTTTCTTGGATTGACAGACCTGGGAATGTTGCCGTTTTTTTAAGTTCACCACGTGTACACTCTTTCCTGTAAAGTAAAAATGTTTATTTCAATTCTGAAACATATTTAAATCTGTCACCAGACTCAAAAGTGACTAAACTATTTTGTCATTACAGTGTTCCATCTTACTTTAACAACTAGAACAGTGAACTGGCACAACATTGGTCAAGGCTGTACCCCAACTTTCACCTGGTGACAGCTGTGACCTGCTCATGTCTTTATTTACTATGTTTTAAGAAAATGAATGACCACATTCCTATTTTGGGACACTTTATAATCCTAAACCAAACAAGAACATGTATTTTCTCCTGCTAAGCATGGCCAGTTTCCAAGCAAAAAAGAAGGTAACAAGGTGAGAAATTAATAAAAGATATGTTTCATATATTTTCATTTGCTGTTCATGCTCCAAAAAACACTATTCATAACCGTTTCAGTAAAATGTCATAGTAAATTATGTTATTTTAAAAACGAGTATTTGAGCCTATATAGATGAGTACGACATTTCATTTTGATGTCACCATGTGTAAAAGGTAGCTCTCTTTCTTCTCGCAAGAACTTAATTAAATTTGACAGGTTTGTGTTGTGTTTTTCAAGTGCAGCTTACTTTGAGAAATATTCCGGGGCTTCTTACTTTGAGAAATATGTCCCAACTTCTCTAATCTAAAAGAAAGGTCTGCGGTGCAACATTTAACACTTCTAGAATGGGCTTAAAAGGAATTCAGATGACCTTTTAAAGTCATTGATGTAAAAATAGCTAAATCAAACAAACTTGTTTTTAAGACTTTTGTGACACATCCATGTTATTCCTATTAGATTATCAAAGCTGGTGCCTTTTGCATCCTAACAGTCACTCTTCTTTAACAAACCCTTACTGAGAGCAGAGTGCTCTTTACAGTATTAAAATGAAAGTGTGACTCTCACATTTTCAGTTAGCATGCATGAGAGCCTTTTTTATTTAAGGAGCATTTTGATTATGAACAGCAAACAAGCTGATAGAAAGAGAAATAAAGAACATGGCTAAAGATAAGGTAAAATAGAGAGTACGCTATTCCTGCATGGAGTTTTAGTCTTTTTAAAATCTAACACTAATGTACAAGAATCCAGAGACGGGAGCAGACCCTGAAAACTTGGTTCTTCCTAAAAAAAAATTCAGTTTCTGTCTATACAAGTTGGACATATGCTTGTTTATTTATTTGTTTTGTTTTGACACCAATTAGTGCTCTATGAATTTCCGTAAAAGAGCCTGTGTTGGTTTATTTTATGTTATTTTCTTCGCCTTACTCACTCACTGAAACAGGAGTTGTTTATGTAGCCGTGGAAGGTAAAAAGAAGTGTTTGTCCTTGTAACAGCTCTTTGGAACATTTTGTGATCACTATCGGGATATGCTTAAAAAAAAAAGCATCCTTGGAATTTTTACCATTTTAAAATGTTACATTTACAAACTTGAACGTATTTATTCTGATTTTGTGTGATAGACAAACGCAAATAACTGGGCAATTTTGAAGTGGAAGGAAGGAGAAAAAAAAGTTTGAGTTGTGGTTTTGCAACCTCTTTTACTCTGATATCTGTAAATAAAATATAGTGTAAACCAAGCCTTCGGAATTCACCTAAAAAGTCAACAGAATAATCCTGTTTGTACTTTAATCTGAATCTCATTATACGTATGGTAAATACATCTGCTCTGTGAGGGGCTCTGATGTTTTTCGGTAAACATTAGTGAACAAACAGATGCATGAAGACGAAGGGACACAGCAGATAGATCCGGGATAAAGTAATGGAGAAGTTTAAAGTAGGGCTAGGCTATAAAACAGTATGGAAAATATAACTTTTAACATCTTATAGATCACCATTAAATTCATCATCCGAAAATAAAAAAGAGCATGACATAACACAAGAATGCAATATTAATTATCGTATTCTACATATTGTAGCATGTAAAAGAAGTTGAAGTTGAAGAAGTTGCTTTGATGATATGATACCAAAGTTAAGCTAATTGGCCTACTGACCAACACTGGAAATCACTCTTAACACACAATGCCTACCTCAAAACATGGTGATGGCAGCATCATAATAGGGGAAGTTCTCTTCAGTAGGGACAGGAACATGGCTCGAACACTTGCAGTGATTTTAATTGCAACAGGAATTACATCAGAGACTAAATACAAATGCATACCACATTTTATTTGTAAAATATAGAAAAGCTATATATAATTTCCCATCGTCCTCATAATGTTGTTTGTATTCGTGTTGATCTATCAACCCCACCCCCCAAAAAAATAAAATTGTCTGTATAGATAATGTCAATAAATGAATAATTGTAATTCACAAAGAACAGGTGCCTGCAGGTTTCAGCATTTGCCTTATGATATAAAATGTGCTCGCAGTGAGTTACTATTTGACATGATGATGTGATGGTTTAATAAATAAGCAAAGGAACAGATCAGGGAACCGGGGAATTCAACAAGGCATGAATGAAAGATAGTTTTTATACATGAAGGAGTGATTAGTGGATAAATGAACAGGTGGGTCTAATTCATTGAATGTGGAACAGCTATGGGGGGGCAGCATTAACTGAGGAAGCGGAATTAAAGAAAAAAATAGTAAACACTGGTGAACACCCCTAAGGTACTAAACAAAACCACAAAATGACACCAGGTTCCTTCTACTTATCAATGTTTAAGACAGCAGCACTTTGGGCGTGCTTTGGGGTCGCAGAGGTTAGTGCGCATGACCCATTTACAGAGGCCTTAGTCCTTGATGCGGGCGACCCGGGTTTGAATCCAACCTGTGGTCCTTTGTCTCTCCCCTCTTTTGCCCCTTTCCTATCAGCCCACCGTACAGAAAGACAAGCCACTAGTGCTGTAAAAACCTCAAAAAAAGAAGACTGCAGCACTTTGAATCATTTTGTTACTGAAAAGTGCTTTATAAATAACCTTTCCTTAAATGAGGATGAAAGTCTGATGTTTTGTCTTTAAGAATACATATTTGTGAATGAGGGCGTACTTGTAAACCTCAGAAAGGTTAATTGAAAGACGAAGATATAATCCTAATCTATGGAATCTCACATTGAACAGCATATTCTACGGAGGACTTGAACTATTTCCAAATTTGTTCTGTTTCTATACGTAGGGCCTAATCAGATAGCAATAGAAGGCTGTTGGTCTCTAAAAACCTTGGATGGGTTTGAACCAAGTGCTCTACTAAATTATACTACTAATTAATTATACTACATTATAATCCAGCCAAGGAGTCTGGGAGTATAAAATGTAAGGAAACACTTCCATTTGCACAGTGTCTAACTGGGTTCAGTCTTGTTAGATTAAACATTAAACTCAGTGGCTTACACTCAATGATGGACAGTTTACTCACCATGGATCTGCAGCTGGCCCGAGGCAATGAAGGCCCACTCATATATTAATAATTGTACACCAGTTAAACTCCATCAGCTGTACAGCCGGCCTCCCCTTTGTCCTCTGGGTCAGAAGAGGGTCCCAACAGCAGCAAAAATTATACCTAAGAAACCTGTTTTCTTTCTCACATCCCCTCAAGATAGCCTTTCTGTCATCTCGGGTTTGTCAAAAAGTCGAGCACTAAAGAGGATTACATGTCAGCCTGAGTTAACTGTTAAAGGTGCTGTGGTGGTTTCATGCAAGGGCTGAGAATGTAACACAGACCCCTTCTGCTCGAGCCAAGTGTTGCTAATGCATTAGGGCATAATTAGCTGTCAAAACTAACCTTTACCTGCCAAATCTAAGGACAGACAAAGATGCTACATTTTATTTTTGCTTCTTTTTTTTAATACTTAATATATGAAATACAAGCAAAGTATGGGCAAATAACTCGCATTCCAAGGTATTAGTTTTAATTTAATTTTGAATCCTAGTTTTAAGCAAGGAAACAAAACCAAAAATGATTACTTGATAATATTGGATTTTCAAGTCAGTATGTTGAAAAATGCATGCAGATTTATGATAGACTCTAAAATAAGTCTGAAATAAAGGTGAAAAAAAGTAGAAAAAAAAAATTATTCAGTTTAGTTTTATCAATCTATACGGGAAATAAAAGAAGAAAATAAAAGTTATCTTGATTTAAAAGCATGAAATCTACACAAAAATATAATTTTATTAAGGGAAAATGTATTTTTAATTTGGGGAAAGGGGAACAAAATGACCAATTACTTAGGAATAAAAAGCTGAAGAGGATGGTTAAAGCCACGCATTTAGGAACACCGTTTCAAACTCGCTAAGTTCAACAATTTTCTTCTGCTTTAAAGAATTACTCACTCCCAAATCAGTTTTTTTTTTTTTTACCAATAAACTGTTAACATGGATGTATTATAGCACTACTAGGGCTGCACGGTATATGTGATAGATGGTGGAAACAATATGAATTTGGCCTTCGGTAGAGATTTGTGCTTTACCGCCCTATCGTCGGTTACATCATTACACCTGCCTAAACATGATTGTAAGCACAGAGACAGCTGAGCTGGAGGAGTTGGTAAAAGAATAATGCTACGTCAGCAATTTGGACTCGGTTCAGGTATATTAGATCTGTTGAACAAAAACAGTACTTTACAAGATATGTCAAGTGACGGTGACAGCGAACAAAGGTAATACAAGCAATTTGCTTTACCATTTTAAGATGAAACACTATCGAATATGCGTAGAGCCAGAGGCTGCGCTCTGCTCAGACTCATGCACAGTTAAGCAACATGGAACCAAACCAAACCATTTTTCCACACTACCAACAACAGACCTCAATTGCACACTGTTTTTCACAGTATGGCTTATGATGACTAAAAGGGCAAGTGATGGAGTGACTAAACAAATCATCACAACGTACTTGGGCAAAGATATGGTCCCTTTCCATACAGCGGAACGCAGCGGGTATAAGAACAGGGCTCTCGCCAGCGCATTTCAGTGTAATGGAGAATTACGCTGAAAGTTGTCAAGGTTATGCTGAAGTTAGACCGTTGTGGTCAGTACGACGCAAACACTACGACACAGATGTTTGAGAGCAACATAGAAAGGTCAGTAAAACTCTTGACCATGAACCCTCCAAATATATAACTTACAGGACTATTTTGTACCTGCTTTTAGTGATATTTAAAGACTATTTATTATAATAATTTTGATTTGAGGGCTGCACAGTGGCGCAGTGGGTAGTGCTGTTGCCTTGCAGCAAGAAGGTTTGGGTTCAAATCCAACCCTGGGTCTTTCTGCATGGAGTTTGCATGTTATCCATGTGCATGTGTGGGTTCTCTCTGGGTACTCCAGCTTCCTCCCACAGCATAAAATCATGAAAGTTAAGTTAATTGGCCTCTCTAAATTCTCCTTAGGTGTGTGTGAGAATGGTTGTTTGTCTCTGTGTTGCCCTGCGACAGACTGGCGACCTGTCCAGGGTGTACTCTGCCTCTTGCTCATTGACAGCTGGAGATAGGTACCAGCGACCCCATGAGGGATTAAGCGGGTCAGAAAATGGATGGATTTTAATATGCTGCATAATGTGTTGGATTTCATTATGATTACTGTTTTTTGTCAAATACATTTTGATGAATGAACCTTTTCATGAATATTTTCAACCTTACATTTGTACCTCGATCTACAGTGAACCCTCGTTTACCGTCGGGGTAACGCTCCAAAAAGAACCCGCGATAGGCGAGATCCGCAAAGTAGTCAGCTTTATGTTTTTACAATTGTTATACCGTACGGTACTATAGAACGAAACCGAAGATCAAAACCTGTTTCCAGCATAATGTTCTTTTTCCTGCAGTCATTAATCCACAAAGCTAAAGCAGACTAATAACATCCTTACGATGGTATTGTTGCAGACATTTACAACTCATTTTGCATCCTTGTTAAAACTTTTTATAGAATGAACCAAAGATTAATTTATTACATAATGACGCCCTACAGCCGCGTAGCCTCTACCTTCCTTCAGATGCATTGCTATGTAGATGGTATGAAACAACAAAACAAAAAAAACAAAACACCATTTCATTATTTCCAGGTGTAAATGTTCAGTTGTGTTGGTGTGCACCAAATAAAACTGAAGGCCACAAAAGTCGGGAGATACCTGTCTGTATGTAGGAAAGAGAGAGAGGAAAAGAGAGATGCAGGACAAGCCACAGCTTCTATAAAATAGTACTCACAATGCAACGACCGTTATATCAGGTCAAAATAGCTTTAAACAGTAAAAACCCAGTGATCATCTCTCTACGAGCTGATCTGATTACGCTAAATTAAGCTTAAAACGCAGTTTGATCACCAACATGTGTTGTGCAGAGGAAGGGGAAAAGCATTTAGCTCGCTGGTGAGCGCAACTGTTTGAACATGTAGACAAACAACACAGTGATGATCCTGGATTGTTTATCTAAGCAAAAAAAGAAAAGAAAAATAAACTTTTCTTTTTACTGGCGGCCTCGTTGTGGTAGGTTGAATTGGTTAGGACTGGCTCTGGCTTTTTGGCACATGCGTCCGTGCCCTGCAGATCTGCTGCTGCTTTCTTTCCTTGGGGAAAAGTAAAACGGGTTAGCCGCTCATTCGTCGACTTTAAAGAGCGGATATACTGGCTCCTTTGGGTGCTTTTCTTAACCACAATAGGCTGTCCTCTATTCTAAATACACCATCAAAGGCCATCTTTATCCCCGATGGAAAAACAACAAAGAAATTCCCTTAACTTTTGGAAAAATAAACGTAGTTATCTGAAGCAATGTGTAGCACTGCTGTTCTCAAAGTAGTATTGCATATACTTCGATATACTTCTGCATATCGAGTTTATTACAGTACTCCTGTCACAGCTTGGTGTGGTTTTGTTCGCAAATCCCATAGAGTCCAGCACACATTACCTGTTTCTACTACCTGTTTCAACTTAGCCAATCAGAGTAGGTCTTCAGATGTTGAGTTTGCATCTCATTTCAAGGCTAATAAGAAAATAGTGCCTTAACATACAATTTTTCCTGAAGCTGTTCCAAAACCACGTTATACAGGGACGTTTGAACGCTTATAAGTAAGTTTAATCATTAAAGAAATCCGTTGCGTTTAGTTCCTATGGTTTCATTTTCAGTCCAAAAAAACTAGTTTTTTTTATGGTGTATGCGTGTTGCTGGTTGGGATGTTTTTCATGTGATGGACTGGCAACCTAAAGAAGTTGTGCTCTGAATCCTTAACCCTTGATTGCCGAACATGGACACCAGCCTGCGCATCCCTGAACAGATTTGGGCAGGTACAGAAAATGAATGGATGAATGACTGCTGCTCCCATGGGAGTACATTCTCCATATGTAAACAATCTAAAGCATAAACTATGCATATCCTACTACACAGGTCTCTCTCGCCGTGTGTGTGTGTGTGTGTGTGTGTGTGTGTTTATGTGATATTTTACTGCCCTTTCCATCACCCCTGGTTCCAAACATGCCAGAGGGCTATAAAGGTTGTTACTGCAGTTTTAGGAATGACAGGTTGTGTGCTGCTGGGTTAATATAGGACTGAATGCTTGTGTATTAATGTGTATGTGTCCGCATCAATCAGGTCATCTCCACTCCCTCCTGACCTTCTACACGTTCCTCTATCCCTCCACCCTCCTTCTGTCTTACCTGCTTCTTTCATTCACAGCGGATACACTCTTTAAAGCTTATATCAAATTACAGTTTTTATGTTGTTGTTTTTTTTTAATCTGTTGAATTCTTAGCACATGCTTGAACATGTTAGCTCAATTTTTTGTGCTAATTAGTTAGTTTTTTTTTTTTTTCCATTGCATAGACAAATATCTTGTGACAAAGTGTGGGTGCTAAATTACTTTTTTTTCAATTTAATTGTCTTAGTCTGTGGATAGATTTGTCATCACCTTACTGATCTGACATTTGCTATCATCTTTTGAATGAATTAGAAGTGAGCCTTTAGTCACTGCTGCTAACATGATCAACAATAAACTTCCATGATTTTTAAAATATATTGCAGAAAAACATCATTTACAATTCAGTTTTCTTACTAGAGCTTACCTATATTACTTTTTGGTTATTGTTCATTTATTTATTAGGCAAGGCAGGTTTATTTATATAGCACTTTTAAGTAAGAACACTATTCAAAGTGCTGTACATGAACAGAAATACAATACCTAGGGAAATATTACACTGGATAAGACAAACATTACATTAGCAAAGGAATCATGTAAGTAAATCCTTGACTAGACTTCTTTCATACAGTAACAACCATACAGAAAGCATAAAATCGAAATTACTGCTGCTGTTATTGTTAGTTGTAGCAGATGGAGGCCAGTCTCAGTCGTGGAATTGATGCAGAGGGATGGCACAATGGCTGCCATAGGAGGAGAAAAATGAGGAGAGACAGGAGAAAGAAAAAGGTGACGAAGGGGAGGACGAAGGGGTTCTCGCCCGGGGAGTAATTCAATGTAGATCCGCCACTGAGCATAGGGGCTCTCCTTCACCCAGTCTTGTCATTGGTAAAAATTTGATCAATTGCACTGGGAGTCCAGCTGACCAGAACCATAATTTACAATTTTAAGGACATGTAGAAAGAGGCTCCAAAAAGATTCATAGAAGCAGAAGCAGGGAAGATACGGGGGAGGGAGAGGGGAAAGGGAGAGGAGAGGATAGGAGAGTGAGAGCAGGAAGAAAAAAAGTCTGTTTATGTTTTGCAAATAATTTTAATTTAAAACTCAGACCTGCAAACAGCTCCACCAAGATAGAAGCAGTATTCTACTTGTTTTTGAACAGTTTTCCATCCATCCATCCTGTGCAGAGTCACTCTGGTAGCTGTTGCCTATCTCCGGCGGTCATTGAGCAAGACGCAGGGTAAACCCTGGACAGGTTGTGAGCCAATCACAGGGTAACATTGAGACACTGTGCAAACAACCACGCACATACACAGGCAATTTAAAGAGACCAGTAAATCTGTCAGGTAATGTTTTTGGACAATGGGAGAAATGCCAGGAGAGAACCCACGCATGCACAGGGAGAACATGCAAAGTTCACGCAGAAAGACCCCAAACCAGAATTTGAACCCAGAACATTTTTTGCTGCAAGGCAACGGGGCTACAAACTGGCCCATTTGTGCAGCCCCAGTTTTCTCTTTTTTTAATACTTTTTTTTATTATTTAACATTCTGTGAGCTAAAAATTTTTGAAGAACTGTTATTTTTTTATAATGTATTTTAATGGAAAAAACAAAACAAAATAAAAACCAATTAAATCATACATAGAAGGCCAAATCAGGCACAAACCACAGCAGTAGGCGATTGAGTGAGGCTGAAAAGTATGGATATGAAATGTATAAAACGGTTCTACTACCCTATGCATTCCTGCTGCAGACTCGTTGGATGACTCCCTAACACAGGCATGCGTGAATGCACTGTATGTGCTCACCCAGGGTGCCAAATCTGTCACATGCCAGCTCGTTGCACACCATTTTTGTACGTCGGTACATTTTGCTCTTCACGCTGCATGCTGAGCTGACAGTATGCTGTATACATTTGGGAAACTGTGAACTTAACAAGAGTGCCTTCTAGCCCCTTGGTTGAAAAATCTGACTTTTGATTTGTGCAAAACTGCAGTTTCTAACAGTACATAATAATATACTGTACAATGCATTAAAACCAAAGCCCTGTTGTTCTTGCTGGCTGATTAATATTGAATATGTGAGAATGTTAACAAAGACATAGTACATGATTATATTACAATTCAATAATATAGTAAGTATTTTTTTATGTGGTTCTTGGCCACCCAAGCTGACAATTGTTTTTTCTAGTTGTTCAAGCTACTTGTATAAATCGTAGTAAATCAAATATAAATCAGTTAAAAAAAATTGTTTTGAATTGTCTTCAGCTCTGTTTGACTGCTACCTGCTGACTTTGAGATAGACTTGTGAATACATCTGGACAGATTTCTTCTTGTAATGTTGATGTAGGCCTACAATAAAAACAGACAGCACATAAAGCATATTAGCCGGAGAAAAATAAAAAAAAGTAAATTACTACACCTTTTAAAGCAATTATGTCATATTAGAGAACGTGATAGACAAATGATCCGTATATTTAAGGTTTTTATATAAAATATACTTGTATGTGACATCAATAATGCAGCTATAAAAAAACTAGAAGTCATAAATCTCATCAATCTTTGGTACTGTATTGTGGGGTCATAAAATGATTTTTCAAGAGCAATTTTTAGGGGGGTCAGCAAAGGTACCACTGTATGTACTGTTGTAAAATGTACAGATCAAGCCTTATCAGTGATGTATACCGTATACTGAATAAATAGTAATTAACTTGGCTGAAATTGAATGGCCAAAAATGTATTTAACAATCACATTGTTAGTATTATTAATTACTACAATTTGCTGCTCAAAAAACTGCACATCCTCAGAGGATACTTATTACCAACTGAATCAGAACTGAAAATTGCCGATCGAGTGATTCAGCCATAGTCGAAACACGATGCTTTGTCTGTTTTTCGCTTTCTTTCCTTCTCTATCTGTGCTCCCTCATTTCTCCCCTCTCAATCTTCGTTCCCTCACACAGCCGTTCACAACCCCCCCCCACCCCCCCCACCCCAACATTTTAAACAGCAATCTGTCAAGATCAAACAGAAGTAATGAGGTCTGATTCCAAATGTTATTTGTCTTCATCCTATAGAGAAGTGGAAGTAAATAAAATATGTGTGATGTCTTTTAAGTAGCTACTTACCAGAGATGAGTTAGTTGTGCTCTGTAGACACACCTCTGCTCCTCAGATGGTGCTGCTGCGTCTGGTAGCGAGTAATAGCTATTGGCACGATGGACTCAACCATTTTACCAATAAAAACCTGGTGTAAGGTAGAAATGCATTATTTTGCCTAGATGAAGGATGGATTTCCTTTTTTTTTTTTTGCATTTTTAGATTTCTTTAAATATATTGGTGAAACAAGAGCTTATTGCACAAGATCTTGTGATATTAAAATGCCACAATACATTTCACCAAACTAAAGCAAGGTCTCATAAGGTACTTTTAGTTGCTATCAGCATGAGACTTTCTCTGGTTTGTGCGTTAAGTTTGACAGGTGGAATATACGTTTAACTTGAATATATGAATTGCCATTTTCATGCTGACAGTCAACAGTCAATAAATAAAGACTGTTTATTGAACTGGCTGACAGCAGATACAGTAGATAAAATAAACAAGTATAGATTGACAGGCATGATACAAAGGAACTGTAAGCAATGTCAGAATCCCCTGGTTAACCGCTGGATAATAACAAGCCACTTTGTACCATCAGTGATAAACCATATGGCAGATTTCACTATCTTTTAAAGAACCTGGACTCCAATTGATTATCTTTAGACCACAGTTTGTGATTTATTAAACCTGCCATCTATTGGTGAAAAAAGTGTGATTTTCACTTTTTTTCCTAAAGTATCTCTTAAATGGTTCTTTGCGTGTGAATCTGCATCCGTGTTCACATTATACAGTATATTTTAATGCAATGGCCATTGGACTTTAATGGGACTTCTCTATGGACCCAAAGTGAGCTGCAGACAGAGAAGAAGACATCAAGCCACAGACAGCTAGTACGGATGCTCCTCATAAGCATGCTCAACAAGTTCTTAACAAGTTGTGGAATCCCAGATCAACACAATTATGACCAGCTTAATCAACAGGGCTGCAATGTGCACAAAGACTGTTGTGCTACAGCTTAGCTTTTGAAGGGAATTGACTCAGATAACAGGAAGTAGCAATATGATTAGCTAGATGCACATGTATGTAAGACCTGCTAAAACCTGCAGATATACTAATATACAGAGCAGCAATCATCTGCAATTCTTTTTTTTTTTTTTTTTTCTAACATTGTTTTTTGCCATACTTCTGACTCCAATTTAGGACGCCATATAGAAATGCCCTGGGTCTGATTTGATATCTGTCATAAAATGATTAAATATGGATAAAATCTGGGCAAAAGAGATGCCTTTTAGTCACATTTGCCTGCAGTGTGAACATAGCCTTAGAGTCATCTTAAGTAGGAAAATATTAGATGAAAAGACAACATCATCTTCAGAGCCACAGAAAAGAACTGCAGGTGCCAGTAGAACAATGAATAGAATAAGTGTTAAATGACCCTTCAACTAGAAAAAAAGGATTAAGTAGATAAAGGAACATGAAGAGTGGATGATATTTCTATAAAATAAATTGTGACAGACAAAAAAAATCGGTTTCATTCCTTTGTTACATACTCCGTTAAAATGATCAGGACATTGTTTTAATGCAATTTGCTGTTACGGCTGCATTCCTTTACTCCCAACGCGGCGCAGGCGTCTGATCAAAAACAACAAACATGCTGCTTTTCACGTTGTTCTCTAATCTGTCTGAACATGACCCAGGGGGCTTCCGAGACGGTGACACATTAAGTTTGTCTGCGCTGATAGAATTAACTCAAACGTTGCCCGTAGCTCACTGTAAACACACAAAGCTCTCTGACTGATAAAACTCGGTTACAGCTGTTGTAGCTTTCTGTATAAGAATGATGATGGTCCCCTGGGTGATGGACCCGCTGGCCGCGAGCTTGTCATTCATTTGCTTTCCTCATTTACTTCGGTATTCAGCAAAACAAGAGAAAGGCATTAATTTATGTCAAGACATGTTTGGAGGGAGAGTCTGATTTAGGGAATTGTGTTGGATATGAAGCAAGAGTATTATCTGAAGAAATTAGGCTTTAGCCGTTTCCCTTTAATACCTAATGAGCAATGATTCGTTGTAAGGGTTGTTATTGACTTTCCTGGCTTGTGGCATTTCTTTCTCCCTTAATTATTTACTCTGCCCTTTTGCCACATCCCGTCGCCTCTGCTGCGAGCCGTAAATAATCTAGATAAAAAAACATGTGCCTACAATGACGGGCCCAAGTTGGGCCCAGGAAGGACGCGGCCAAAAACCGACAAACATGCAAAGATGAAAGACGGCAGGCTCCGAGGAAGAAGCTTAGGGAAGCAGATTATAAGGATTTGTCACAGGGGAGGAGTAAAACGAGAAATCTCCAAGAGTGCTATTACCGTGCCTTTCGCGTCCACATCCTCCTAATTAAGAGAACGGAGGGAGAATGCGGATCCAAGGGGAGGGCCTGGAGATAGGCCTGTGGCTTTGTGGTCTTCAGAGAAGTTCGTCCAGGGAATTGCTTTGCCCATACCAAAACAATGAGGGGGGTCTGCATTATTCATTTGTGGAAGTGAGAATCTGAAAGGCAGTGAGAGAGAGGGCTGCGGTTGGAGAGTTAAGATGTGGACTGCCTGAGAAAGAAGCACCTGAGGGTTGTGCAGATCTTTCTTCCTGTAGATGTGGTTTCTTACTTTTTTTTTTTTACTTTTGTGATTTTTGTCAGAGCTGCTGCTACAGAAATCTTAACTATACAGTCCCAGCCATTTAAACCTGCCACACTGTGGCATTGCATCCTTTCTTTTATAAGGGGCTGGGGTGCTGGAGAGCCCAACTCCAGTCAAGCAATTATTAATCAGGCACAGGAAATACACATCTATGCTTTCTATTGTCAAAAGTGATTTTTTTTTTCAGGAAGGAATATGTCAGTTTGCGTACTGATGCAGAGTCGATGTTCAAATCCTCCGACGTTGTCCAATCTGTCATATGCAGTTTGAGTTTCCCCTCAACATTTTTATGCGAGCTTATGTGTAGATGGACTGCAAATCCCTGATGGGAGGTTTTTATCCTACAAAACCCATCAGCCATTCTAAAAGACACATTCATGCAGCTGATCCAATCTTTGAAAACAGGAAATGAGAAAGCGCCGTAACAGTAGAGCATTCCCTCATCAAGTCGTCAAATTCTGTAGCAACTTGGAAATGAACTAGCCATGTGATTTCAGGATTGATAAAACAGTTGATGACTGACTTTGTACACCACTGTATTGCCTTAGAAATACTTAAAATATGTTTTTTTTGTCCAATTCAATGCATCCGACCGTCCCATGTAACCAGCATCTATATCTCTAATGAAAAGCATCCCCACAGCATGATGATGACCCCTCATTTCTTTATGGTAGGGATACAATGTACAAGGTGATGTGCAGGTGTTTTCTGCCTCACATAGGGCCTGATCGTCAAAAGGTTTGCATGTATTAAAACACATGGGAGCTAATTTGTTTGTATAATTCTGATCTTAATTTCAAGTGAAAGCAATGTGTGTGTGTAAAATGAACAGAACAGCAAGCACGACGTTTTTTCCGTGCATGCCTTCACATCACAACATATGCTGATGACCAAACCACGCAAATTTATTGGAGGATGTGCAAATGTAAATACTTACCAAACCTTTATTTAACCTGAAACTGATTGCAGGTGCAGTTTTTGCATCTCTATTTTGCACCTTTGAAAGACAGATGCAGACTCGCACTCAAAAGTGTCTGCGGTGATTGTGGCGTAATGGGGAGGTGTTCAGTTCGGGCTCCGTACGAATCACAGTTACGTTATGTTAAATTACTATGGGCCTTCCTTGGCGTGAGTCGTGAGGGGTTGGTGGAGGTACAAATCCAGCTGTTTAGAGATTAATCTTGCTGTAACACCCAGATTCCACATCCTCCACTCCTGTTCGTGTCCGCTCCGTTCCAAAACGCCTCCGTGAGTCCATAAAAAGCAACGTCTACTACATCTGCGGTTACTCCGTCTTTCTCTGCTCTGAGTTCCTTGGGGCTCGAGGAGAGCATGTCATAAAAAGAGGGATATAAAGGAGACGGAAACAGAAAGACTTTTCATTCATCCTTTTAAAAGCATCCAAAAAGTACTCACCCATACTTGATGGAGTTTCCACTTCCATCAAGTATGGGTGACTGCATTGGCCACCAAATCTTACATGTTTTTGTATTCATATACAAAGCCCATATATATATATATATATATATATATATATATATATATATATATATATATATATATATATATATATATATATATATATATATATATATATATATATTAAATGACAAGTCTGCTTCCTTGTTTGGTGAAAAAACAGTAGTTTGTACCCAATGTTTAAACAAAATGGTTGACTTTAATGGGATTATTTAAAAAATATGTTTTAATTTGTAGTAACCTGTCAATCTGCAACACTCCAATGCATTGCACATGCATTTCTTGTTTCTTTCCCTTGCAATTCAGCACTCCTTATTTGGAATCTTTGAAGATCAGGCCCATAGTGTTTTGAACAAAATACTAAAATGCACAATATCGGTCTCATTTGACTAGAACCCCTTCTTCTACATCTGTGCTGATTTTCCTGTTTGGCTGGTGGGCTTTTTAAATTTTAAAAGGGGCTTCTTGTGGGTTTCATTCAACAGAAACCTCGGATGCCTTTACAGAACAGCCAGATATATGCTGAGATTAAAAACTGGTGAAATACACTAAGATAACGCGATAAAGTTCAGGTGGTTAAATAAAAAAAAAAAGGTTTCAGTGCTTCCTCACGCTCATATACTGCACATTTGAGAATGCTGATAATAAGCTGGCTAATGTGCAGTTAAATGAAAGGAAGCAAGCAGTAACATGACAAGTGTGGGAAAGTCCAGAATTATAATAGCTATTTTTAAAGACACTGTAGCTAAATTTTGATGATACTAAATGGTTTTTATCAGATGATTTAGAAAATGGTTTGTTTGGAGTGGCCAGACGTCTCCGAAAAAGAATGGTAATCATTTATCACCAATAATGTTCACTAAAAATAAAGGACTACCCCAGTTTGCACATTTAATGATTAATGTTTAATGTTCCAAAATGGTTCAGCTTTGTCAGCTGGCATGCTGTTTGTTTTATAAATCTCCTTTGCCACAATAAGAACCTTTTAGTAGCAACATATGTACTTAATATGACAACTTTTTAATTAACACTAATCAATGGATGGCTAAATAAAGCAAATGTGCAGTGGTTTATTTTTGCTATATTTTTGGGGGTAAAGACATTTTTTTTTCGCTGACAAACCTGTTTATGCTGCTTTAAGGTGACGTTCTAAACTAGCACAGAAAACTACAAGACTGAAATAGAAATGGGATGAAAATCCTCCAGACCACTCACGGCCTGTAGACACAGGCATGGCACCGTGGGATGAAAAGAACCCTAAAAACTGGTGTCACACCATTTGCATTTTCAGTTTTTTTTGTTTGAAGCCATCCCATATTTTTTGAATACTGAAATGTATTAATTTATTGTTGCTGTAACTTGCACAAACACTTGACGTAGAGATAGAAATATGAGACGAGATCAACCTTTTAGTTCATTTTTTCAGGTGGTTACATTCGGATCTGACACAGAACTCAGAAGGTTTTATTTGCACCACAACACCGGCATTTTATTTGAGCAAAACATGTGAACAGATGGTCTTGAAATTGAACATTAGAATAAAGTGAATTGCAAATTATTTGGCTTGTAATAGTTGCATTGGACATGTGACCCACTGACTTGACCAAAATCTCCCATTCTCCTTTTGTGATAGTTTCTCTGCTGACTGCTTCAGCTGTTCACTTGATTGCAGAGGGGTTAGCCTTTCATCAGAAACTATCCATGTAGGCGGTGCAGCTCAGAAGCACTTCAGTTGCTGCTAAAATAACCCTAACCTTATTTAACTTTACATATGGGGGTGGTGTACCTGCAATATCTAAGTCCACTGACACTGATTAAAACAATTACAAAACCCTGAGTTTAGCAAACTCTGTGATCCATAATTTGTCAGTTTTATGCCAGAATATGTTAGAATTAAACTGTTAGATGAAGGGAGGTGTGAAGTGGCTAGGAAAAAAAGAAAAAAACAATTTATTCACAACAATAAGTCATGTGTGGATGTTTTTCTTTATCTTGTATTTTTTTCCAGTTCTTATTTTTGACCCCAGAAGGTATGAATCGTGTTTTTAACTTGGGATTAATCTTTTATTTTAGACATTCGTCATCAGAAAGTTGAAATGATGCAACTTTTATTTTCCCGTTCTGTTTTTGTCTGTGTTTTTTGTTTGTTTGTTTCTTAGCCGTGAAGACTTTCAAGAAAAAAACAAACTATCTGAAACTCCTGTCCTCTACAGCTGGCCATGACCCGCCTCTATACAAAGTTCATTTGAGTTCCATTCACCAACCACTGAAGTTAGTTTTTCACAGTACTGTGAAAAATGCTTGCTCCCTTTCACATTTCTTATCTTTTTCTTTATCACACCTAAAGGTGTCAGATTATCAAACCGATTTAAAAAAAAAAATTAGATAACCTGAGTAAATAGAAAATGCCTTTTTTTTAATGATTTCATTTGATAAGAAAAAAAGCACTTAAAACTGACCTGCCACTATCTAAAAAAAAAAAAATACTGTTCCATGAATCTAATAACTGTTTGTGCCGCCAGTAGAAGCAACAGTTGCCATTAGGAGATTGATATAAATGCCAATAAGTCTTTTACATCACTGTGGGGGAATATTTGCATAGTCCTTTAGCGAAATTGATTTAATTCAGCCATATGAGACGGTTTATGAGCATGAACGGCTTGTTTAAATCATGGCCTCAGCCTCTTAATCAGATTTAAGACTCAGAGATGGACTTGAAGATGTGCGTCACATCATTGTCCCGCCGCATAACCCAAGTGCACTTCAAATTTAGATTACAGACAAAAGGTAAATGGACTGAATTTATATAGCCATTTTCGAGAGCCACATTCACCCAGTCACACTCAGATAGGTCATCCACTCATAGAAAGGCTTCCCACTGTTTTATATTTTCTACATTGTTAGGTAATTGCCTTCGCTGTGGTTTGCTCCCAAAGCCTTACAAAGTGTCTGGACACTTTGCAGATGCATAGTTGCCACCCACTTTGTTTATTTTCTTAAATTTGTTTAGGTAAGGGCATAATGTGTCATTTGTTGAGATTTTTAGGCCTACTTTGTGTAATATCAAATATTATACGAGGTAAGTATCAGTGGTTTTGAAGCATTTGCAATACAATTACGCTATCTATCAGCATTAACCGAGCTCTGCTGCTTGAGCATCTTAAATAGTGTTTGTGCAACAAAAGCAATCATCTCAGTGGGAAGTGAGCCACTAGATTATCTTTTATTTTTAATTATATATCATTTTAAACTGTTGAGAAGACTTTGCTTTAGCACAGGAGGGAATGTGCTGCATCAGCATGTAGAGTAATTAGCAAGCATTCCAATGGCTATGATTTTCTCTTTTCAAAAAAGCTATTTTAAAAAAAACGTGTGCATGGATAAGGTAATTTCAGTTAATCACATTTAATTTCCTCAGAGTCGCCCGGATGTGTGGAACAGTGGATTCTCTGAAAGTCTTAATTAGTCGTCCATAACCTCTTGAAATCCACCCCGCTATAGCTGAGATGATACAGAGAACAATTCAAGTGACAGAGTGGTAGTAAAATGGTTTGCATTAAACTGTCCCTCTGCAGATTTAAAGATTTGTTTCTTGTTGCCAAGGACACGCTTCTTCGCTGTTTCAGACCAGGCACTGGCTGCCTGTGTTCCTGTGTGGTATTCGTCGTGTGGTCCTATAGGGGTTTTTTACCTTGAACATTACATCTGAAGCTAAACCAATCCTGCGCAGCAAGGCCCCTCAGTGTCTGAACTCTCTAATAGAACTGAATAGCAGCAGGAGAGATGACCCTCGGGGTATAACTTAAAGCAAGTCTTCTAGAAGAAAATTGAGGAGATGCTGTGAGTGTGGGTGAGGGGGTGGTGGGGTGGATGAGGAGCCAGGGCACAATCATCTCTGGTAAGGGAGAAGGATAATACACTGGGCCTGGGGGTCAAACTTCAGCAATTTACACATGTGTTACACCTCCCAGCATAAACTCTGAGAAAAGTTAGTGTATATTCTTTGTCAATCCTATGGGGTTTGTATACATACTTTAAAATGCATAGACCCTCCTGCATCAATGTTTATACAGTAAACATGTCTTAATGTGATTAAATTGGTAATATTTATTTTTATGTGATAAAATCAAGCCACAATCCAGAAACTGTAGACAAAAATGAAATTACAATAAAAGATAAATCCCTTTCTAGTCTTTACTCCTCAAATTCAACGGACTAGCAGAAAGTTTCACCAGCTATATGTAACAAGTAACAGGACAAATAACAATAACAACACCACTGCTTTACACGTGTGGAATGTTGTCTGTATCTGATGTGTTTGGCTGAACGGAGGAGTTCTGGCTGTGATTCAGCTCACAGCTTTACATCGCTGAGTTGCTGCAGTCTCTACTCCCTGCAAAATGTTTGCAACATCAAGAACCAAGAAGCTTTATTGCTGTCGTGAGTTACCATAATAAAATCTTTGATGAGGCAGACACCGGCTCAGGATGCACATATTTACACATAACACGCATTCGCAACAAGACATAATCTCTGCTTTTTATTTCTTTTTTTTTTCCAAACAGTTGTTTGCACTGGCCAACAACAATACTCCCTGAGGGGCTTAAGCGTGCATATAGTCCTTAGCAGCTAATGGACTCATTGTCAAGTCAAAATGTCAGACAGCAAGGGTCATGACAGCAACATGCTTCTTTATGCATACTTAATATATGTTTTGTATATTTTTCTAACCATGATATAAAAAGGTGAAAATGAGCATTTCTCCTTTCTCACTTTGTGAATAAATGAATCTAACCTTTTTTTATTAAAAAAATAAGTGCGACCTGTAAACATTAGGGAAGTGCAGTCAACTGATAAGACAGAACGTTGTTCAGGTATTTTTTTTTCACCACCTAATGTAGAGCTGTCTTTTCACGGTGTTGTCTGCAATAAAGGTAGAGTTGTGTCAGAGGTTGGCCTCATTTTACATTCCTGCTGACGGAGAAAGCGGTACTGTATAGAAAACAAAAGGCTTCAGGCCTAGATGACTATGTGTTGTTAATGCGCATGAGTATCTGCTTTGATATGCAATGTATGCTTCAAAGGATGGTACCAGATTGACTTTAGTCTTTCATTTTGCTGCCAAGAATAGAATTGTGAAATGTATGCCAGGGTTCAACATGCATATGTTTTTTTTTTTTTATATTTAAAGACACGCTGTTTCTTTTCATATCACATCTAAGGGTTGTTGTGCTATCGCTTAAATCTAAGTTTGTCTATGTGGAATGTTTTGAGAACGCCTCCCACCATTGGCTGGCGCAAAACACATTTGGGTCTTGAAACTAAGATGACATGAGAGCAGTCTGTGGCTCATTGATTTTCTATAGCTCACACCAGCGCTGACTGTCATTTGTTTTCATGCAGAGGTGAGATCCTGCAGAGAAGAGGTGGATGGAGAATCAGAATCCCATTATAGAACATCCACTTGGTGTAACTGCTCAGCTGTTTGTCTTTCATTAGCTGGTATTGATGCCATGATCTGAAGAGTGAGAAACAATCTGGATGTAAAATTTCCAAGCAAGGAGTTTTGCTCCAAAATGATAAACTACGCAAAATACAAAAAAGTTAAAATAGTGAGTTTAAAAAATGTATTTTAAGGAAACATGGTTTATTAAAATTACTTAATTTAAGGTCCCCTAAAACCTTAAAACATAGTTTGTAACTAGCTATTTCCCTAACTGCATTGAGTTGCTGATTTGTTATTTGTGTTAGCAAGCAGTGGGGCATATGTAACTAATAAAGAGGCTGTTTAGTGTGCATCTACTACGCAAGTGTTTGGCATTAGTGAAACATGCCAGAACAAAGTCTCAACAGTTCAGGCTGGTGGTAGTGGTTTAATGGGGCGGTTCTCAAATGACGTCACATTTTTCCCGAGACAGCCCGGTTTCCCGGCTGGTCGGACAGGAACAGTGCAAAATACAACCGCAATACTAATCATTTTAGAAGATGACAACGTCCCAGGAGCTTCGTTTCAACCTGCTTCAATCAAGAAAACCTAGCATAGAACAGCTTAAATGTTGGTTTAAAGTAGTGTTGCGCAGATGCCATTTTTTGGCCCTGATACCGATACCCGATACCTGGCTGTGCGGTATTGGCCGATACCATCCGTTTGAAATTGATGTGCGTATATATATGAAGAACTGCATACTACTTTGGGTAGTAGAACTTTTTATTGCTACCTGGAATGGGTGACAATAGTTGAATAAAGTTTTGGCTCTCATAGGCCAAAATAGTGCAACATTCTTGAAATCATAACATTTATAATAGTAGTGCAACAGTACGACAGTAAAATTACATTAATAATTGAATAATCTCTTTTTTGGCTCTCAAATGCCAAAAGTGCAACTTTCATGAACTTATATAACATGTATAATATTAGTCGGGAGAGAGAAGGCTGCGTTCAAGTGACATACAAACATCAAAATGGTATCGGTGCCCTATTTGTTGGCACTCGCCGATACCGATACCACCATTTTGGTGCTGGATCGGGGCCCCGTCCGATACTGGTATCGGTATCAGTGTAACACTAGTTGAAATGTAGAGGGCTCAAAATGAGTGGAAAGAAAGCAGTATTAGTAGAAAGGTAGGAGAGGCTGTCCTCTCCTCTCTCACAACGGGTAAAATGCGAGGAAGACCAGTAGAATCACAGCTAATGCTACAAAAAATATATGCATTATTACAGGCCTATGTTTTAATTTATTATAGAGCTTATTACAGAAAATAGACTTAAAAACAGTCAATCATCCTGCTGTAATCAGACTATCAGATCCGGTCATACCTTTAAACACACACTCACACAGACACACACCCCTCCACAGAGATACACAAAAGAGATCACTGTGAGAGAAACATGGACTTGATCCATGAAAAGAAGCAGAAGACCAGCAAGAAAACCACCACACGCAGCTTCTAATCCTCACAAATGTACGTTTTTAACTGCTGTTTCTACACACCGGGATTTTGCTGCTTGTAAAAAAGTTGACATGGGGGAGCGAGTTGAGACTCGCTCGCTTGCTGTGTGGCGTGATAACCAGAAAAAGGCGTTCTGTCTGAAAAAAACGAAGCCCAAAAAAAACGACTGCATGTTCAGAAACAACCCCAAGAAACCACAACTGCCGACTCAAGGACATTACAAACGACTTAAGAGAAAAACAAGCCCAGAGTCGCTGATAATGAGCGGACGATGCAACACTGAAGCTCACATGAACATCTGTTATGGATTGTAGGAAATTTTAAAGCCGCCAAATAAAGGGATCCTACCTGCCCAGATGCTGCAGTCGCTGGTTTCAGGTCTGGATGTTCAACTGTTGGCTCCTTACCACCGAGGAAACTTAGAGACCACATTTAGGTGTCTTTGGTCAGATTCCACAGTAGAGTCCTCCAGGTTACAAGCTCGTATCCAACACTGACATTTGTCTGCAATCCTTCAGGGGTTTGGAAAATCAATGGAAAAAAAAATATCCCTTCATATGTTCACGATCATCATCACTGCAGCAGATACCAACGCAGTGGTTTTTTGTTGTTGCCATATTATTGTCTGTTGAGGCAATATTCCCCACAGATCTGTTCACTATTTGACTCAAACAAGTAAACTACGCAAACTTTACCACTTGGCTTGAACGATCACATGATGGCCGCGACGTATGCGTCTAAATTTAGTAACTTGACGTCATTTGAGGAATGCCCTATTATGTGGGCGATGTTTTCTTAACACACTTCAGGTCCCGTTTTAGCAATCAAGCATTATTTAAACTCCACAGCCCACCGGAGCCCACCTATCCATCTCAGTATGATCACATTGTACCAATCTTCTAATGGCTACTTTCGGCAGATTAAAGCCTGAAGTCCAGAGCCCTCAGTAGTGTCCTGGACTTATTTCAACAGAGAGCCTTTGGGGATGGTGTACTGGTAATATTTGCATCATGGATGCTCAGCCAAAAGATATCTGCAGTTAATGTGTGATATTATCATGTCAGTATGGACCAACTTCATTGAGGAATGTTTTTGAAACCTTGTTGAATCTATGCCATAAACGATAAGGCTGCTTTGAGGGTTAAATGGGGTAGTAGCAAGGTGTACCTAATAAAGTGGCCCGTTGCTGTATATGCCTCATGACAAGCCAGAGTTTCTTTATCTCTCACAGACCAAAATGATTTAGCTCCTATGCCGTAATGCCTCACATATGAACGAATGGAGCTCCTGTGAAAACTTTGCTAGTTCTCCTCTTTCCTTCCCACTGTGACTTCCATCTGTACACATCATTAGGTTAACAGACATTGTCATTTGCACTCAGTGTGAAATTTGATAGCTGTTTCACAGTCTTTCCAAAACAATATTTTAGACTGCCAGATAAAAAAAAAAAAGTGCAACTTAACACTGCGTAGTTTTGCCTTCTTGTTTTGTTTTACCGTGCACCCTTACTTTTGGTTGGCAAGTGTGATATCGAGCTAAATCTAACACCTGTCATCATCTGCAGTCATCAAGATGTCTTCATCTTTCTGGTTAATTTGGCATTGCTGACCCAATTGTACCATGCATAGAGGTGCTATTATTAAAGGTACAATGGACCATTCGAAACAACAAGGCCACTATGTGTCAAATATTTTGAACTGAGTTGTTATGCTGAGGGTTATCAGATATGACAAGGCATGTGATGTTTAAAGGCCTGAGCGGATCTAATGATAATTAAAGCCACACACTGAGGAATAGATGAGATGTAGCAAGGAGCTTAAAAACATGTGTGATAGTATAATAAAGTCTGTAAAATTTCTCCACTACTGGGTTTGGGGTATTCTAAATTTTCTTGTGTTCAGCTTGTACATTTTTCTGTCAGGAACATTTCAAATCGGAAGGCATGACTCACCATTAGAGTCTAAATGTCAGAACTTTTGTAGAGAAATGAGGAAATTCCTCCAGTTATGATGAACATAGGCTAGTACTGTCATTTTTAGGCTTAATAGACCAGTCAGGGAAACAGGCGAAAATGTAGGAGAAAAAGGACTAAATAGAAATTTTGATATTGCATCTTAAAAAATAAATAAAAATGCCAGCATCACAGACTGCCTCTTCTGGCTATGGGAGTTCACATGAGTTTCACCTGGAAAAGTAAAAAGATAGCTGCTAACAGCGAGATGGAAATGAATAGGTCGTCATCAGGCTCCTGCAGGGCTTGATGTTGAGTTGATCATTTGGTGAAACGGTGAGAGTCACATTAACTCCTGCAGCCTGAAGAGGCAGCCTGTGAGCCTGAGCTCAGGGCACATAAACCTGGTTGTTACACATACAAATCCTCTTAGGCATTTGTGGATCTCTCACGGCAGAAGTGTAGCAAAGATCATGTGTGTAAAGAGAGCCAATGGAGAAGCCGCATGACTTGTAACCAATGATGTGTCTATATTTCTGGGTCTCGGAGCGAAAATACTTCAGACATTAGTGTCTCTGTGTTTACAGATTAATCTACGCATTTGCAGATCGTAGCCCACATTTGCAGATCTTAGTACACATTTGCAGATCTGAATACAGATTCGTGAATTTTTGCACATTTGCAAACTGGATAGCACACACAGACAAATATATTTCCACATGTTCAATGTGATCTTAAAGGAATAGATCAGACAAAGATATGTCTAGGATGCTGAAGCTACAAATGAATGAGTCATAATGTCCGGTTGTTCACTACACTATCCCCCAGCATACTACACAAATGGCCAAATGGGGTGAAGTGGAACGATCTGCGAACTGGAGGGGGGTTGAGGTGTAAGATGCCTTATTTGCATTTACAGAGACCGCACAAAAATAAGTTGTTCTCAGATGCACCTCAGAAATTAGGGTAAAGGAGGGGCCACAAAAACAAGGAATTCAGACCAAAGTATTTCAGTTACCGTATTATGTTACCGTTCTATGAGGCACACTTAAAATCCTAAGATTTTCTCAAAGATTGAAGGTGCGCTTTACAATCCGGTGTGCCTTATATATGATTACGGTATAAGGCTTACTGACCAATTTGATGTGGTTACAATGCGCTCAAAAATCTGTTAAAATGTGTAAGTACGACTTTGGTAAGCAACACAGCCACTCTGCTCAAAGGATATTCGGAGCATTACGGTACACTGTGTCACCACCTGATCAGACCCCTGAGCTGTCTACAAGTCTGCCTGACTATAATGTCTAAACTAGACGTGCATTCATGTAAAGGCCCCCACATTCTCTGTGGTAGTTTACTCCGTGGAGGTCCGTGTGTACAGGTTAGTGAAGAGCTCAATTTTTACGACTTCTCTGCAGCAAGAAGTCTTTACATCGAACTGTTTTATATGCAACACCGAGCTTGATACACTGAGCTGCTCCAAGCAGGCGGTCGCAAGGAAGCGCGGCATCACAGTCCCTCTCTGCTCTCACTGACAGTTGGGAGCCTGCTGGAAAGTAACAGCTCTAGGTGCTCAGCTAGCTCATCCCGCATTTTACCATCTGTTCCACCGCTTTGTCCCACTGGCAGAAAGTGTGGGAATTGTAGGCAACACTACGCTCGATATTAAAATATCTAGGAAAGACGGCAGCAGCAGAAACAGCTGATCAGTCATGTGAGGTAAGTGTGGGAATTGTAGGAATTTGTCACAAGAAATGTAGGCAACAGTACGCTCGACTATGAAGGGTAAAACATCCGCGGAGAGTCAGAGCGGAGTCTGTGCAGTTCACAGCATGATCAAATATGTGGGAGCCTTTAGACAGCCCGCACCCGGAGTACGCGCTAGCATCATTAAACCTAGTAAGTTAATTCAATATAAAAGTTACGTTTATTTTGGCCTTATGTTAGAAACAGGGCAGTGTAGTCCAACTACTCTGACCTCCAGACAGAGACGGATAGAGAGCTGTGTACATGAAGTGGCAGAGTGATATTACACACTTGTGAAGAATATGTGATGTGCCTTATAATCCGGTGCGCCTTATATGTGGACAAAGACACGCATAGACACGTTAATTCACGGTGCACCTTATGGTCCGAAAAATACGGTACACTTTAAATAGACCATGACCAAACTATTTCAATGTAAAAAAGGAAGGCATTGAAAAGCATATTATGTCCCCTTTAATGTGGACGTGGTCTAAGACTTCACTGACGTGATTTTGCCGTCTGTGCGCGCTGACAGCAGGGAAAGAAAACAAAGGGTGGAAATATTTTCAGTAAAACACTGAATAACCACCAGGACACAAACGTTCATTGGTATGCTGTGGTAAGATATCACTTTTTTTTTCTCTCAATTGTTTTCTTGTGGGTAGCCAGTGTGAAATTCACCTTATTATCACACCTACAAGGCTGTAGTAAAACCTTTATGTCTCTAAGTGAAACCCTGTGGTGCAACTGAGCTATAAATAGCATGAATATAGTCATGTTCATGTGAGGGCACTCAGGCCTTAAAACAGGAAGTAAAGCTGATGGACTATCAAACAACAAACTATATAAAGAACAAGAGCAATATCGTGACTCATAATCAAAACTCATTACTTTACAATGGAGAAAAAGCAACTGCTTGAAATATAGCTCTGAACCCAATGATTGGGAAATCTTTGATTGTGAAATTCATTATTTAACTGGAAAAGCAGTTGCTTCACACAAAAAAAAACATTTTTAAAGCAGCACTGTGCAAGTTTTGACCCAAGTATTAGTTGAATTTGAGATATATCAAATGATTTGTCAGATCAATATACAGCACTTGGCACGTATGGATGCTCAGTACATGTTAAGTGAACAAGTAGCATCACTAGTGGAATTCCTGCCTTTTTAGTGTATGACATTAAAATATTGTATTCTTTACTTCTTTTGCTTTGATCTAGGAACCCTTTGAGAGTCCTTTTGACTAATGAGGTGAGAGGAAAGTCAAGGCACCTCATAATGTGTAGTATCTGAATCACACCTCGTTAGCTGCCCTTTAATCCAAGCTTTGTGACCAAGATTACAGGAGGACTTCTCAAGTACTGTATCACCAACAAATATCAAGAACATTTAATGCAAGGAAAATTATAAAGTGCTTTTCAGTAATAAGACGATTCAAACTGCTGCATTTGAACAAAACAAAAAAAATAAAAAGGCAGCTCTAAACAAATAGGTTTTTAACCTTGATTTAAAGGAACTCAAGGTTTCAGCACTTTTACAGTCCTCTGGGAGTTTGATCCAGATAAGTGGAGCATAAAAACTAAACGCTGCTCCTCCATGTTTAGTTCTGGTTCTGGGTATGCAGAGTAGGCTGGAGTCGGAAGAACTTAAGGGTTTAAACCAAGCAATTAACCAATTTAAATCTAAGTTAAACCCTGGCTTTAGCTAAATTTACCAACAGTCTAATGTAATTATAGGACAGCTTTAATTAGATCAATTGTCATGACAAATATTCTTCCCAAACTGTTGCATTTCACTTTCTAAAACAACGGCAGAAATGAATAACGGATGATGTTCTGCTTTGCCCTGAAATAAACTGATTTCCTCTTTTGCTGCAGCGGTTTCATCATTTATCTGCCTCAGACTGTGGTGTTCATCATAGATAATGACAGTTGTTTTTGCATTCCTCTGAGCCGTACTATGAGCTTGCAGTCCCGCTGTCCTGAAAAAGGTCTCTTGGGTGCTCGGTGATGCAGCACTTGGAGATGAAGCACAAAGGAATGTGCTGTATATTTCACCAGGAAAAAAAAATAAAAAATTCAATAATAAAAGGCGCTTGGTTTGCATTGTGTATTTCCAATGTGCGTATTTGGGTCTGTACTCAGCAAAAAGGAGAAAGGAATACATTCTACCAGTTGTAGCTTACTATTCATAGCCCCGCATGCTTCTCAAGAACTTTTGTCGTATTAACTCCTGTTGTTTATGAGCTTTTTTCAAAGAGTCCGCCACTGTCCTTGATATACTATGAAAACCACAATACTTAGCTTTGTGGGCACCATACCAACATTGTTATAACCCCATTATTTTCCAACCCTCAATTTGACTGTCTGTGTTCTTGTGAGTCCTTTAGTATGGGTGAGAGCAGAGAATAACTGGCTCATTATTAGGAATATGTGGGAGCTGCTGCGTTGCTGTATACTCACAGATCACTGACCGACTTCAGAGAATGTACGACTAAAAATATAGCTTAACACCACATGGGATTCTAGCTGTGTAAATCTGTATGCAATAACGTGCCCCGCTCTCCTCTTCAGAATCCAGTAGTTCCAATTTAAGGTGGTTTTAAAAGCACATTCTCCTCTATTAACTGTGGGATCTTCAAAATTGCTTCTACTACCAGAGGCTTAGAGGAATTGGTGGAGGGCAGCAAAGTTTCAGGTCTGACTTCACAGCAAAAACCTCTTGCTAAAAAGATTTTTGTCATCCCTAACATATGAAACGGCATTACACCTTCAAACATTTACTGATATAAACATATGGTTTTTATTATTATTATTATTATTATTATTATTATTATTATTATTATTATTATTATTATTATTATTATTATTATTATTATTATTATTATTATTATTTCCAGTTAGACAGCCTGTGTCACAGACTTCTAAATGAGCTCCACATATAGAGTTTTTACCTCATCACACCAGTGCGTATTTTTGTAATTTTTTCAGCATACAAGGATACCCAGATTGAAAGCTGCAGCATAATCTTTCTATGGGTTTAATGCTGTAGTATATGATGTTTTTTTTAAGCAACACTAAGCTGTAAGGAATTTTATGTGTATATCAGAAAAATATTTTGGCCCATTAATGCAACTTTGAAACCACACATGTATTGCACATTTGCCCCATTGCTATGTTAAGGGCAATTTAAATTACAATACCCCAATTTTAACTTTACTCAATATTGTTCTAATTTTATGCAGAAACTCTGTACGTGCTGACGAATATTTCCCCACGTTGCACACACTTTTTTAGTCACCACGTTTGACCAACGTTTGCTTATTACTGTACCAAACGTCCTTATTCCTTTGTAGCTTAGATTTCGAAAAGGTGTTTGAAACATTCCTCAGAGATCTGTGTCCGTACTGACCTGACAGCATCGAGCAGTTGCTTCAAGAGGGCAACGTTACATAACACATACACACACACACACACGTGCATCCTTGTTTAATGTACAGAGTAAGGACCATGCCTTGACTTCCATGGATTTCCACTAATCTTTAAGCTTTTCTATGGCCCTAAGCCTGACCTTGACCAGTATATACCTAACCTCAACCTAATTGTCACCGTAGTGTTAAATCTAACCCTTAGCCCAGAAAGAAAAGGACCTATTTTCGGTCCTCACTGTATTAGTAAAATTAGTACATGTTCTCGCTCAGCTGCAAGTACAAGAATGGAAGTGAGTAAAGTAAGTAAGTACAATTTATTTATATAGCACTTTTCTCAGATAAAAATCACAAAGTGCTTCAGAGTAAAATACAAATACAAAAAAAAACAGTATACAGCAATACTCAAACAGCATTAATAAACAAAATGGAAAAACATACAAACGAAACCATAAAAACCACATGTCTAATTAAAAGCCTGCTTGAATAGCAGCGTCTTTAGTTGCTTTTTAAAAGAAGCAACAGAGTCCAAACAACGTAAAGAAAGAGGCAAAACATTCCACAGCCTCGGAGTCACTGCCAGGAATGAGCGATCCCCTCTAGTTTTAAAATAAGTGCGTGGCACCACTAACAATGATTGGCCCAATGACCTCAGTCTATGGGACTACGGAGCTGTATCAGCTCAGAAATGTAGGGAAGAGCTAGATTATACAGGACTCTAAAAGTAAGGACAAGAATTTTGAACTGGATTCTATACTGAACCGGTAACCAGTGCAAAGCTGCCAATACTGGGGTAATGTGATCTCTTTTCTTTATGTGAGTTAAAAGCCTTGCAGCAGAGTTCTGGACAACCTGAAGACGGTTTAGCTCCTTCTTCCTCAAACATGTAAAAAGACTGTTGCAATAGTCCAACCGTGAGGAGATAAAAGCACGAATAATCATTTTCAACTCACCCTTTGACACCAATGGTCTTAATTTGGAGATATTTCTTAGTTGGAAATAACAGTTTCTAACTAATTGTTTGAAGTGGTTCTCCAAGGAGAATGCACACACACCGGGGACAATTTTAAGTGACACATTCACCCAACAAGTTCTGTTGTTGCACTATGTGTGGAAGCCAAAATATCCATGGAGAGCCCACACATGCATGGGGAGAAAGTGAAAACTCCATCCAAAAAGACCCCAGTCCGGTGTGGCACATTCAAAGCCATTTTCCACAGACCTGAATTCTGAATGCATTGCTACCATGCGATTAGATGAGTTGCTATCTGTGTCAACAAGCAATGGAACAGGTGTAACTAATGATACAGACGTGACTATAGGTGAATTCTCACATCGTATAGTCTTGCTGTATTGTGTTATTACTGTGACCAATCCTTATGATGCACAGAATGCACAGTGCAACACATGAGCATACAAGAATAAATGTGCAGTCAAGCGAAATGCCGACTCTACTGTTCTAAACTGTTACTCTGAGCCTACTGGTCCTTTGAACACATCTTTGATTCCCCTTACAATCAGAATTAATGCACAATACAGAGGAAGAAACATAGAATGTTTTTTTGTGGAACGCTAGTTTGATTTTGTAAGAGAAAAAAAAAATGTAATCCGGTGTAGGAAGCGACAGTTGAGGCTGAAAAAGGTTGGAAGAAGTTGTCTGTTGCAGCATAGAGGGATTCATTCTTCTACAGGTGGGTGAAGAGGAAGGAGTTGTTTTATTTATTTATTTAAATGACAGAGCTTACTTGGCTGGTAAACAGTTCATGAAAATATATTACAAACATTCCTGAATCATACGTTTGCATCTGTTTATAGGTATGCAGCAGGAAAATTTGCTATTTCAATGTATTTTTCAACTCTGACACAAGTTGAGAAATTTAAAATAAGCCATGCAACAGCAAATTTGATATTCGACTCCCATCCAAGTCAGGGCATCTTTCCTTGTTTTAGAACAGGATTTTTGTAAATCAAGCCTGTGTGACTGACTGTTGGACCACAGAAATTACTTGAATATGGTCCAACCATTAAATGAGAATGCAAATTAAATTGGCCAAGTTATACCCAAAGGGTTTAGGACCTTTTAAGCACCCGTTGCCTGCTATTCAAAGAATTCTATTACCAGTGAAACTCTTCAAGGTCTGAAAACTTCATGGGAGGTGTTGTTCCCAATAACTAAATATCTATTATGACTAATCATGATAATACTCTGATGATCCCCACTGTGTCCCTTTGCATACACTCCTCCCTCTGTGTTTCAAGTCACACTAATGAGCTTTCAGTGTGTCTCAGAAGTCGTAAAAAAACGTTACACCTCAAGCTTGTTGTAGTTGCAAGACAGAAAAAAACTTCCAAAACAACATACTGAAACACTAAATAATCATATTCATCAGAAAAGGTTATACAGTCCTATAAATGTACAACTGATTAAATAATATCCAAACTGTCAGAAGTTCTACTAAAAGGTTTGTGCCTGTGTGTACCTGTGTATAAGTACATATGGAACCACAGCTGTAGGCACTGGTGGAAATAACAATTCAACACTGAGCAGATGACAGTTTACAGGTTCATTAACCAGTATTCACAGAAACGGCAAAGGTCTTTTTAAGGCCTGAGTTGTGTTAAGAGGGTCCACATCACCTTTAGTTGTGGCACCTCTCGGGGTAGCCATAAGCCTCAGTTTCTGGGTTCAATTAAATGAAGACACCAGGAGAGTTTTGCGGGGTCCAGTTTGTCTCTGAAGTTGGATTTAATAATAAAGCCACACCCAGACTAGTGCAGTCTAGCTCCTAGCCAGGCAACCAGTGAATGTTGCTGTTTACTGTCAAATCAACAAGGATTAGCAATGCAGCATAAATATTTTTCAGTCCATCTTTTATTTTTTCCAGACTTAAAAAGAAAATGTTCACGCATGAAGTTACCTAAATGAGTGAATCAAGCATATCTATCTATCTATCTATCTATCTATCTATCTATCTATCTATCTATCTATCTATCTATCTATCTATCTATCTATCTATCTATCTATCTATCTATATTTTTATATATATATATATATATATATATATATATATATATATATATATATATATACATATATATATATACACACACACACTACCAATTCAATTCCCTTATTTTTCTAACTTTCTACGTTGCGAATAAATAGTAAAGACATCAAAACTATGCCTATAAAGTATATAAAGTTATGTATCAAACACAGAATCACTCAATACATCCTACATTTAATCTTTTTTATACAAAGATTATATATATATATATATATATATATATATATATATATATATATATATATATATATAAAATATTTGTATTTAAAACATAAAATATCAGTTATAAATATCAGTCCAACACAAGCATGACAAAAGTTTGATGATTCATTTAACAGCATTCACATAAACAGCGTTGGCCCCAGAACACTTTTCACTTCAGCCTCCAGGACCAATTAACATGGATTTATGCTAAATGAAGATGCCAAGCGACTTCTACCGTAGGCAAAATAGTAACTGCGTGTAACTTTTCAACAGAACCTCATTTTAAAAATGAACAATCCATTGTTGTCCTTTTAATTTAAACATTAATGTTTAAATTAAAAGGAAACACCTTTTTTACTATTTCGTTAACGTCTTCCTGATTAGTGACGTTATTTCACGCTGTCCCTGACTCCCCTCTCAGCTGTGTGTCACTGAAAGGGACCTCAGGTGGTGCTGTTGTCCTGACAACCAATGAGAGGAGCCAAGCAGTCAAAGGCTGGATAATGTGAAAGAGAGAGAACGAGCGGGAGAGAGAGAAGGGGGGGGGGGGGGGGGGGCAGGGGGAGGAGGTGGGGAGTTATTTTCTCAGACTCTAAACAGTAGCCTGCATCTCTCCGCTGTGGGTTGTGCAGTCCCTTTACGCGGAGCGCATTACGCGTCACTGGACTACAGAGCGAGGACCCCGCACTGGTCTTCCTCCCCCCAGCCCCGAACTATTTCAGGCTCTCGTCAATCCCGTTTGACTGTTTGGGACCGGCAGTCATTCTGCGTTTTATTTACAGCAGAAGTCTGGACCACTGCTCTTGGTTCCCACACACGTTTGGATCTATTGCTCCGGAGACGCGCTTTAAGATGCATGTGGGGCGCAAATCGAGTTGGAGGCAGCTGCAGGCTTCTTTTTTCAGACTGCTCTGTCTTATCCCTACAGGATTCCCCGTCCGGAGTGTGGATATGCAGCGGGCCACCGACAACATCACCATCCGCCAGGGCGACACGGCGATTATAAGGTAAGAGTCGTCTCCCAACTTTTCCTCCCGGCAGAAGCATCTTTCCTGCAAGCGACTGTTTAGCACTTGCAGGAAAGACGCGTCTGCACTCTTCGTGCTGTAGACTTCTTTCCCCTCTCCATCAACTTTAAAATGAAGAATTCTAGTCATTATTCGCATGAAGCTTCTGCTCTCCACATGTCCAGTAACAGGATTTTCGGCGACTTTCGACGCAATTTAATATTTAGCAATTGATATGTGCGTAAAAGCAGCGAACTGCTTTCCATCTTAAATCACTTATTTGGACAAGGGCGTCATTGTTTGGAAATATGCGATTTGTTTGTGCTGTGGCAGCAAATGGGAACATTTTTTAGAGGAGGATAACAGACGGGAGCTGTCTGCTCTGCTCTGATGACAACTTTCCTGTCACCTTTGGATCTCGAAATTGAATGAATTGCAGCCGGTGGGGAGCGAGAACGGTTCCGATTCCTGCTTCCCCTCTCATCAGTTTGAACTTACAGCAAACTGTTGTGTTTCTTTTTTTTTTTTTTTTTTTTTTTTTCTTGCTCTGGTTGCATCTGTAGTACCTTTGACAGTACACTTGATCACTGCTCAGACAGGGCAACCTGTCAACTTTGTCATACTCAGATGGCGCACTGGCAGATGCCACTGACCACGTGATCTGAGTGAAACGAAATGAAAGCGGATTAAGCGTCCCCCCCGCCCCTGTTTTTTCTATAAGCACGTCGCTCTGCTTCACCCTGCCTCCCACCCACCGGAAAAAAAAAAAAAAAAAAAAACACGGGGATGCACTTTAATATTGTCAAGCTGGCATTGCAGGGGCTGCACACAGCACTCCACTGCATTGATTTTACTCTGCTCATTTTCTGACACTATTTACTTTGCATCCCCCACCCCACCCCCTTCCGTTTATTATATTCGTAGAATATCCATTCTGGGTAGTCATGGGCCAGTTTCCGGTATTGACGTATACACATGTTGTAAAAAGTTACAAGTGTCATAACCACTGTCATTTTCTGTAATACTGTGCTGTTTGCACATTTTTAAATGAGATGCTTTCAGATGATTGATGAGATGAGATGATGAGATGATTTCAGTTTTGGCTTGCTGTCTGCAGCAGTAAATCAGAGGGGCCCCTCCCCAACCTGCTGCTGCACACTGCTGTTAAACTGGCTTACAGTTGGCTACAAGTTTTCCTTACTTTCAAAGTTATAGTTTAGAAATGTTCCCAGTGGCAAAAAACTTGGACAAAGAAATAATAAAGAAACGGCGTGCTGACACATTGTATTAATCAATATGTTGCCTTGTTTTAGTAGCAGTAGAAATAAATATTGGATTTCTGTTTGAATAAAATAAATCATGTAGTACGTGTTTAATTCTTCAGTGACAACTTGAAACTGCTGTGTTTTTACTTTAGCTCATCATATCGTTAGAATCATGCTATGCCGTTTACTGGATATTCCTAATGTATGTCCAGACAAGCTAAGGACAGGTGCAAACACGCTAAAACATTTGTAAAGACAGGGTTGGCAACTTTAGCTCTTGTTCTGGAGGGAGACTCTTGCTTTCCTTCTATTTCTTGTCTTTTATTTTTCCAAAACTCACTTTCGTAAATAAGGAAAGTGCCTGGCCTCAGACTAAATCCCTTTTCACCTGCTGCTGCTGCTGCTTGGAGTCTGTCATACTATACACAGTGGCAGCTTTTATTGTTTGATGAGCAGTTATAGGAGCAAACACCATCTAAAGCACTGAAGGTCAGTATAAGTTCCACTTTATGTTTCAGACCAAGCTTTACACTGCATTGGAGCGCCTTTTGCTTTCAGAACTGCCTTCATTTTACGTGCCATAAATTCAATAAGGTTTCAGAAACATTCCTCAGGGATTCTGGTCCAAGGGTTGAAAATATGCTCATATCGGTACATCTTGGTCAATATGACAAAGATGTACCGACCAAAATGTAATTTCTGGTTGTTCCGTAAAAGCAAGGATGTGCTAGTCAAGATTTTTTTTTTTTTCATGCTGGCCCCTCCCTTACTGTGTGGCCCTCTGATCTCCACTCCAAAGATGGCAACCCTGTCTCAGACCGGCTTCAGACAACGGTCTGCATCAGCTCTTGAATCTGAACACAACCTTCTTTTTTAAACACAGCAAGCGACCCCCAAAGACTTTTGTTAAGCAGCAAAAAAATGAATAAAAAATTAAACAGCATTATTAAAATCAGAAATTGTGGTCAAGTCTATGAAGCCATAAAGGTCACACTACTTTTTTTTTAGGGTTCTGCTCAATGACAAAAGATGTTCTGTAACATCTCTGGTTTTTATTGATTAGTGGGCTTCAGGATGAGCTATGGAGAGCGATTTGTCTGGTAGTGAGATGTATCGTTTAATAGTTTTACACCAGATATTAGCTGCTGTTGTCACCGTGTTGTAAAATGTGTCATGCTAAGTGCATAAAATCTCTCTAAAATGGTGTATGAAATGTATGCTCATTTTGACTGAGCGATATATGAATAAAAAAAGCAATGTATCAACCACTCTGGTGCTTTACTGTGTTGCTGCTTCATCCGTTCACCACATTTAGCAGCTTTGTGCAAAGGCCGAGCTTTGTAACTAATTAATTATAATCATTTATTTATTGCATCTGTTAAGCTACATGTTAAACTCATTAAGACTTAGTAGCAAGTAGGTTTACAACAATCTTAACATCAGCAGACTTGTTTATGTCCTGTTTGCTGTTTGCCCTGCATCTGTATTTGCATTGTAAAACTCATCCAGACTCATTCACAAACAGAAAGACAGACAGAATCTACAAAAAAAATCTACTTTATTGTATGTGGGAACACTTTCTCTCCTGCAAATAGGTGCCATCCATTCAAGTCACTCTAAATCAGATTAGGTGATTGACTTAGTTACTCTTTGGTTCACAGCTATCTGTTTCAGCTCCAGAGCTAATTGTCTTTTCTAAATCCAGCCAGCCGATCAGCTGTGATGCCAGACTATAAATACAACTACAGCAAAATAAGGTTATCCTTAGAATCTGCAGCGCTGTCATTTACCTGAACCTTTATAAAATGCTTTTACTGATTGTGTTAATCACATAGCGGGTGTCATGAAGAATTCGATGCTTGTGTTGCATATCAGAGGGTGTGATGATCCGTCTTATTTATTTGCAAAGCAGGCAGTCATAAACTGCAAGTCAAGCCCCCGTAGCTCAGTGAGAAAACAAAGCCGTTTTTCACACCCAGTTTCCACCTGACAAATTGGAACGAGCGGGAGGAAGGAGAGGAAAATAAAAACAAACCCGCGAGGGCTAAAGAGCAACAAAAGTTTGCTGTATCTGTTCCGGTAAGCGGGCTTTCTGCGAGGGCTGAGGGGATATTGGTGACCTGGGGGCGTGACGGGGCCCGTGCTCGCTCAGTGGAGCCCCTGGCTGAAGTCGTGACACTCGAGGCGCTCGAGGAGAGATGCAGTATTATGGAAACAGCAGTATGTGGCCAAACAGCCATTCTGGCAAGAGCGCAACAGCAGCAGTCCTCGCAACCTAAATGAGAACGGAAATGCAGTTTAACCAGGGGCCAAGAGGTGTGTCAGGCTGAATACACAGGGAAAAACAAAGCCTGAAACTTTCAGGTTTGCAACGCTGTCGTGAGGGAATGTTGCTGACCGGGAGGTGTTAGAGTAAAATCCTTTCTCAGGAGGTTTGGTTTAAACTCTACATTAACAGATTCACAGAAAGTAATACGTAGTTAGTGAGGCTAGCTGCGGCTTGCTATGGTAATGGCATGCTAATTGCTGATATAACATGCTAAACACACATAACATGCTGCTTAAGGTTGTGTTAACCCACAACTTATAAATGAACAATTTCATCAGTAGACCAAACTCTTTTCCTGTTAGATATTTTGTTTATTGCAGCTCTTATTTTTATGGATGTTGTAAAAAAAATTATATGAAGCAACTCCTAGGTCAGTAACTTGAAAAGAGTTATAGACCTAGAAGTTAAGGAATCAAGGAGATTCTTATTTTCCTTAATCTTTTTACTGTATCAGTATATTTGGTGCTGTTTTGGAGATGATTAACCATTTATTTATTTATTTATTTGACAATGAAAATGTTATTGTTTAAACAGTTTTTATGTATTTAGGAACTAGAAAGATGTATTTATCTGTTATTTGCAACTGGAAGACAACTAGAATCCGCTGAATTTAGTATTTGCAGGTCAGTGCTTTAAAAAATTGGTGATCAGAAACCGGCCAAAAAAAAAAAAAATCTCTGCTAAGCGCCGCTGTAGATTGTAGATTTAAAATTAAGTGGGCATAGTCTTTCCAGTACTTCGCTGTTAGACCCAAGTAATTTTCTCGCCGTTTTGTCGAACAAAACTTTGTTCTCGGAACTTCGCTCTTCCTCAGATCTCTTTAAAATAGAATTCATTGTAAATATTGACAGATAAATTGGGCAGACGTCTGTGCCAGTCGGGAGTGGCAGTAAATGTACATTGATTTTCACCAACCTGTCTTCGATCCTGCTTGGCGGAAATGTGTTCTATTTAAAGAAAGTGTTGCATAATTAGATTAAGATACTCCTAGTCTATATATATATCTTAATCTATACCTTAGACTTCCTTACCCTGAACAGCCTATCTAGTTGTTAATCTGAACGAGATTATTCTTTTAAAGACAGGTACTGTGTGGGTGTGGTGTTAATCTAATGAGGCTTTTCACACGCTCACCTGAAATATACAGTCAGATGAAGTTTCATCTTTTAGAATATCCTCTGTTGTTCTTTATTCCTTATCGATGTCTTATTTGTGCTCTCTAACATGTCCTACTGAGTAACAATTAACACCGTCCCTGGTTACCACTATTTAATGATTCAGAGGCTCTGTTCTTAGTTCAAAGAGTACCAGCCATCCAAGTCTTACATTTGTCCCCAGGCTGTCGTATCATTCCAAAGAACGATGGGGGAAGAGCATTTTTAATTTGTATCTGCTTGATGTGACATTTGGCCCTGGAAAGCATGAACAGAAGTCCCTGCATGGTAAATCTAAGCCCATGTCCCAGCAGTCGTGTTCAGACCAATAAGATTTAGGTCAGAGAAAAAAAAATAAATCCAGGACTCCAAAGCCAGCTTGGTGGTTGCTTAGGCCTTTTTTTTTAATAAGTATGCCACAAACAAAGTAAAATTAGACTTCTCTCAGTCTCTAAAAGATACCAGAAGAATCTAAAGACAGGTGGATGAAAAAGTGTCTCCACGTTTATTGAAGCCGTTTCTTCAGCACGATTCTCTGCTTTTTAATAGCTTTTCCTTATTCTGTCACAGTGTTAGGGCCTTCCGGGGCTGGTTGTGGTGTCAGGAGAAAACTCTGATAATTGACAATTGCTTATTAAACCACTGATGACACAGTCTCAGCGATCACACTCCTCTGGGTCAATTATCTGCACTTTGACAATGCACCCAGTCTGGCTTGTTATGATCAGGCAAGAGGATTCTGCACTTTTTGTTTGCCCCAAAGGATTTTCATCACAACTTCTCTGAGAACTCTGCCTTTAATTTAAACCCCAGTCAGCCAGACATTATGCATGTGAATCCTGCTTGAGGCCCAAACGCTACACAAGACCCGATGGTAGTCTGATTCAAAGCCTAATGCAATTTACAATAGCCGAGAATGCAGCTACTTTGATTTGCATTATTAAAGCAGCAACTATTGAACTCTGACGGTTGCATCTTTCAGCGCAGATGCACGTTAGCCACACTCCAAAGGGCCGTGTTATTCCAGCACGGAAACAAAGACTTCCCAGATGCAGCAAATAAGCTGCATATACCAGCAGATTCCACAGAGCAGGAAGCTGATCGCACACCGTGTCTCCACTGAGCCGCATGGCCTCAATTCTAAAAAAAAATATTTGCTGTGTAACAATTGAAGTTAGCATTTGTTACACAGACCCTTTAAAAACAGAAATAAAGTTACCATCAATTCAAAATAGAGACATCAGCCTCAAAAAAGTTTTCATTTTTGAAGATGAAATTTGTCCCATGTTAAAAAAATTTAACGTAGGACTTGCTATCATATAGTTGAACAGTATTGAATTGATTAAAGGGTAATTAAAAGCTTTTAAAACAACCAAATGTTTTAAGGAACATAAAAAGTACTTTAATACCTGATAAAATATTTAATCAAAAAGTACTTTTTATCGGACAAAGGAGCCTCATCAGAATACTTAATCTAATTTATTGAATATGATCAGACAAACTGTAGTACAAAGATGGTGTAACAATGTCAGCTTGTTAGAATTAAATCCTCACACTGGTGGTTGGCTAACAAGCTCAACTACTCAGGGCTGGGTAGAGGGCAACTGTGACTTGATGGGTTGAGCAGTCGTCTTGAAATCGGAAGGTTGTGGGTTTGCCCTTCTCACCGTTCTCAAATCTCGGCGCTTCCAGGTGACAAATTCACAAGCAAACCCACTCTACTTAGATGTCTATAGACAGGTTAGGTTCTTATTACATTACTTTAGCCTTTCTACTTTGATGCTAGACCCAGTCTTGATTTAATAAAGTCAATTCCACAAATAGGATACCATGTCAAGAATTTTTTTAAGAGCAAATCAACCTTGGCACACATAGACAACCAGCCTTTGCATATGATATGCCTGAAATGCCAAAACAGGACATGTGAAAGCAAAATAAGTCCATTTTAAAGTTTGGTGCTGTTTTGTTCTGCCAAACGTCTGTATATATGGGCAGTTACGTTGGGTGAGCCTGCCTGGTGAACGAATCCGCTAGATCAATAGTGACTTGCCAGTCGGCTCTAAGTCCGGCGACATTGTAAAAGTTTAAATCTTGTGCCAGTTGAACAGGAATGAATATTGTTAGTGACTGTGCTTCAGAAGTCTAATAGTTTGAAAATATTTTCAATGGAGTTTTAAGCAGCTGATTCTTCAAATCAAAAAGGAAAACCTCCAGCAGATCCAGGCTTATTGTGAGTGGCCATCTGCTGCGACCGACTCTGCTGCGACAGAGCAGAGACACAAAAAAAGCACAGAAGCACACACTGATCCAGGAATCCTTACTATGTTAGATGGTAACGGCAGATGATCTGCCTCCCCTGGTTGGTGTCACAGCTAAGATAATGCCAGACCGAGTGCACCTACGATGACAAGAAAAAAGACAGAGAGAACAAAAAGTTAAAAGTTGAAATAACAACAAACAATGCAAATTGGAGAACAGTAGGAAAACTCAGCAGAGTGAGAAATATAGACCCTTGTGTCCTCCAGCAGCCTAAGCCTATAGCAGCAACTTTAAAGAACCTCAGTTCAAAGCATCCAAACTAACCCTTTGACGTGTTTAAAAGACGACCTTCTTGCCAACAGTAGTTTTCAATGCAGTTTCCATATTATAATTTTTGGGTGGTGCTCCTTTAGTTTTCACACCATGCCTGGCATGGTTTTCCTGACTGGAGATATTCCTTAAGAGTCTCATTAGTCTGTTTGAGTCTAGGAAATTTCTTTTAGCCAGCTGACTAGCAGTTTGCAGACACAGCTGGGGAAAGGAGAGCTCCATATTAATTTATGAAACACTGTTACAGATATGTCTTATTGGTCCAGCAACTAAGGAAGTGGCAACCAAACAATAAACTCAAAAACAAAACCGGAAGCTTCCACCTTTCTTTTCAGGCCGACAATCTTACACCCAACCAAGAACAAAACACATGAGCAATAGATGACAGACTAGGTAAATATAAATCAATCTCAATAGTAACATAAAATTACTAGTGACAAAATAGCTGCTACAAATAAAGATGGGGAAATAACAACAATATTTACATTAAATAAAGAGGAAACAAAACAGTATGTTATTTACAAATTCATTCTGACTAAAAATATTTTAATTTAATTCTGATAAATATTCCAAAATCAACATATGTCTGAGGTAACTATTAACAAGGAAATAATCAACTTTCTCATTTTAGTGCCTAAAAAATGTAATTTACTTTCATTGTGGACAAAAAAGTTATTTATTGAAATACTGAACATTTAAAGTTCACAATTTTAAAAAGTGAGGCCTTCTGCCTTATTGGAAGACACAGCCCAACATACACTCACACAAACTAAACTGCATATATGTTGTACATACGTGTCTTCACTAGTATGGACTGTTAGGTATCAGAAATTTAACAGTTGCACATTGTTACATAAATCCAGAAAGAGAGAAATCTTTACACACCAGCAGTGTCTTTTTAAAATAACTTTACTCTATTGAAATGGTGAGAGGAAAGGTTGAAATTGTGGCTTTTTGTAAGTAACCCCTGCCTATACGTAAATGTGTCTGTGTCATATGGTTGAAAGTAATAATGGGACATGTGTTATATGCACATTCTGGGTAAATGCAAAGGTTACTTTTAAACAGTTATCATTTAATTATAGTGAGAACCTAAGAGGAGTTTATTTTACAAACTTTATTTTAATGAGAAAAACTAAACTAAATATTTCAGCTAAAATGTAACCGTCACTACAAACATGTCTGTTCCCTCACAGCCTGCTGCAAACATTTCTGAAACCTTTTTAGGCCTTGTGTTTTTAAAAGCTTGTTCTATTATTCATTGTCCACCTATCCATTGTCTCTTGCTTTTTTGTGTCGGGTCATACAGAGAGCAAAAACTCCACATGTACTTATTCCCTATCTTGGAATACTGCGCTGTTTCTAAGCTAGAAAGCTGGGGTGTTGTATTAACTTTTTAATAGGTCTGGGTCGCAGTCATACAAAACTGCACTACAGTGGTTCAGATAACATCCTAAATAAATGCACAACGCACTGCGACAGTTCTGTTTTAATGTGAAGGAACAGGAACTTTTTAGGCCCCTCCTGGATGACTGAACATCTTAAAGCAGCTTTTACCTTGTAGCAAGAAGTGCCCGGTTTGAAACCTGGTCTTCTCTGCATTATGTTTGCATCTTCTCCCTGTGCATCTGTGGGTTTTCTCTGACTTTCTCTTTCATTCCACAAACATGCAAGTTGCATTAATAGATCATTGCAAACCAGATGTACCACTGGGTGGGTGCATTGCTGCTTTTCATTTATGTCTCTGTGGTGCTCTCTGAGAGACTTGCGCCTGTCCAGGGTTTGCCCCTCCTCTCGCTTATTGACTCTTGTATATGATGCCCGGATCTGATCATCAGTCTCCCATTTTATTCTACCAACTCACATGAAGAAAAGAGTATAAATTTCCTTATTCAATGTACAAAATGTTGCTTTTAGACACAACCAATCTTTGAAAAAGTAAAGCAAACATGATCAGGGATATCAAGGTTTCCTGTGTAGAACAGAGTAGAATGAATCACTGTATTTTTCATAGCCTGACATGGTCATACTCAATTCTAGTCAGAATTTGATTCTGATACTGCTCCATTGAGCTGTGATTATGGGGCGTGTTTCGAACGAACCCGGAAAAAAAATTCCTCTGCACTCAATTGGATAGACCTACAACCAATAAGAGCAACGGAGTGTGCGCCGTATGTTAAGCGACGCATACCTACTATGTTTACAACATGGGATTCATATCACGACATTGCGAGTTATTTACTAAGTCAGACAGTCAGATGATCTCTTACCATTTGTAAGTTAGATGAACTTCGTCCACGACGATACCCATAACGTTGGCTTGAAAAACATCGGAGCCTAGCATGTCCCTCCACTTGTTGTTCAGCAGCCAGGATTCCGGGCTTCCGAAAAGGAGCTGGCAACGACCGCTGGCTATATCCACCTTGTCGTTCACGCCGAGTTGCATCGCCGTGATGCCTATTTCAGTTGCATCTTTCATGAAACGAATTCAACCCAAGCGCGCTTTGGTGACGTGGTTGATTACGTTACTGTTGATCATCTGTCCATCATCGTATAAAGCCCGCCCTGACAATTTGATTGGCCCGCCAGATATTGGGCGAGCATACTCGCGCTAGTATTAAGCAATGCCAGACCGAACTTCCCGACCAAAAACATTGTGGGGGGGTGCTAAGTTCGGAATGGCACCCAGGCTATATTTTTCAGACTATAAGGTGCACTTAAAATCCTTTAATTTTCTCAAAAATTATAATCCAGGGCACCTTATATATGATTACCGTTCTGCTTACTGAGCGATTTCATGTGGTACAATGTGCTCAAAAATCTGCTAAAATGTGTAAATACGACTTTGGTAAGCAATGAAGCCTCTCCGCTCAATGGCTATTGGAGCATTACGGTACATTGTGTCACTACCTGATTCAATTTTTAAAACTTTTTGGCGGCAAGAAGTCTTTACATCAAACGGTTTTATATGTGATACTGAGCTTGAAACACTGAGCAGGCAGTCGCAAGGACACGTTGCATCACAGTCACTCTCTGCTCTCACTGACAGGTGGGAGCCAACTGGAAAAGAAACGGATCTAGGAGCTCAGCTAGCTAATCACACATTTTACCATCCGTTCCGCCACTTTGTCCCACTTGCAAAAAGTGTGGTAATTGTAGGAATTTGCCACAAGAAATGTAGGCAACAGTACGCTCGTTATTGAAATATCTAGGTAAGACAGCAGCAGCAGAAACAGTTTATCAGTCGTGTGAGGTAAGTGTTCGCCACGTCAGAACGGATTCCATAAATGTGTTTCCATCTCCCCTTTAGCGCATTTACATTTTTCAAAAAAGTCAAAAACCACCTCAAGCGAGCCTAAAAAACATTTTTGGGGAAATTTAGTGAGTTAATGTGAATTATGCCGTTTTCATCAACTTTTTCTAATGCGATATTTCAAAATGCGCATTGAAAAAGGTTGATGGAAAACGCGACTGTTTAAAGTAGATTCAAGGACAGCTACTTTCCAAAATCAAGACGCTTAATAACAGTCCACAGTCTGTAAAGGCTTTCCAGCATGAATCAATGGGTCTTTACAAATCATGAGTATATGATTATCAACACTCTCACAGCAGAGCTACCTTTTTAGCTCAATACTTCAGAACCTCTATTATGTTCTTCTTCAAATAGCTGTAGTCACTACTCAGCAAATCATTAGATGATTGGATTTATTAAGGGTAGAAACTATCCAAAGCAGCCAGGCCTTTTGTGAAGTGCTCCCTAAATCTAACGAATGATTGTCCCACTCAATTGCCATGAGTTACTTTGTGATAACTGGCAATATGTCATTTACTTTACTGTAAAGGATTTTGGACCAACTCATTTTCGTGGAATTGCAGTAATTAAGTTGCCCTTTTTTCTTTTTTTTGGGGGGGCCGGGGTTCTTTGCTGTTTTTTTTTAAATCAATTATATATATATATATATATATATATATATATATATATATATATATATATATATATATATATATATATATATATTCTATAATCTTCTATAATAACCAAAAAGCAACCCAAAAAGACTTGCACAACAGTAGCGGTGGGAAACATTGTAAAAGTAAGCAGAGCTGACTGAATATTATGGAGCTTCTGTGATTCACAGAGATGCTTTCTCTGCTCTTTCAAGCACACCTTTGGGGCAGGTTAGACATAGACAGGCTTTATTGTCCTTCAACTGCACACTCACAATCTACATTTGAGCACAATTTTGTCGCAACACTCCAAATAAAAACAGAAGTAAAAACAGAAAAACAAGTATTTGTCATTTGTCAGGAATGTAGCAGGGCACCAAAACAGACGGCCTGACTCCCCCTGCTCAGGCTTGATGCCGTCAAAAGCTTGGAATCTGATTTCTAACAAGTACGGCTTTTAGAGGTCCTGTGTTGAGTCTATAACATTAAGAACTGCTTGTTTTTTTCCTTTTCTTTTTTTTATCTCTCAGATTATTTTGATCAGAGATTCATTTTAAGCAAAAATTAAAATAAAATAAATAGTAAATAAGGAGATAGGCACCAGCACCACTCACGACCCCACAAGGGACAAGCGCAACGGAAAATGGAAAGATGGATGGATGGAAATAGTAAATACATAAAATGTTTGTCACATTTTTATCCCAAGACAACAATAATAAAAATCTGTCATTAAAATCAACACAAAGACATGAATTTGTTATACAACCTAACAAGGCTGTCTAAGCAGACTATAATAGGGTATGCCATGTGTTACAACTGTCTAAACAGGGTGGCACAGTGTGTAACAGGCACAGGCAAAACAAAACTGTTAACCACTGAGTAGTCCACGTTAGTAGAAAATAAGTATTTATTTTAGATATTATTACTTTAGATAGACATAACTACTCTTCTTGTCTCTGGATCCATGACAGAGCCGTATCAGCAAGCTCATCAACCACTGTAAAACCTTCAGAAACTAGTTTAATTTATTTATTTATTTATTTTTTTTTAATTAAGCCCATTTTTACTGCATATAGTGTGCATGAAAAAAAGTTACAGATCAGGTGGAAGAATTGAAAGGAGCTCTAACATTCAAATGTGGTTACACTTGAAGCAATCAGTCACCCAAGGAGTTCGCAGATGTTGAAATAAAGCTGAAATAAATTGCATTGTATCTAAAAAGGCACTGTGTACTATCTACATTCACGTGAAAACAAATTCAAAGAAGTGTTATTTAACCTTTTTATATATTCTTTTTTTTTTTTTTTTGCTTTATAATAGTCTTACATGTTAAAAGACTGCCAAAGAAAGCCAGAATAAATTATGAATACTTGTATATGGCCTAATGGTCCCCCATCCCCCCCCCCCCCCCCCCCCCTTGTTGGAGACAGCGGCCTTTATGCATTTCTGATAACTGGCAATTAATCTTTCATATCGCTGCGGAGGGATTATGACCCACTTTTCTTTGCAGAATTGTTTGAATTCAGCCACACTGGAGAGTTCTCAAAACTGAGCAGCCTGTTTAAGGACACACCGCAACATCCTGATGGGATGTGATACCGACTTTGACTGGGTCACTTCAAAATCCTTTTTTGAATTATTCAGAGGTGGACTCGCTGGTGTGCTTCAGATCATTGTCCTGCTCCTGCCAGGTACACCTGATTTCACAAAATCTCCTGGAATATAACCATACAATTTCAAGGTATAAGATCAGGAGAGATATTCGCTAGTCACCGAGACAAAGTAAGTCGAACGAAATGCAAACATCACCCGATGTAGTCCAGACTGTATTCCGGGAGAAAATCACGGAGGGAGAGAAAAACAAAACAAATCAATTTCTCAATTTCCTGACAGGGGGCAACAGTGCAATATAATTTGGGAATTCCTGGCCCCGGGGTGCATTTACACTATATTTCTACTTGTCAGTTCAAACGTATGCTTTTCTGCTTTTTTTTGTTTTACACTTTGAATCTTCCCTCACCGCTTTGGCCTCCATTTATCTGCCCAACAGGCGACTCCCTCCACCTCTTTTTTTTTCGTTTTGACACTGGACTGTCCAGTGTTGGCGTGTCATGTCTGGTGAAGAGATTGAGATTCCTTTACTGGAACAATGAAGTAAAGCGAACAAGTTTTAACCAAAGAGCAGTTTTTTTATGAAAGAGGTGGCGTGTGATGGGTGGAATTAGTGTGGGGGAAGGCCGCAGTATTAGGACAATCAGCACAATAATCCCCTCTGTTCCAGTCTGGCCCGACGGAGGATTTTCAAATCAATTTCATTTTTTTGCTCAGAGGCTACAGCGGTGGGGCTGCCAGTTGGGTCATTGTGATGTTGATCCCATTTTTGGCTCAGGACAGAGTAGAGTTGAGGAGCAACATGGCGAGCTCTCGGTTTCTCCGTGGTTTCACTGGTCTTTTCGTCTAACTCTGAGACATTAGAAGGCTTTCATGTCCATCAGTAAGATCTGAATAATGGCCTAGAGACAAAGGGCAGCCTCTTCACACAGCATTCTGAGACGCTCTTTTAAAGTTTGCAGACCGCTGCAGTTCAACGGGACTGTCTGGGATTCTATCAAAGTCTCGCAGCCAGTTATGCTTTCAGAGTTTAGTTTGATGTTTTGCTGGTTCATCCACGGTAAACACACCATGACTCTCCGAGGTCTTTATTATTTGCTTTCAACATGTTTTTTTTTTTTTTGTGAATAACTCAACAGGGATTTCAGAGCTGAACTTGTTTTTTTTTTTTTTTCTCCTTTTTGATACAACTGAATATTGAAGCAGAGGCTCTCCCTAAAAGCAATTCCGCTCCATTTCCCTCTTCACCGAGGTTTTTGTTGCTAAAGCCATAGTATATCTGAGAGGATATTTAAGGTACACAGAAATGTTCTCATTGCCTTTGGCAACAGATAGATGGCAGCCAGAGTGGGCTGGGGGACTATTCTTACTGCCCTCTGAGATCCTTAGTATGTCAGACAGCTTCAACTCTGCAGCATGCGCATTATTAGAAAAAGACTGAAACAGTCAAAACATAATGCTCTGTGTAATCACTTTCTACATCCACATACTGTCAGGAAGTTAGGATTATAGTTTCCAGTTTCATAGATGATTATCTCTTCTTTTCACTTAAGCCTTGTCTCTCTAATTACATTTACAGCTTTAAGAGGTTCGGCTTCATAAATTATGTCATGAAGATTAATTTCTCAAAATGGTACAGAGACCTCTGGAGCAAAAGCTCACTGTCGGTTCGCTGTAATTTGGCCATCAAATAAACCTCGAAAGAACGCAAGAAGTCTTTAAGGTAAAACGTAAACGCTTGTGAACGCTGGATCAGACAGGGCGAGAGGGAATTAAAGCTGAAACATGTTTCTTTGAGCTGTGATAACTGCTGTCCCTGCGGCTGGAAATCCAGATGGCTTTAAAACAGATTAGTGGATTGCAGTAAGTATCGCCCTGGCAGAGAACACTCTGCGTCCACGCCCCCACTTCTCACCAAATCAGCAAATATCTCTGCTTACAGACCCGATGTCACGGGCTGAAATTATACCAGCAAAGAGTAATTTACATTTAAATGACACATCTGGTACCGCGTCGCGTAAAATAAGGTGTTAATTGTGTGAAATTGTTAAAATCATTTAACCACTGGATGCACGTTTAAGCTGCGGCGGCACAGTGCAGGTGTTGCGGCGGCAGGAGGTTTTATTTTCAGTGGCTTTAGAATTACAGCCATTGATAAATATAGTTACTGATGTGATATAAATGACTTTTAGGGGTGAAGGGATGTTGATTTATGATTAGCTTTTTTCATTAATACAGCTCTTGCATTTCCCCCCTAACTCACACTTAACATATTTACTGCATTCCAATGAGAAATGACATACTTGTACCCCAGCATGAACGGTAATTGAATTGAGCCTTCCCGGTGTTTGCATTCACATTTCCTGCTTATAGAGGTTTTTTTTTTTTTTAATGATCCGATTTATATCAACAGTAACTACCAAATCCATGTCATGATGCTTGACTGTCGTGAGAACCTGCTGTCGCTGTTTTCTTCCTGTCACTTAAGTTGGTTTATCTCAAAATGCTTTTCTGTGGTCAAAACCAAAAAGAAGTTAAAGCACATTTCTTTGGAACATCAAGGGCTGTCGAATCTTTGAGGTATCTGCAGTGCTTTTGATGAGCCGCTGGTTTTGCACGGTGTGTGCGTGCAGTGGGATGAAAGATGTAAAACTGGGTGTGTTTTATCTGGGTAAGGGACCTTATCTTTCCTATGACCTCACTGTCTCATTTTTATATGTATTTTAACTGCCTAATCATCTGGTGTCACACTCATAGTTTCCATGATTGACCCTGTAGCCACAAATACAGGGACATTAGTGCAGTGTTATAGGTTTATTGAAGCGGATCTGGGTTTCGGCCAGCTGAGAAGGCTTTGGTCACAGACTGTGTGGAAGTGAAAGCAGAGAGGTGAGTGACGGCATTAGACAGGCTGGCTGGATGGTGCGGCAGAGGCTTATTAAACATTAACAGGATACCCAATGGAAACTTGGATAGAAAAAGGAAAAGGTAAGTTTTCTTTCGTGTATTTTTAAACACTTAATTTTTTACAACATTATTGAACAGTGGCATATATAGATCCTTAGTATTAGCGTGCTTGAGACTTATGCATTTCTTATGTGTCAATCACTGCGGTCTGAGGTCTGTAGATCCGTATGACTTGGTTGGTGGTGGACTGCCCCTAGTGGCCTGGAGCACTTCCGTTATGTTGAGCTGGTTTGCAGCTTTTCTTCACTTGCAGTTGTTTTTGCTACTTGCAGCATTTTGCCTTCGCATGTGTTTTGTGTGTCAGCGTCATCTGTGTTTGCAGCATGTTTGCACTTTGCGTGTCTAATTTCTGTGATTGCAGCGTTTCTCTTTTGCTGCATTTTTCCATTGCGTGTGTTTTGTGTGTTCGCCTCAGTTTTGTGTTTGGAGCACTTTTTGTGTTTTTCAGCGCATTTATGTACTAGCAGTGGGTTTACACCTCTTGGATGCCGTAAAAAGGACTCATCACAAGGAAAGGTTGACAAGATTTCTTCAGTTTACTAATTAGGTTAGATAAATGTCAAATTTAAATAGCAAACTAGCAATGATAAAAGAAATTGTGTTAAGTTGGACAGCATGATTGCAGGAAATGAGTTTAGCCCCAATTGTTTTAACTTAGATGAATATGTCTGAGCAGAACGTGAAAGGGGATGAGAAGGGATTAAAGCTTTGGGAAATAACAAATGGACCTTCTGTTTATGTACAACTCAAAATGAAAAACACTGGTAGACAGTAGTATATTTAATACTGCAACTGACTGGTGGGGTGTGTGTGCTTTAGAAATCTAAATAACACTACTTCTGGTTGTCCCAAATGGGCTTGGTTTGGCAAACTAACTTTGGAAGTCAGATACATGTAAATAATATAACTGTGTAAAATGTTTATTTTATATTTAAAGTTGAGATTAGATTAATTACATCAAAGCAAAACACCTTTGAAGCCATTAAAAAAAAGTCCAGGAGATAAGAATAAAGGAACTAATCTTTAACCCGGCCTTGCTTATTGCTGCTTTGCTCGTTCAAAAGGCTTTACATCTGAGCAGTGATTCTTGGAATCAAAAAGCTTTTAGCACATCCCTGTTGTTGTGGCTTTTTGCTCTCTGCCTTTAATTATGCCTTTTTGCTGTCTGATAATGTAAATGTGGCTCACTAACAAACTATGACCATAGTCTATTGAAGACGATATCATTAGATGAATAAATTAATAACTTGCATCATGAATATGTTCCTATCTGGCACTAGATCTAGCATGATTTATTTTGAGTTACATATCCGTATTCTGCACCATCACTTACACTAATGAATTGCAGCAGTCGCCTCTGGCAAAACTGTATGGATTTCGTTTAGAGAGCAACTTTCAATGTTCCTGATGGCAACACATTCAGAATTTCATTATTCTACTAATTTTTAATTTTCAGTTCTAATGAAAACAACATTGAGGTGAGCAAGATGGATGAGGGTTTTTTGTTTCTCCTCTCGTGCTTTCAACATTTGTGGAACTGTTGATAATTTCTTAGCCTGCTTTTTCTGAGTTGCCCTCCGGTTTCTTAATATATTAGCTGTAAAAATCTATTCAATTTAGTTCAATTCAGTTTTATGTATATAGCGCCAATTCATGATACATGTCATCTCAAGGCTCTTTACAAAGTCAGATTCAATCAAATCATCTTGACAGATTGGTCAAAAAGTTTCCTATCTAAGGCAACCCAGCAGATTGCATCAACTCTTGACAAGCAGCATTCACTCCTCATAAAGGAGCATAGAGCCACAGGGAGAGTCATCTGCATTGTCCATGGCTTTGCAGCAATCCCTCATACTGAGCAAGCATGAAGTGACGGTGGAGAGGAAAACTCTCCTTTAACATGGAGGAAAACCTCCAGCAGAACCAGGCTCAGTATGAACGGTCATCTGCTGAGACCGTCTGGGGGTTAGAGAAGACAGAGCAGAGACACAAAAACAGCTCAGAAACACACATTGATCCAGGAATACTTTCTATTATAGTGGATGATCTACTTAACAGTTGAAATAACAACAAACAATGCAAATCGGAGAACAGTAGGAGAACTCAGCAGAGTGAGAAAAATATAGAACCTGATGTCCTCCAGCAGCCTAAGCCTATAGCAGCATAACTATAGAGGTAGCTCAGGGTAACATGAGCCACTCTAACTATAAGCTTTGTCTAATATGGAAAGTTTTAAGCCTAGTCTTAAAAGTAGACAGGGTGTTTGCCTCACGAACTAATAACTGAATGTGGTTTTACTTTATGTCTCTAGACTTTGCTTATAATTACTCTAGTTGTAGACCACCTTGAGTTGAATCATGTCCACATATGAGCTAGTGGAGCTGTTGACTCTGCTTGTCAGCTTTCACTTATGACCATGCAGAAGTATTATGAAGGATTGAATGATATATATATATATATATATATATATATATATATATATATATATATATATATAATAGAGAGGGAGAAATTACGCAATGTTGAACACTTAAACTGCATTAGTTAAAACATAGTGTTGTAACCACACTTAAAAGGTTGTGTGGTCTTTATGCGAGGGGGATCACTCACCAGCATTTGCCTGAGTGCACTTAAGTAAAAAAAAAAGACGATCAAGTGGCAGTCTCTCCTAAAAAAAAAGTCCCACCATGCGTTTAAGCTTAAATTCTGCTGAATCTAAAACTGTGTGCTTAATCTGTACTTGTTAGTGTCATGATTCCTGCCTACTCCTTTCCCAGCGCAGCCCTGATTAGGATCACCTGTCAGGCTGCAATCAACTAATGACTGACTCCACCTGTTCACTCCTCTATATATATATCCACCTCAGTCTGTTCCTCGTCGCCGGCTTGTCTTCACTCATCCGAACACCACGCCTGTCTAGTTCCAGTCCGTCTCCAGGTCCTGTCCTGTCTGCTCCGGTCCGTTCCCGTCAGCCAGCTCCTGCACACTACAACTCCGTTTGGTAAACTGACTCTGGTTCTCGTCATCCTCTACCCACTGTTGCAATAAACTCACAAACCAGTGCTGTGTGTGCATGCTGTGTCCGGGTTCATCTTAGACAAATCATGACTGTACGAGCCGGCCACAAGATGAACTCGAGCACACATAGAGCTTGGTGCAGGAGCTGGTGGCTGCTCCGCTTCAACAGTCCAAGGCCTTTGTTGGTTCCACCCGCCTCTGGTTCGTCTGCCGGGGTCGCCGTACGCGACGCCCGCCTCTGGTTTGTCCAGGTTCCGCCGCTCTCAAAGGTTCCGGCGCTCTCAAGGGTTCCTGCGCCCTAAAGGTTCCGTCTTTGTTCTCTAGTTCCAGCATTATTTTTGTCAGTAAAATCACCAACCTAAATTGGAGGAGCTCCTTCATTTGCTGCTAAAGCAGTGTAGTCCCACTGAGGCAAAGGTATCCAGACTGCCCTGTAAGTTTTGGTACTGGGATATCGGCAGCAGTTCCTAAGGTCCTTTTGATTGTGGTATGGGATCCTAGAGGGTAAGGTTTGTGTTTGGTCCATTTGTAAATTCTGATATCTAAGTTGGGGAAAACTTAAATAGCCATTGGAGCTCAAATTCTGCTTGGGAAGACAAAGGTATCTTACCAACCTCAACCAGTATAGCTAGTGCTAATGTCATAAGGATAGCAACCGCAATGAGCTGTTTATTTACTATTCCCACCGTTGGAATCAAATTAAATTATTCCCCAGACAGTACTGCATAGCCTCTGGTAATAAAAGCGATGCTGCACTATTTTAGAGCATAAGAGGCAAATAAATAAAGTACAGTGTCCCCGGTTTGCTAACAACAGTTAACCAATCCCAATGGCTTCCTACATGCAACACATATCTGACGCAGCTCTCACATCCCAGTTCTGACTACCGCTTTGTGTCCGCAAAGAACATGGAAACCTTTTCCATGTAGTGTTGTCACGATACCAACATTTTGGTATCCGTACCGGTACCAAATGTATTTCAATTGGGGGAATAACACTTTTCAATACTTTTTCAAATAACACAAAAAAATATCATTACTGAGTCAAAAGTGCATGGGTCGGGCCATACTTAACATACTATGGCCAGAATAAAGCGGTGATGATATACGAGTAGAGTCATGACACTACCAGAAAAAAGCTTCTATAATGAGAAGAAAGCTTCAAAAGTTATCAAGATCTGACGTGACGTGATCATCTCAAACAAACTGCAGACACAGCCTGAGCCGAGCATTTTAACGCAGGGGAAAGACTGCTCTCTCTCTTCAAGCAGAGATTTATTTTAGTGCAACGACGGTTCAGTGAAAAAATAATCACATTAACGTTCCACTTTGTAGACCATGGCAGGGTTAGCAGCAGCTTTGCACGTGTGATTCAGTTGAAATGCGGACAGGCAGTGGAACGGTTCTCCTGGCAGGTGGGCTGCAGGCAGCAGCAGGACAAAGCGCTGACTTCAGGTCCGGTCCCATCCAAATGTAGTATAGTATCGTTTTAAATGCCGCAGTACCCCGTTACCAAATTAGTACCAGTATACCGAACAACTCTGTTTCATGCAGGTGATTTATGTAGAAATAAGAAACTATGCAAAGATTTTTCTGTCGGTGATATATGTAAAAATAAATTTATGTCAGTGCACGGATGGCAATTTTCCCAGCAGGAAACTGTATTAGATAAGCAATACGAGGAATGCTGCTCACTTTTTATGTCATTGATTCTACTGCTGATCAGCATGAGAATGTAGTAAAGGCCTTTTGACATAAATGAATAGTTTCCACACCAGGCTTAGGTTCAATTTCACTGATATAGATTCAATAAAAAATACGATTTTAATTAAAATTCAGCCTCTTAAAGTACAGCATTAAGTAACGTTAATATCATTTTGAATTACTCAGTTATGCCAGGGAAAAATGTGATGCTGTCATAAAATTCTGTTATGGAGTTTAGGATTTTGACTTGTAAGTATTCTGTTTTCCAAACCTGTGAAACACATCTGCAGTGAAGCATGCTGCCGATGGGAGTCAATTTTGACATCAGTGCATCAGTGGCTGCTAAAAACAACGGGTCAGCAGCTCCCAGAAATGGCCTTTTAAGGCAATTTTGCTATAGCAACACAAAAACTCCACGGCCAGAAACAAAGGTCTCAGGGTCTTTCTTTTTATGTACCTTTGCTGACAATGATCACTTCCTAGTAATCATGATGCTGGGAGTCTAACCAGCAGAAACAAAGGATTACAAGGGAGGTACTAGGGAGAGCTGGGAACTCTAAGCTAACTGCTTGCCGTCCTAGTCTTGTTTCATATTTAAAGCATCTAAATTCTTCAAACATAATTTTGAGTTGGCCTGAATTGTTTGACTGCTGAACTGCTAAAGTTACAAAAAAATGTGTTCGTTGTTCACTGGTCTCACAGCACTAAAGTGACATAGCACAGCATGAAGAGCCTGATGTAAATATTTTACCCAAAGTCTTTGAGCAGGTGGCCACAGATAAACACACAGCGCCTTAGAGAGATGGCAGTAACAGCTTCTCTTTGTGTCTTCATACTAAGAGGACAAAAAGGAAGGAAACTGCTCATGCATCTAAGAATGGTTTGGGTCAGAGTCATACAAGCAGTTTCTCACATGTGATACTGGTTTTCTTTGCTAGGGGGAGTTTCATAGTGTGTCTTAAAGACAAAATGTTAACAATAATAGTATTAACGTATTTTATACAGAGGCAAGATAAAAAACCAAAGGTGCAGCTGTTGATGCTCACTATTTTATCCATGCAAGTCCTCAATGTTTTATAATGACAGTATGTTTGAGTCAGTATATAGTTTTAGGTGTGCAGGCAGATGTAGTTTAACAACAATGTATTTGCTGAGTAGTAATATAACACATTATAATAACATACAGGGTATTTGAACCGCTCATTTCGAACTGTGCATCTGAACTTTGCCTGACTCACTTCTAACATTCTTACTTAAAAAAAAACTGCATGTTTCAGTGTTTTTTTACGTACTTCAAAAATATGATTCACATTTATTCCTAAAAGCCTTGTATAATTTAGCACAATAGTACTGATTATTGAACACGCCCATATTTACACGCCCAAAGCTTTCAGCTAGAAAGCCCTTGTTGTTGATTCACTGGTCATATAACTGCCTTGTAAACAATCCAATATTCAACTTTTGGGAAGAGGCAGAACAACTTTTTTAACGTTTCTGTGAAGGAATTATTTACTAATTGTTATTTATGTTGTACAAATTACAATCCGGGTTTTAGATAGTGATAAAAGAATGAGTCCACCTTTGCAAGGTCTATATAGCAGCCCTCATGGAGTGTGTCAAAGCCCTGTGTACTAAGATGTTTAGTGTATGCAGGCATCTTTTATGCAACTAATGTGCAGTATAGCTTCGCTTAGATGTTTTACACAATATGGCTTTAGATGAGCTGACAGTATAAGCTTGGAGGCTGCAGCAGTCGTGTTGCATCAGGAATTAATAGGTGAAGACATGGTGTAGTGAGTAAAACCTGAAAGTGTAGGTGTACATCCTGAGCTAACCATGGAAGAGAAAGGGGACTGATGATACATGGATCTACGTTTTGCAAACAGAACAAAATCATGGGTCATCACAGCTGAGGCAGTGGAGTCGGAGAATATGTAAAAATATTCATAGTTTTTCTTGCTTTCCAAAGCTGTGAATCTTTTGTAGGACATTTTCCTGTCCAGCATCTTAGATATGTGATGTTTAAAAAAAAACTTCAGAGTTTCGTTGTCTCGGTAGTCAGCGTTTTTCAAAAGTGGCACTGAAAGGCATCGCTGGGTTCTCAGCTTGAAAGACTTTCCTCTTTCACTAAACTGTGATTCATAAGTTGTCTTAAATCAGATGCTATGTATTTCTCTTTGTAGAATCATGATGTCTTATTCTTCTCAAAATGAAACAGCATTTAATAGAAATATATAAAAAATGTTGTCGCCCTTGCAAACATGCAAAAAACAGGCTTTCTGAAAATCAGCTTTGAATTTTTTTTTACATTCTTTATGATTTTTCCCCCCAGTAATGACAAAGTGTTTCCGCTCACCAAGTTCTGTGTGCTTTTCCACCAATTTCTTTTACATCTTTCTACTATAAGAACATTTTTAATTAGCAAAGAGAGGTTTTTCTATTTCAAAGCCAAGCTGTTTTTTTTTTTTTTGGGTTTTTTTTTAGTGTTTCAAGCATAGGACACATAAAAGACAGCTGGGTAGTCATTCATGTTGGCTCAGGGCTTATAGTGGAAGTTCGGAACTGTTGCACCACATTTCTTTCATTTTCCAAATACAACTTGATATGGAAAGAAACATGAAACTGTCCAGGACAATGTCATAAAACCTTATTATTAAGACAGCAGGAGTTTACGACAACCAAATTAAAAGATAAGGTCATCTTGATTAGAATTTGATTACATGTTGAGGAGGTTAAATAACCATTTGAGTTGAGTTAGATCCATGCATAAAAGTTGCAAGACACCCCCAAGGACTGGGGTCTAAAAACCCTGATTAACATAAGGAACAGGTATGGGTACGTAACTTATTCAGTTTCCAAGGAGGGTTAAGCCACAGCCTCCATCAGGCAGCAAAAAGTTTAAATTTAGTCACAGTATCATCAGGCAGGCGCCAATGCATCTGTTAGTCAAAACACTGAATAAGGAAAATTAGAAACAGATCATGTTGTGCAGACATTTTTCACAGCTTTACCACCACTTGTTGTTGTTTGATAGTTGTGACATTCTGAAAATGTGCGAGCCTGGGTGGTTGTAGCATGCAAGTGGAAACCATTTGGGATGTACGGACGTCACCGTGCCCCATGCTTCATTTAGTAGGTTGGAGGGCAACCATCCTGCACTGAGCTGTAAACAGTTAAACCAAGTGCTTGGCAACTGCATACTGCAACCACTGTCAACAGCTCAAATAATAATCACGTAACTTATGTTCTTTGGTGTCCATTCTGGACGTACCGGTTCCTTCCCAATTAAATTATTTTCACAGCAATTTGCTAGCCTGTGTCCCAAGCTGCATTCAAATCAAGCCATTCCTTCTGGATTCATAACTTGATGATCAACTGATTTTGTCATTGATTGTATTATGTCAAGGACAATGAAAGACTGGTACTAACCGTAATGGTTTTGGACTGGGCAAAACAAAATTGCAAATTATATAGTAAATTATCCTAATTGAGAATATTTACATTTATATTACATTGATGAACTTTCCCAGTTACTATTAGCGGAAGGTTTCTGTCACTGATGTCATTTATGATGTGAATTATGTACTTTTTCTCTTGGAAAAGGCTCATTCAGTGGACTCTTTAGTATTTTTTTTCTCCTGAAAGTAATAAAAGTCATTTTCAGCATCCTACAACATGTGAATACCTGTGAACATGGCACCTGCAGAAGAAGTTAAAAGCTTTTTATTTATTTATTTTTATATGTCAGCATACATATTGCAAGGTATTGCTCTGCCTACTCGGTCTGTTCAGGCTTCTTTATCTATTGCAAATGCCATTATTTTCCTCACTGTACACATTAAAAGAAGCTGCAGCTTTCCATACGCAGTGGTACCTTGCAGAGGTGGCCAATCCAGGTTCAGTAAATAAAAAAGCCTTAACAGAGATTAGTTGCAACTATTTGCATTTCCAGCTCCACAGTATAGACAGGGACTAATGTTTAAAACTGCTCTCTAACTCTAGTCTGCGGGGGCACATGTCCTGCAACTTGTAGATGTCTCTGCTTCAACACTGACTCCAATATGAGCTCATTGGCAGAGCTGTGCAGAGCTTCCCTGCATGCTAGCGAGGTAGTTTAAGCATTACGTTCAGGTGTGTAGGGCCAGGGACACATCTAAAAGCTGCAGAACACCGGTCCTCTACCCTTGAGTTGGAGACCACTGTCTTAAAATCACCTGGTTAAGTGAACAGGATGAAGGAAAAGTAGGCAGAGTTTTTACTTTCTGAAGCCGGAGTTACCCACCTCAAGTACCGTGACTTACAAGACACACAGTTAACACGTTTCTTTAGATACAAGCTGTCTCTCAGCCATTTTATTTTGTTTTTTCTGCTTTGACCTGAGTGCTAACATTCAGTTTACGAGCCAGATTCAGACATCCCACCAATAGTGGACACAGCAAAGGGCGCAATGAATGCTGCAGGATCTGCCCAGTGTCCTTTTACTCACCTCTTTGCTTTAAGCAGGTAGCTCAAAGTGGAAGTCTCGTGCTGGGGTTTGTTACATTTTTCCAAAAATGGGTCCAAAGAAAGTGAGTGTTATCAAATATAAATTAATTTAAATTATAGCAGCCAAAGTATTCATCTGTCAGCAAGCCTTCGATTGCGATAGGACAGGACTTAAAGAAGATGCCAAGGAAGACTTTAATAACAGCGGAGGAGAAGAGGGCACCAGGCCACAAGCCCATGAAGGCTAGGCCAACACTTGCATTGTGTGCCAATGCGAGTGTCGGCTCCAAGGTTAAGCCGCTGCCCCTGTATCATTCAGAAAACCCCAGAGCCTTTAAGTCACATACAATTCTGAAGGAAAAACTGCCAGTTATGTTGAGGGCAGACCTAAGGGCGTGGGTCACCAAGCAGTTCTCTGTGGAGTGGGTGAATTTGGTCTTTGGTCCGGACGTTATAAATAACTTCCCCTTACAAGCCCTTCTTGTCCTGAACAATGCACCTTCTCACCCACCTAACCTCTAAGGTGACACCCTTGAGGAGTTTCACTTATTAAAGGTTCTTTACCTTCCACCCAGCACCATCCCTGTCATGGAGTCCATGGAGCTGCAAGTTCAAGAAGCTCTTCACCAGGAACTTGTTCCCCTGCTGTTTTGAGATGATGGAGAGCACAAATCTCACCCTTCAATAGTTTTCGAAGGACAACTGTGATACCGTGATATGCCTCAGAATTAATGATATGCCCTGGCAGGGTGTTCCAAAGAGGACTTTGACCTCTGCGTAAAAGAAGCTGTGTCTTGGGGTTGTGTCTCACACATATGTTGAAAGACTCAACCCCAAAGCTGCAGCAGCAGATGATGCTGTGTCCCTCGGATAGTCCATGGGCCTGGAGATGGATGAAGATGATATCAACTAGCCCATGGAGGAGCACTAAGAGGATCTAACAACGGAGGAGCTAAAGGAGCTACAGACACAGCAGCACACAGAGGTTATTCCAGGAAATAGGTCACACAGAGATTTTCTCTTTAGTGAGATAAAAAAGGTGCTGGGAATGTGGAGGGAACTTTGAGACTTTTTTTTTTTAAAGAAACACCAGAAAAAGTTACCAGTGGGCATGCAACAGAGCAATTTAGTGACACTTCCTCACTCATTTCAGAAGCTTTCTGAAAGGGAGGATGAAACAGATCTCATTGGACACATTTTTACTGAAAACCCCTGTAGATGAAAGTGAGGAAAGTGCAGCAAAAAGGGCAAAACTCCAAATAAAATGCAAGTGTTCAGTTCAGTCCTTCTCCTCCACTTCTCTTAGCACCACCCATTCATTTACCTGACGTTCTGTGCAAGAGCTGACCATTTTGTGCATTATCTGGATATTTTTTTTCTAAATCATTTCCTTAGACAATAATCTGGTTTCCATTTTTCAGTTTTCATATATTAGTCTTGTATCAACATAAATATTCCTGTGCACATCTCTGCGAATTATACATTTCTTGTATTCATTAGCTCTATTTTATCATTCTAGTTATTTACTGTAGGTATATTATAGCTTTGTTTACTCTGTTCATATTTTTTATATTCATTTGGGCTCGTTTTTTCTTTGCTACTGTTGCTGCTGTAGCAAGTGAATTTCCCCATTATGGGATTAATAAAGAACTAGTCTATTCTATATGCCTTCTGATCACCACGGTATATGCTGTACATTATACTGTAACATAATTAATAAAATATTTTGGTACATCCTATGGTGTTGTGTTTTCATAGAATATTTGGTATTTATAATTACATTATTTTTTTTCATTTAGAAAAAAGTAACAACAAAAATAGCTGTGGGGGTTACAGACAGATTATTGGTAAGTCAGATTTTTTCAATGGGAAAATGGATTTGACATGCAATGAATTTGAATTACAAACTGTTTCAGGGAATGGGTTAAAGTCTAAAGCCAAGGCACCACCGAAGATATTATTTTGTTGCACAAGGTTTCAACACAGTCCATTAATTTTTTTTTATTTTTTTCAGTATATTTAATATACTGTAATGAAAGTAAATAAGGTAATCAGTCATACCAAGAAAAATATTTGTTTATAAAAAAGGAGAAAAAAAGTATTTTAGATGTAGAGTTACTCATTCCTTGAAATGTCAGAGCTCTTGTTATACAACGATAAAATTCCACACTCTACCACACTCCTACGGTGCCTTACCGACGCAAATAAAATCTTTACTGTTCTGTATTGACTTGACACCATGCCAAAATAAAAGAACTTGAACTTTCCTCTCAAGGCTAACAGAAAAAAAAACAAGAAACACAACCAAGCAATCGTCTCTGTATTGGTGAAGTCCATTGATCACATGAGGCTGAGAGTCGTTTGAAATGTGGCGAGATCGCTGGCTTCCCGCCTGAGTTATCTGTGATGCGGAGCCTCCGAATCCAGCATACGGAGCGCAGTGAGAAGGTGATAAATGTTGTTTTTGTTTGGTGCAAGGAGAGATGGAGGGAGAGATCACAGGATACAAGAAACAAGACACACTATCACAGCTGAGACGAAAGAGACGGAACCTGAGGGACGTGTTTCAGACCGCGGGCCTGCTGCTTTTCATCATACTGTAGGAGGAGTGCTGTGTGCTGAAGTGAGCCGTCTGATCTTTGACTACGGGGAAAGGGAGGATTATTTAGGACATTTGCTTTGCAAGGCTGGACCTGCGTGTATGAGCTTTGATTCAGGGTTTCGTTTTAGTTTTAATCTTGCGTACATGCAGTTCCAGTGGAGTCGCTGAACGTTTACTGTCAAATGAACATTTAAAATTCTCCCTAATGCTCCTCGACAGTTATTTGTAAAAGAAAAACGCAGCGTGACAAGCTGTAATTCTGCTGAATGAAGGCACAGTCATCAGAAAATATTGTTCGCGTAAACGAGCGTATGGGCTGAATCATAAGTGGTAGAGGTCCAGGTAGAGTATACCAGCTGTTGCCCAATGATGTCCAACATTCGCTCATTTCAGCACCCCCTCCCCTCCCCTCATAATGCATCCAGCTTCCTTCTCACCTCCACATATTATTGATGCACAGGCTTTCTTTAGAATCAGAGGTTCTCAGATCATTTTGTTCAGCCAAAATCAAGAGACGGATAACGCATTGTACCAGGCAAGCTTCTTCCTTTGCCCAGCGATCAAATTCTTAGATTCGCATACATGCCACAGAAAGTGAATTGTGTTAAGGGGTGAGCCTAGGGAACTGTTTCGCCATGCTCTGCAATTTTTCAGTGTTCTACATTTTAATGTCTCTCTGCTATAAAAATTTTAGTAGTTTGTAAATTAGCAGAGCCAGCTTCTTATGTTCATCAGTGAACTTCTTGCCAATGCACTGTTTTTTTTTCCAAACGGACCACTTTGTAAGGTCTAAGCCTTGCACGCATGTCTTTTGCGGTGTGCTGCACCTGTCATCGTTTGGCCTCTTTTAAAGTTTCTTGTAACAAACACTTTTGATGAGGATCAAGAGCTGCGTTTCCTTGCTGTGTCTTACATCACACACTCTGGCAGGTGTTATTTTGGTTGTATGATACGTGTGTATTTTAATTGAACTAGTAGTTCTCTTCAGTGGAATGTAAACGTCTTTAACAATCATGCAGTTATGAATATGTAGATAATATAAACTTTATCATCTCCAAAGGGAAAAGTTAATTACTTTCAGCAGCCGGACAGGTTGAAGGTGTGGCTGTAGTAATGTAACTTTAATGAGGATAACTAGGAAAAATAGGCTAGGCTAAGGTAGGTGCTCTCTGAGAGGACCTTTGTAAGTATGGGCACTGGACTTTTGTTTTGGATTATTATCCTGTCGTAACACTCGTCCAGCAGATTGTTATTTGAAATGTCTTGGTGATTCAAAGTCTTCACGATACCATTTAATCTAATAACGTTCCCACGGCTTTTGAAAGACACACAGGCCCGCACCATTTCAGATCCTCCACCATGCTTAACAGTGGGGAACTGTTTCAAGCCAAACTCATCTGATGTGTTTTTTTTTTTTTTTTTTTGCTCAAAGCTAAACTAAGGTGCCAGTCTTCTCTGCAGTTCTCTAACACTGACCTTTAGAGTTTTCCCTTTCTATTCCTTCCTCACCTTTCTGCTCACTCATGACCCATCCAGAGCCTGGAGGTCAGTGGCTTAAGGCCTCTGTGTCACGTCATACTAATACCCCAGGGGATAGAATATGGCGTATATTTATACAACACTACATCTATATTTATTATGTATAATTAATAACAATAATCAAGTCACCAGTAATTTCTTAAAGAAAAACAAATATATCTTGATATAGCCCCCCCGTTGAGTAAATACTTCAGTTAAAGACTGGATTTTTCTACATTTTTAGTATATGATTGTTCTATTGGAATAAAGATGTATTTGCCTATTTACAACATTGCTCATATGCCTTGTAATGGATGCTCTCAATCACAATAGGGATGTATTGAGAACTTGAAGTTTTATGGGACTCTGAGCAACCAAAATTCTACAAGAAACAAATCCGATTAGTTAAGCTAACGAGTGGAGATTGGCTCATTTACTGCAACAGAAGAGTCTCTTAGTGGAATCTTCTAGCAGTCTCTGGTTTACTTGTTGGTGCAGAAATTGAACACTCGTGTCAGCCGCTCGCATAAGAAATAGGGCTTTTTAGAACACATAATGTATATACTTACCCTTCCACCTCATTTACTGAGCACAAAGGAACACGTTGCCAGTATCCTCTATGACACACAAGCTGGCACTTAAAAAGAAATCCGCCTCATGATTTAGCAAAGAGGGAGCGATGAGAGATGCAGAGAGGCTAAGAGAATAAGAAAAGAAAGAGTCTGATGAGTGAGTGGGAGGAACTGTTAGTCTGCTTCAGGCTATGGATTTTTAGCATGTGAAAGCTGCCATTTCTGCTCTTTTTCATACTACAGTGTAATGTTCTTTCAGACCTCACCTTGCAAACACCCCTGCTGCATTTCCTCTGGTAGGATGACCCCTCCCACTCCCTTCACTTAGATCCAGTGTACGTTTGTCCTTTTTACAACTCTCCAAAAAAAGACAACACTAATTCCATTGGTCAGTTAAGAAAATGAAAGACACTGAAATATATTCCACAGCTAAAAACAAGTCTGTTACACTTTCTGTCGATAACTGAGATTTCCACTTTGAACCATTCTTTTATGTTCCAAGTACATACTTGGAACATAAAAGGATCCTTCTGCTCATTCCTGTCCTCCTCCGAGCAATACATTTTCTTTCATGTCTGTATTACCTCATGTCTCTCTGCTCCTGTGCTTCCTCCAGAGAATGCCAGTTTATATTCCTATTTTGCCGTTTCAGACAAAGCCCCATGGTCAACATCGTCTTTCGCCAAGCAATGACTGACTTTGTTTTTCACTTTGTTTCTTTGTGTTAATGAACTCCGTGTTTTTAGTGTGCTTTAACCTCTCTGCTAAGACTCCACCTGGCAGTTAATCCAGCCACCCAAGAAAGCCAGGAGTCACAGAGAATGCCATAGTTAGTTGCATAACAACAAGCCACTTGCAGTATTTATCATTTGGTGTTTGTTGAGCTTAATATACACTTTTTTGCAAAATAAAAAATAAAAATCATTCTAGGAATAAGCTCAAACCCATTTGGCATGCAACAAAACCGTAATGCAAGTGTTTCTGGCATTATAGCTCATGTTGGTCTTAAAGGTGCCATGACATCACTGTATAAACCATTTCATGTAGTTGATATTGCTGCATATGTGAATTCCGGAAAGAATTTCATCAAAAAAATAATTTCATCTTGTAGTTTTTTCAAATGTCCCTCCGCAGTAAAAGGGTTTGGTACGGTAATGATATGCAGCTCTACCCAGTTCGCTTCACTCTGATTGGCTAAGATCATATTCCATACTCGCTGCCAGCGCAGCCACGACACAGAAACATTATGCAGCTGGCCTTCAGCTCTCCACCGCTGTGACTGCGGCAGAGAGCTTGCTCTCTCGGCAGCGACAGGAAAATAATGAGTAAATAAATCGCCATAAATTAACTTCAGCTACTCTTCTGTGATCCTCTCGTCATTCGGGAGTGAGTGGAGCCTTCATGCAGTTTAGACCACCCTCGGACATATCAGCTCTCCTTTTTCGTAACTGCTGTCAAATTAGTTTGAGGTTCATTATGGGATATTCGCACTCTGTGGTGACTGCCTCCTATTTTAGCCTGGGAGGCTGCTGTCTGCTCGCTCCTCCGCCTTCCTCCTCTCAAGTCAGACATGCTAGCACGACTGGTGCATCAGCTGGGGGGAGGAGGGGAGGTTGAAGGCTGCTTGTTTGATGGTGTGCTCTGATTGGAGCGTATGAATTACGTAGAAAGACAACCTACATATAAAGAAAACCTTTTTTTCTGATCTGACCATTTTTGAGCAAAGAGACAAAGCTGACTTCTCCTGAGCGGGTCCTTTGGTATTCACTTAGCCTCATCAGTGTACAACAGATCCTACTATACCCCAAAAACCTCAGAAAAAAATTAATTTGCTGTCATGGCCCCTTTGAAAAAGAAACCTGATGCTCTAGCTGAAAATGTATTGTGTCTCGTTTGAGTCCTAGAGCAGCAAGGTTGCAAACAAAACCTACTTCTGCTTTCTTTAGTGCAATATCCGTGTGTGCCTGAAGGCCAAGCTTACCCCCAGATGCACTGGCCTCCATCACAGTCCCTCTAATCTTATTAATCACTGCTCCTGAACTGCATCAAATACAATGTGTTTGGGCACTGATACAGTATTTCTCTCGAGAATGTAGGTCTTTGATTGTTATCCGCATTGATAATGGGGAGAAAGAGCCCTTTATCGGAGGAGGTACATCTTCCAAAAGTTGTTTTTCTGCCTTTGAGTCTTTAAAGCATATGTTAGAGCACAGGCCGCTGTATTTGCTCAGCTTGTTGGTTGGTTAAAAAGTGTTGCAATCTTTAAATTTTCTGTTCTTTCATAGGTCAAGTATGGGTTTATTGAGCAAACAGAATCACTGTCAACTTGCACCCCAGTTTGTAGTTTATTTAGGGAAAACAACAGTGATGTTAGAATGTTGTGGATCAAACAGGAAATGTTACAACTATCTTATAAAACTGTTTGGAACAGATAGCTTAAATTAGCTCAAAGTGACTGATCTAGACTAGCGTGACTTGTGCTGCTCCAACAAGAAAGAAACGAAATACTCCCATGACTCTGACTTGGTTTCAGTAGTGTATGAAGACACACAGCTAAAGAAAATATTTTTAAAATGCTCCAAGAAAACCTATTCTGCACATCGGATATTTTAACCTGTGAAGTTTTATCTCCAGTTTAGGCAGGCTGTTGCAGATTTTTTTTTTAGACCTGTGGGTACCAAATGTTGTGTGAGCATCACAGTTTACAAATTTAGAAATACAATTAGGGTTGGGTAAGATAGACCAAAAATATTGTTTTGATATTTTTGGGCTGAATGCTGATATACCACGTTTATCTCTATATGTTTTTCTTTCCATAAAGTAATTATTATTTCTGAATCAAACCTTTATCCCACATGTCTCACATGCAATTTTTTAACAGACAGCGGTAGATAAATATGAGAAACAGCTTAAAATAACCGACTGGAATACATAAAAGTAGAATTATAACATAGATAATCCTGATATAAACAATATGGTCTCATCTTGTATCTCTTAAAAAAAATCGTGATATTTTTTTAACCTCGATACAGTCATATGAAAAAGTTTGGGCAGCCCTATTAATCTTAATTATTTTTATTTCTAAATATTTGGGTGTTTGCAACACCTATATCAGTTTGATATATCTAATAACTGATGGACACAGTAATATTTCAGTATTGAATTGAGCTTTATTGGACTAACACAAAATGTGCAATATGCATTAAAACAAAATTTGACAGGTGCAAAAATATGAGTACCCTAATCATTTTATTGATTTGAATACCCTTAACTACTTTTCAATGACTTACTGAAATACAAAATTGGTGTGGTAACTTCATTAAAATTTGAACTTCATAGCCAGGTGTATCCAATCATGAGAAAATGTATTTAAGGTGTTCTCCTGTTTGAATCTCCTCTGAAGATTCATCATGGGCACCTCAAAACAACTCTCAAAGGATCTGAAAACAAAGATTGTTCAACATAGTCGTTCAGGGGAAGGATACAATAAATTGTGTCAGAGATTTAAACTGTCAGTTCCCTTTGTGAGGAACATAGTAAGGAAATGGAAGACCACAGGGACAGTTCCTGTTAAGCCCAGAAGTGGCAGGCCAAGACAAATATCAGAGAGGCAGAGAAGAAGAATGGTGAGAACGGTCAAGGACAACCCACAGACCACCTCCAAAGACCTGCAGCATCATCTTGCTGCAGATGGTGTCACTGTGCATCGTTCAACAATTCAGCGCACTTTGCACCAGGAGAAGCTGTATGGGAGAGTGATGCGACAGAAGCCTTTTCTGCAAGCACGCCACAAACAGAGTCGCTTGAGGTATGCAAAAGCACATTTGGACGAGCCAGCTTCATTTTGGAATAAAGTCCTGTGGACTTGATGAAACAAAGATTAAGTGGTTTGGTCATAAAAAAGGCATTATGCATGGCAGCAAAAAACACAGCATTCCAAGAAAAACTTTTGCTACCCACTGTAAAATTTGGTGGAGGTTCCATCATGCTTTGGGGCTGTGTTGCCAATGCTGGCACTGGGAATCTTGTTAAAGTTGAGGGTTGCATGGATTCTACTCAATATCAGCAGATTCTTGAGAATAATGTTCAAGAATTAGTTACAAAGTTGAAGTTATGCTGGGGATAGATATTTCAGCAAGGCAATAATCCAAAACACGGCTCCAAATCTACTCAGGAATTCATGCAGAGGAACAATTACAATGTTCTGGAATGGCCATCCCAATCCCCAGACCTGAATATCATTGAACATCTGTGGGATGATTTGAAGCAGGCTGTCCATGCTCGGCGACCATCAAACTTAACTGAACTGGAATTGTTTTACAAAGAAGAATGGTCAAAAATCCCTTCATCCAGGATCCATGAACTCATTAAAAGCTACAGGAAGCGACTAGAGAATGTTGTTTTTGCAAAAGGAGGATCCACCAAATATTAATGTCTCTTTTTTTGCTGAGGTGCCAATATTTTGGCACCTGTCAAATTTTGTCAATACGGAAATATTACTGTGTCCATCAGTTATTAGATATATCAAACTGAAATAGCTGTTGCAAACACCCAAATATTTAGAAATAAAAATAATTAAGATTAATAGGGCTGCCCAAACCGTTTCATATGACTGTATATTGCCCACCCCTAGATACAACAAATACCTTAAATGTGCACAGCTGTTGCAGAATTTAAATCCCTAATTTAAAAATTGTGACAGATTGTGAAAATGTGACATGTATAGAGAAATGTTATTGTAAATACTGCTCTGGGGAGGTGTGGTGGCCTAAAATGTTCTCAAGACTTTTATATTGTCTTTATTCCAATGATTTGTCACTCATCTGTGCTTGTGTTCTGAAATGTCCCCTACGGTGTGCATTGGAGAATCAAAAATGAAAATACTGTTGCTCACTTATAAGCAAAGCAACTGATTCCTGAGCGCAATCCCCAGAGGAGCCCCTATGGTGAATAGACAGATGCTTCATGAAATGTGTGTGATAGATCTTTTCCTTTAACCTTCCTCTGGTGTTAGCTTTCTGCTGCCATCTGTAGTGTTAGCGGGTCATTTTGGACCCGTGTATTAAATCAGCCATAAAATACCCTAAAAACAATCTTTTATCATCCAATGTTTTCTTAACTCTTGTTTAGCTGGTTGGGCTCCCTTATCCATGAAAAGATTGGTATTAATATTTTTTGTGGCCCCCTGGGCCTTTGTTTTAACAGCATATCTTCTCCTCATTGTTGCATCCTGTGAATTGGAGATGTGTACTCTGCAAGTCACCACCTCTACACTCAAATGGCTTGACAAGCCTGGACATGTCTCCCTTTTTTTTTCTTGCAAAAAGGCAAAGAGAAAAGCCCCTAAATCAAGCTCAAGTGGTTGGAGGAAGAGGCTGTTGGTTGACTGTGTGTTCATGATTTAATTTTGGGCATCTTTTATTGTTTTATAATAGAAAATTTTAACCGGGTCACAAATGACCCGAACACCACAAAAGTCATTTTTTTCACCAGAGCACTTTATAATTTAGTAAAACAAAAAAAAAAAAGATTTTACTTTGTTTAAATGGAAGTGCCTGACAAAGTCAAAAAGTTTCAACTCAAAAAACAAATGTATGAAGTGCTTTTATGCATGTTAAAACTCAAAACGGGTCCGTCGGGACCCTAACACCATAGGAAGGTTAAGAAAGACATTCTCTGATTTTTTTCAGTTTGGAGATGTTAAAATTATTTATTTAAGATATGATGCAAAGCATAGTCAATGTAAAAAGACTTAATAATTCCAGGGGTTTAGTTTTTTTAACGTTGTACACATTGACGGCATTCTCTTATGCATTTTATCGTGTCCCTCCTATTTTTATGTTCTACCATGGCTTGAGTAGTTTGTGTTTAGTTCCTTAGTTTATTCTTGTGTTCTGTTCTTTGTGCAGTTGAATTATTTTGGTCAGTTCAGTGCTTATCTTTTCCTGTGGTGATAAATCTTTGTGTCCTTCCTTTGTGTTAATTAATTTCCCTCCCTCAGCTGCTCTGCCTTCATTCTGCCTCAGCTGCTCTGAATTTTCTCTGATTAGCTCCTGTGTTTCATTTGCCATTTCTCCAACCCTGACTTGGTATAAATGCTCACTGGTTCTTATTGTTCTTTGCGGGATTCTTACATGTCACACCATTCCTGTGTCAGTTTCCCTATTTTTTTACACATGCTCAGTGTCCTGTTGTCAGTTTGTTGTTGTGCCACACCACCTGTACATTTTTCCTATTTAATTTTTTAAAGAGCTCATACTTGCCATTGGGTCCTTGTCCAAACAAACATGACACCAGGAATGTAAGTTTATTTTTGGCTATAAGTGCTACAACCTTCGATTTACATTTCAATAGCCTTTGAAAATGTATGACAGATAGCAACTTATTTTGGAGGAATTAGTCCAGCGGGCCGAGCTTACCACGTGAGGTCGCACAGAACACGATGTACTAAGAAACTGTATCCCAAAGCTACAGAAACTCTTTCCAGACTTACATATGTCAGTTAACGCTTTTCCTCTCTCTCCTTGAATTCCTTTAGATCAAGGCATGGTATGTTGCTTTTTGAAATTTTTTAGACTATTTCATGTTGTCAAACAGGTTCTGTTTAAATTGTTTATCTGTTCTACAGACCTGTTAGTAATCAAGCCATGGTGTGGCTAATGTGACTCCACTTTGCAAAAAGTGTGATTAATCTCATAAAATGTGTCTGACCTTTGATTTTCCAGCACTTCCATTGCATATGAGGTTTATTTTGGGTTGAATTTGTATGTGTTGACACACAATTTTAATGTTTACATGTCAAATGCCAGATGAGTGTTTATGTATGTTTTTGACACAATTTGCTTCAAAACATACCATGAAGACCAGCATTAAGTATGAGCTGATGCTGCGGTCTCTAACTGGATACTTAAAGGTGCACAGCTCTCTGCACCTGTTGCCGAATCAGCACTTTTTGTATCATTCTTCATCAAGTCAGATTAATTTATGATACCTGTCAATCAAAGCCACACCCCTGCCAATTTAGACCCGCAGGGAATAGAAGAGTGAGACTACAGCAATGAAAAGACAGCAGCAAAACAAAATAAAAATAAGAAATTGGTCATTTATTCATAAAATAAGAATTTCTTAAGGCTTATGTTGGAGGAAAGAAATTCTGATAAACAAATTTGGACCAGACCGACCAGACTTAACATCTCACCTGCAAGAGAGTGACCTTGGACTGATTTACGTCCAACTAAAGTTTATTGTTGTGTTATAATTCCAGGCTTGTAGTGTCGCCCCCACTAATAGTTTATTCTTATTCTTCTTATTATTATTAGGACAAACTAGCACTGGATTTAACAACAGCGCCAATTAAACTTACACATTGGGTAGGGCTAGCTTAATCAATGTTTCCTCATAATAAATTTGCATTTAGTTAGCTTGTCATAGTACATTAAAATAATTTTATATTACCATTTTTTGGATAACCTGAAGTAGAAATAGAATAAATTTGTAATGGGGAGACATTTTCACCATAGTGTATATCCTTATGCTGTGTACATATCTGTGTTGCATTTGCAGCACTAATCGAACTAACTGGACCGTTGCCAGTAATTGCCAACTGTGCCATCTGGTTAACATTGACACTGAATACAGACTGCGGGAGAAGCATTTCTTGGCTCCTAAGTGCTGTTTGATCTGCTAATTACCTTAAATAAAATATCACTTCAACAATAATATATGGACAAAATAAACAGAATTTTGCTTTATTGTATACTTTTAATACACACAAAAGAAAAAGCAGAAAAAACTATTTGTAATTTGTATTTATTTGTATTTGTATATCTATTTGTATTTTGTCTGTGCTATGTTACTCCAAATAACTGTAGTTGGAGTGTACCACTGCACATATTTTGGCCTTTTATTAGTTTTTCACATTCTGTTTGGTTATGTTTGTATTTAACAGGGGATAACAATCCCCACAATAACAATAAAAAGCTATTTAAGGGCAGAAATTCTTTTTGGCCTAATATGGTTTCAGTATGAGAGCACTTCTTCTTTATCATTCTGCCCTCTGATATAATTTGTAGATAATCCCATTATTCTAGCTCATAATTCTAAGGGGGCCTCTATTCGAGTACAATGTGTCCTTCTGTGTTTGGATGTTTTGCTCTGTTTGAGTTCACGACTTTAGGGGGAGAGAGAGGTTATCTAATCTATTAACCTTTTACATCAGTTCCCTTGACATTGCTACTTAATTGAGTGCTGCTTACATGGTGAACTAAGGGACATGACATTAATAAATACAGTGGACAATCCCAACAATCAGAGATTGACTATTAGAGGAAAAAAGTTGTCAGAAAAGTACAGTTCTGTACAGTATATATCTAACTGTAGATGGATTTTGTGCAGGGCATATTTAAAGTGGGGCATATTTATTATTTAGACATGAATTAGACTTTGCTCCCTTGTCCCCAACATCAGAATTATTTCTCTCTTTAACATATCGATGCCAGCCGTAATAAGCATCCAACCAGGCTCTCAGCTTCTACTATACTAATGGTGTTTTTCATCCGTAAACATCGTGTACTGGCCATCTGGCAAAATCCCACTTGGCCATGCTGAAGTTTATTCAGTGAGAATTGTGTTTGGGGTATGAGATGTTGTTAAATCTGCCTGTTGGAATGAGTTCCTAAAACACTTCTTTTTTTCTGTTAAATGGTAAATATACTACTGACATATTGCAAAGCAGTTTTTATCTGTCAAACTCTCACAGGCAAATGTAATGTGTCCAATAAATAGATTCCACTGTGTATTTTAATAATGTATCTAGTCGAAAGCTATGGCTTTTTATAGGTTTTATGCTGCTACAAATGACATTTGATTCCCACAAGCTGCGACCCAGCTAGCGGTCTGGCAGACTGGCTGCACTTTGAAGCCTTGCAGATTTTTGCAGGTCTGCTATACTTCCCACCATCCTACTCTCTCACACTCTCCAGCTAACACAGACACCACCTCCACAATCACCACAACCACAGGGGTCCTAGATTACAGTGACCTAGATGTGGTGGATGGTATTGAACTGGGTTACAGCTAATCAACTTTATGCCCATAAGCTTTGTAAATGTGAGGATGTGCGGGGCCAAAAGATGAGATTGATTGGGGGGTATTTTGGCTGGTTAGCGTCTGGTTGTGGCTGTGTATCTTTGAGTTAAAACTTTCAGCACAGAGCTATTGTAATCTTTTAAAGCTGACCTAGTATGCCTTATTTAAACATTTAGCATATATCTATGGGCTATACCAAACATGTTCATTACATTTTTTTTTGCACATAATAACTCACAGATGAAATGTCACATCCCCAGTTTTAATGTTTTTGAGCTAATTTAAAATGCACTGTTTTGATTTTATGCAAAAAACTGTAGCTGGCCACACCCCACAACTCAATGTTTAAACTTTGAAAATGGCTGCCAGCAGATGCACAATGGTACAGCTGTACATCTTTGAGTCAGTCCTGGTATCAGGGCCTCCTGCACAACTAGCAAGAGTCAGCCCAGTGAAAACAAAATGAATTAACTCACACATAACATAATAGCCCAGCACAGTTCCCTGTTGTTGGTGAGAATGTCACGCTCTGCTCTTTTATTTCTTGTTTTGTAAAAGCCTCCAATGACATTTGGCTCTTAACAGCACGACCAGTGACCATAACAGATGTTGCTATGGGCAACATGCCTATCGCTCTTTCTACCAGGCTACCATAGTAACACTTTGCACACAACATTTTTAAATCATTTATCAAACAATACAATCAGGGACGTGGCTGGGGAGAGTTTTTGCCATGGACAGGTTAGCTAAAACTGGGATTTTCCCTGGAAATTGGGGACATCTGCTGGGGTAACCCTAGGCTATCAGCGGCTGTTAGCGTTAGCTTGTGCTAAATGACCGATCACATTCTTGCTGAAAAGCAATGAAAAACACAAGAAAAATCATTAAGGACTTTTATATCTGTAATTTGCAGATTTCCAACAAACAGTAGGGACAGAACTTTTGTCAAGGAAGGTTGTTACTGGTTAGGAGATTGCCATCAAAAATATAATGATTATTTGTAAAAAGGGTTATGAGAACCATGTTGTTGTAAAGGTTGAGAAATGGACAGCTCAGTGACAAGCTGGCAGGTAACTGAAGGTTTAGAAATATTTTAATCAAAATAGCAAATTGTACTGGAATGGGTGCATTGATTTTGTTCCGTATGAGACAAAGACTGAAGTGGAGGACTCTTGAATCAGCTGGCAAATGTGAGGTGGAGCAATTCTCCTGGGATGAAAGACAAATAAATAATTGATCTTGCAAACTTGACACAAAACTAGACGTGACTTAAATTTAGCAGCCAGTGTACCACTGATAAAGAACTAACAAACTGCCGCGTGTCTGCTGGGGGCACCAGCCTTTTAAACTGGAGCCTGATAGCAAGTGATAGGCCACAGGGACTTCTTGTAAGCAGGTGGTGTGATGGCTCTAACTCACGCCACCTGTAAACATGACAAGTAATGGAAGGGAAAGAGGAATAAACCACACTGGGGAGGACAAGGGAAGAAGATGAACCTTGTTCTCCAACACGTTTCTTTTCCTGTTGCACATGCACACACCACTTTGTATATGTCTATCACATAAACTGCCCAAAAAATACAGAGTATCCTGTGGTTGTGAGACGATAAAATATATATAAAAAAAAAAAACAGGAAGTTACTTTTTCAAGGTTTTGTACATAACTAGTACAAGTTTGGTGGATCTCCCACATTGTTTTATAATTTTAAATGAGAAAGAGAATAGGACACATTGGTTTGATCTTAATTCCAACTGTGCATTGACATTCAGGGTAACACAAACATCTTATGTGTACATAAAGGAAATATATTGTACAAAAGCAGGCCATCGGTTTCCAGCTATATTGTAGAAGGGGATCCCAAAGGAGTTAGTGTTGCAAGGCCTGAAACCTCATTAGTAGTGTCCTAGATATTCACATTAGTATCCATCTCTTCTGATGTTTGGTACACATATAAACTCCACATGTAACATGGATAAAGCACCTGCCCAGGTCTACACAAGCTTCTCATACAGGTTTTTGCTTTTTCTCAACACCACACTAACAGATATAAGACTAATTTGCTTTTGACCATATCATCTGCCAAATTGTGATATGAGTAGCATGCACTTCCTCCTACTCCACTGACATTTTTTTTCTCCTGAAAAGTGAACTGTGTAAATGAAACAGGGGGGCTTAGATTTCTGAACCGCTCAAATCCCGTTTTTGAGGATAAAACATATCAAATGATGAAATTGAGAAATTGGATTGCCTGGCTGTCTTAGTAATTGTATAATAAAGTGATTTACCTACATAAATACGGAAAATATCATTCTTTGGAGGGAGCCTGCTGTTTTTAGATGTATTCATAAAGGGAGAAAACGTTAAGCTATCAAAGCTTGCTTAAGTGGTGTGTGTAGGATCAAGGAGCTTTGCTTTTAGAGCACAATTTATTTTTCTGCCCTTACACACTGATGTAAAGCCACTATTTCTTTATCATAAACACTCTGTCCCTACTTATATGCCTTATATGCCTGTTCTTTTTACCATGTATCAGGACTTTGCAGATTTGTAGACTTTTTGGTCAAGCCAATTAAAGAATAACAGCTAATTTGACTCCAGAGACAAGGGATGTGTTTACACAAGGAAACTTGTCAGTAGTAATTGACAACATGAACACAATGCCGTTAATGGTGTGAATGGCACAAAATCCTATGCAACAGCAAGAAACAATAAGAGGAGTTTTGTAACCTCAGAAAACAATGTTTTTTTGACCTGTTCAGAAAAGCAAATTCATGACAATAATATGTCCTACAAAAAAGTGCTAATTATTGAGATAGTTGAGCTGATGCTTGGTAGCTCACCCTCATTTTGTGTTTCTGGAAAGGCTCAAAATTGGCCGTAGTATGTAAATTCAGGTTCCCTCTGGGGATCTGTTGAATTCCTCTGGACACTCCAAGTTTAATTGTGTTAATTAATACAGCACTATGATTTGTCTTGTTACCGAAATGCTCTTTAAAAATAAACCTGCCTTTGCTTGCCTAATGGGTGCTTCTCAACCTACAACACCCTCAAGTGTGCCTCTGCTATGAAAATGAAGTAAATGCTATGCAACTGTCATCGCATTCCGTCTAACATATGGACATACCAATTGCTTGGAGTAGCTGACATGGCAGGAGAGTAGGCCTCATACTTCTTTAATAATTCAGCTAACATTTATTTGACTTGGTGCACTTAATGACCAATTTAGAACATTGAACTTTCATCTGCATTTTTGGGACATCACAATAAAAATAACTTACTCTGTCCTGATAGAGTAGCAGGCTGTAGGTTGTACACCCTTTGAACCAATACACACACACTATACAAAACAGGAGCATATCATAAAATGATAATTATACAACATAGTTGTGGCAACATTTGATGTTTCACATATTGGACCTTATTATTCACATTTAAAGTCATGGAAAATACATATTTTCAAACACTATGACACATGACAAGACAACAAAAACAACAACAATAGTGTGCCAACAGCATCAATCAATCAGTGCAAGTCTTCAGCATAGTTATAGAACAATAGAATTATATGTTTGTATTAAATGGTAAATAGCTTGTACTTGTATAGCACTTAAACTAGTCTGACGACCCCTAAAGTGCTGCACACTACAGTTTTAGTCATTCACCCATTCACACCCTGATGGTGGTGAGCTATGTTAGTAGCTACAGCTGCCCTGGGGCAGACTGACAGAGTCAGTCTCATCTGATGTATGGCAGATGGTAGATGAGGCTGCTATACATCGGCGCCACCAGGCCCTCTGATCACTACCAGCAGGCAATGCGGGTGAAGTTTCTTGCCCAAGAACACAATGACTGAGACAGTCAGAGCGGGGGATCAAACCAGCAATCCACCAATTGCAGGACAAACTCCCTAACCTCTATGCCACTGTTGCACTGTTGTTATTTACAGAAATGCTCAAAATAAACATTTTAGAAGAACTGGAAAAATGTGCAGAACAATATATAGACAAGGCAATCAATATATGCAATCAAGCTAATTCTCCTACTCATTTCTGGTTGACTAGGGTTAGCTTTTATTTACATTGGATGACGACGGCTCTGAAATGACCGTATTCTCATAAAAGGCGGTTAATCAATTCCTCACCCTGCTACAATATTGAAGTGGGAGGATAATATCACGAAACGGCCTCATGTTACAACAAGGAAAATTATTTTCGTGCTTTGTTGAGAACGCTAACGTCACACCAAGCAACAGGGTCAACCACACCTCCTCACTAACATAAAAATTCAGTCAGAGTCCCTCTGAGCAACTGTCTAAATCCCTCTTAAGCTTAAACTCTTTGGCAGGAATGTTTAGGCTAAGATAGGAACCCTGAGAATACTGGTACTGCAGTTTTACAATGTGACTCTAGTAGGAACACCCAGATTTTATGTAACTTTGATGTCTCTTTCCATCAACATTTGTCACAACTTTGCGTCGGCAGTGGCTGGAAATGATAGCATTAGCAAGGCGGATGACGGCTGCCTGCCACAGCACAGCACCCACCATTCCTGGCTCCGTCCCCTCTTTTTATTCGTGCTTTTCCCACCTTAACAGCCGTTGACACAAAAAAATAGCTTCCATTGGACACCTAAAATCATAACAGCTATTGGGAAATGGTGGGAAATTTTTAAGTTGTCCCCCGTGACAGCTTCATCTGGAGACCCATATCCGCATATTAAGCTGCAAATTGCCGTGTGTGCATGCAAGCCAATGTAGATAGTGCCTCTCCCTTAACATGCATATACTAGTGCACTATGATGTGGTTGTGTTTGAGACTCATAGATCATGAATTTTATATTAACACATTTTACTCTAGTGCACTCCTCTATGCCTCTCTTCTCTTCTTTACTTTTGTGCCGGTGTTACCGCACCACTTACTGGTGTGGCATGGTATTTCAGCGCTCATTACGGCTCCTCTGGCTTCGTGCAGTTTCATCTTTATGCTCAAACTTTTATATGTGGATATAGTGTTCGGCTTCATGCGGATGTACCCTAAAACAGTCGGTACCTTTTGCTCTGTAATGAAGGGTGGGATTTGTTTTTTAAGTTGTCTTTTTGTTAAAGAACAGTTAAAGAAGTGACACAGCTTTGAAGAAAGAATAAACATTTATTAAGAGCTTTTTGTGTGCCCTCAATGCTTTTCCACAGCACTGAAGGCACACAACAGGGCAATCATTTTTGTTAAAACCCCAATCATATTAGAGACATATTAGAGACAAATACAGGTTTGAAAAAGTGAAAGGCTTTGCATTTTTTATCCCAGTAAATCAGCTTCTTTACATTGTGAAGTGGGTATACTTTCTGTCCCTTTTGTGAACTGATATAATATGTTCTTACATGAAAAGAACAAAGTTTTCACGGTTGCTCCTGTAACTCGGATATAGATAAATTGTTTCAGACATGATGTTAAGCTTGTGGTTAAATGCTTACTTAATACGATTTGTGAACCAATAACAGTGCACATGTGTACTAGGAACAGCAGAGTAGGTATGGAAAATTATTCTGCATGTATGTATTTGCCTCCTTTTAATACGCATGGTATGTTTATTATTGGTACATGCAGGTCCAAACACCAAAAGGTACTAAAAGGCTTTCTAGCAAGCTCATAAATCTGCTGTTTCTGACACTTCCTGGATGTATGAGTTAACGTAGAAAGTGACCAACACTTAAAAAAAGATGTCTTTACTGACCCCAGAGTAGTACACTAAAATATGATTTGAAAGAAATACATTGTCTCCAGTATTGCTGAAGAAAAAAACAGAGCATGTGATTATACTTGTTACAAAACCACAGAAACGTGTGGATCTTTTAAGTTTATATTTGTTTGCTTCTATTCCCCAAAACGAGTTATTTCTGTGAGCATATGACTTTTTTTTTTTCATTTGAGTTTAAAAATAAACAGCAATTAGGAGGAGCTTATTTCTTCACGTTTCACAGTGCACTGGGGAATCTGGCACAGGGTATTAAACTTCACAGGTACCTATTTATTACACGTGCCCACACACGCACACATTTCCTCATAAACTAGAGTACCATGAAAATCATCAAAACCCAGACAGGCTCTCATTCTTACAAACATAGGAGTATGAACAAAGGGCCTTACCCAGCCAGCTCTAGTAATTACACTGCAAACTTAGTTTTTGAAACATAAGTGAACAATTTGGCATGTTTAGGGTAAGATTAGCTGTCCCTTAGTACAGTCCAGTAGAAAATTCTAATAATATGATAACCTTGAGTTAAAGTACCAGCTTTACGGTTTCATGGTACAGTGGTTCCTTGATTTAAGTTTAGTTTGTTCCATGACAGAGCTTATAATTCAACTTACACGTATATATGTGGTAAATCAACATCTCCCATTGAAATACAGTATATAGGATTTCCATTAATACACTCACACCCAAAAACAAACAAATGTTTTAGTGACATGGTTTTGCATAAGATAAATGTACATATAAATAACAAACACAGTATTGTATAAAAACACAGTACAATAGAATGTGGTGAAGTCCCCTAGTTTTATTAAATACAGTACAGTTTAATGCACAGCATTTATTTTGGAGGTGGAGGAGAACGGCTGGACTGAATAACTGAATCTTGTTCTCAGATATTTGCTGTTTACATCTCCTTTTACTTGCTTTTAACTGCAGGGGATTTGTTTTTAATAAAAACATGTACAATTTAATCAGTTTCGTCTTTTCTCTCAGAATGTCCCTGAAAGTAGCTGGGCAGTTGTCATTAATTAGCACCTGCCCCTGCTCAGATGCAACAGTTTCGACAGGGTGGGGGGGGGGGGGGGGGGCTGTTTTAATAAAGTCCAAATGGTTCTCTCACATTCCCAAGGTTTCCTTTGCTTCTGTCGTAAAGATAACCGCCTCCTCTGCATCACCTGTTTCTTGCAAAAGCTTTGCAAACAAATTTCTCACTGCTGCTAAAATAATGTAACAAACAATTTCAGCAAATGCATTGAATTTGGGTATATAAAACGTAGTCGTCAATTGTTTCTTGTGGAACCTTCTCCAGGAACCAGGGTAGTTTTCTCGGGGCAATTTTCTACCCCCATCATTTCTTACTGAAGGAACTCAGACCAAAAAAAGATTATCAGAGAATAACTCTGTCTCAAACAAGGGGGATGGAACTTCTGGAAGGATGTTAAAGTTTTCTTACTTGTAAGAAATGTGCTACTGGTACGGACGATTCCCAACATTTTGTTTTAGGTAATGCCCAGTCTAAGCTCTTCTGCTGTTCACATTCTGGTTAACCTGAAATTATACAAAAATGTCTAGTTTATCTTTTGATAATGCATTTAAACCCTGCTGCACATGTTAAATAAAAGTGTTTTATAGTTTTTACAGTCAAATACAAAAACAACTAAAAGCAAGCCTTTGTGGAAATATTGATTAAATTAATTAAATAAAGGGCAGACATAGGTTTTACTATATGTGAAAGCAGAGAGAGTAATACTGTCATCAGTGTAGCAGTTTAGGGGCATAAACCTGTAAAGTTAGACAGTTTTTTACATAATATGTTTTCGAAAACCCAAAGCAAAACAATCTCAACTCCCCTAGGATTCTGTGTGTATGGTTACTGTTCCTTCAGGACACTTTTGCAGACTTTAATAATTAAATAGGTGTGAATTTTCACAAGCTTTCTCTAAGTCAAACAGATTTTGATTCATAACCACAGTTAATTATTCACAGGTTGTAATTCTGACCAGATCTCTTCTCACCTTTCCTTTTGCACCTAAAGCGAGTGAACTTAAAAGTCGGGGTCAGCAAAATTCAGTTTGTTGCAGATACACCTTTCTATAAGGTTCAGAGAGACAACATGAGGTAGAAGCGTAACTGTTGTTGTCAGAGCATTGGATCTATTGCCAAAGATCATGCTTTTAAAAACATGTTCTAGTTATTTGTTTGGGGCTGCACTACTTTAAAACTAAACCTGCTATAAAACAGTCTTAAATCAATGAAGAATTGCTCTAGTTTCCGTCTTTTTGTTGTATTCTGGATTTTTACTGCTGTGATGGGTGGAGATGTAAGTCTCCAAATCACAACAATAATCCTGCAGATGGCTCCTCTCAGTATCAAGGGACGTAATTTATCTGAATGGTCTGGTTTCCGGACCCCACAGTGGAAACGCACACAGCTGGCAGCCAGTCAAGGTATGATTGAGAAATGTTTTAGGGTGCATTGTCAAAATCTGCCTCTTGATACCAGCAGCTGGCCCACGGCTAGCTGTCGCACAAGGCAGTAATTCACAGACGCACACATTCATTGCAAATCATATTGATTAATCAAAAAAAAAACAAAAAAAACATCATGATCTTTTTTTTTCCACTGCGGTGGCTGTTATAGCTTGAGTACATCGGAGGATCATGCAGGTTGACAGTGTGCGACCTGCTTTCCAAGACGCGTTCTAATTAGCAACAATGTGGATCTGCAGAGCTTCCCTTTCCACTGCAGCCATGTCTTACATAGTTCTGCTTTCACCGAGGCTCTGTCTGATGCGGTTCATGTCACATAAACACAGAACATCTTGCATAGACAGAGTACAATGCATCAAAAGATACCTTTGAAAAGAAAAGAAAAAAAAAAGAGACAGATTTGCAGCAGCTACATAAAGCCTCACCTTTTCCCCCCCCTAAGAATGTGAGCAGGTGTTAAAGCATTTGCAGGGTTTTGCTGTATTGCCTCTCGTGCGCTGCTTCACTGAGCTAATGTAGGTCCCATCTCTGGTGAATTAAGTTAGACGGGAGAGCAGTGTACGGATAGTGTAGGAGAGTGAGATCTAAGAGCACACAGGTTTTAGGAGCTAACTCTCAGATTTGTATCGTATATTTCTTTACCTCTGCTCATTTTGTATCATAATGAGCATCGAATAATTATGGAATAAAACCTATGCTTATTACATATTGTCTTAATCAAATCCTTTTTCATTTATTTCCTGTTTTTGTATCTGGTTTGATTATGCTGACAAATATAGAAAAGTATCAGTCTGCAGTAAATAGCAACCACAAACACACCTACTTCTTTCCCACTGTGAACAAAGCATGACATGTATAGTTACTGATAAAAATAGAAATCCCTCCTTGTGCTCTTGCATGCATATCGCCTCCGTCTTCTCTTCTGTGTACATTCTTACTCATCCAAAGTGTTTTTTACAGTTTCTCTCGAGTGTCAAAAGCCTGCCTGCGTTAAACGTGTTTATCTGCTAAAGTGAGAGAAAGAAATGATTTCGCTGCTCAAGATGCAACAGATCTAATCGATGAAGATGTGAGCGGTTGTGAAGACGGTGTGAACTGCCGACGACAGTAGTAATGAGAGAACCTTCAATGGATGGGAGATTAATTTGTTGGTCACAGATTTCAAAGTGTAAATAGCAAATGACATCATCCGATTTTTATTCTGTTGCAGGGCCTAAGAAATCTATTCATACCTAAAACTTTGTAACAATTTGTTATGTTACAACCACAAAATTCAATTCATTTTACTGTGACTCCGTCTAATCCCTGGCGGTAATTAGCCGTTAATAACATTATATAACATTGTATGTTTTTCTGTGCTGAAAATTGTCAGTTTTCAAATTTGGGGGCTTTGTTAATGACTCTACTTATATGAAAAGCAGCAGCGGACTGATGTGGCTTCTCAGCCATTAGATGAAACCAGTGACATCACCAATCATCAACCACATTTTATGGATTGGTATATCTGTCGCTACTGGACAACCTATATACAGGCTTTGGTAAACCCCTCCCTAACAATAACAATGAATACAATAATGTATATTAATTCAACCTGTATTATTTTTTGTCACATGCTCTCAAAATATGGGCATAAAAAAAAGGCAGGCCAGTGTCTCCTCAAAAGCAAGCTTTTGTCCAAAGCCCCGCCAGCAGAGTTCTTGGGACTAATGAATTAGCTATCATATGGGAAATAATCCAATTTGTAATAGAAGAAGAACTGTGGCCACCAGAAGGTGTCAGATACTTCACCTGGAAGGAAATGAGACTGTTCACAAAATAGTCACAAATGTTTTGGATAAACCTTTGATAACAGAAAATAGTATTTAGCAAGACAGCTGAAAAGGTGACTGTTGACTGTGGTTGAGATCTAGAAGATTTACATAATGATTGGGGAAGTGTACCTAGACATAAGTGGAGAAGTAAACCTTGATAATCCACACGGATTTATACAAAGCTGCAAATATTGTAAACACTGTAAGTACCTTACAGGGCCTTCAAGATACCTTGAATTGATTTTAGCCTATTTTGGATAACTATGCCCTGAATGGCTGTTACCCTTTCCTGACAATATGTCATTGGACTTTCATCACTGCCTGAATTTTACAGTACAGTAAAATGTCATAATTAAACATAAATGAGAAGGAATTCTTGTACATTTAATCTTGGTCGAATGCTTCCTGTGAATATAAGTTTAATGTGTAGTCACATATTTTGGAAATATGGATGGAAAAAGGCTAAACAAATTACAAAGAATGTGAATCTACAATTCTTTTAAGCTGTAGCAAGGGTTTTGGGGTATGTCCCTAAACATTTTAAAGAGACAACATTTTTGAGAAGGGTATAACTGCAGGCTCAGCAAGCAGCAAACACGCCCCTGTGGGAATGGCCACACAGTAGGAACGCCCACACAGCGCTGCAGTTATACCTTACTGGACAGATATTAACCGGCTCGCGCTGTCAGGAAAAAGTGGCAGCATGAGGACTCTTGTTGCACAGTGCGATAAACAGGATTATCCTGTTCTGTCAGGATCAGGGGTTCTATTGGACAAACAGCCCAATTAGGTGACTGCACGATCAAAATTTAAGCTAAAAAAACGCAACTCACGAAATTTACCGCCGACTTTAGAAAAAAAGCAAACCCAGATGTGGAGTTGACAGCTCTGCTTCTGTGACGCCGCTGCAGCGGAGCATATTTATTACAGGTAATCCCGAGGTTAAACAAGATCCGTGCCAGTACGGGATTGGACATCGTGCTGCAGGCAGCCCAGCAAAGTTGAAGAAAAAAAAAATCTGCTCCCAAGCCTTGTGCCTCAAAAAGAAGGACAAATATGCCTCTGAGGCATTCAAAATCCGCACTGTCACCGACGTTTAACTGCACCTGTGGTCTCTCTACTGTAATCTGTTATTATTGTGTTATTTCCTTCGTTATTGCAGTTCTCCAGTTTCTGTGTACATCTGCAAGATTTTGTAATGTATGCTTTGTTTAATAAAAAATAAAAAAAATAATTAAAATCATAATGGGAAAAATGTACGTCACGTCTGTGTTTCTACGTCACATCCGGTAATGACGCGCAGTAGGAACGCCCACACACCGCTGCAGGTATACCGTACTGAAGTCTTTTGCAAAATAGTTCGAATTCAGTCAGATTGAAAAAAAAGCCTCTGAGCGACAATTTTCAAGTGAATTGAAATAAACCATTTCATTGCAACTCTAGCTTGATGTTCGGGTTGTTGCCCTGCTAGAAGATGAACCTTCGCTCTTGTCTTTTTTCCTTTGCACCCTTTACCAATTGTTTAGCAATTTGCATCTTCCCATTGACTATTACCAGCTTCCTATTGTTTGAGGGATTGCAGCAAAGCCATGTACAATGCAGATGACTCTTCCTGTGGCTCTACGCTTCCCCAGGAGTGAATGCTGCTTGTCGGGACAATCAACTGGTTTCCTTATATTGGACATTTTTTGACCAATCTGTATAATCTGACCCAATCTGTATAATATGATTGAACTTGATTTTGTAAAGTGCCATGAGATGACATGTTTCATGATTTGGCGCTATATAAATAAAATTGACTGCACAGTGGCGCAGTGGGTAGCGCTGTTGCCTTGCAGCAAGAAGGTCCTGGGTTCGAGTACACCCCTGGGTCTTTCTGCATGGAGTTTGCATGTTCTCCCTGTGCATGTGTGGGTTCTATCCGGGTACTCCGGCTTCCTCCCACAGACCAAAAACATGACTGTTAGGTTAATTGGCTTCTCCAAATTGTCCTTAGGTGTGAGTGTGTGCATGAATGGTTGTTTGTCCTGTTTGTCTCTCTGTGTTGCCCTGCGACAGACTGGTGACCTGTCCAGGGTGTACCCTGCCTCTCGCCCAGTGAACGCTGGAGATAGGCACCAGCAACCCCCGCGACCCCATGAGGGATAAAGCGGTTTGTGTTGTTTATTTAAATGTTATTTTTTATTTATCTTTTATTCTATGACATCAGAGTTGAGAGGCCTAAATTCAAATCATTTTCCTTCCAAAAATGATGTAGTACTTTGTATGGTTGTAAAATTACATAATTTAAAAAAGCTGAAATTGTATTCGTACGTTTGCTAGCTACTTCAGATATTGACTTTATATTTCTGTCTTCAACGACACGCTCCGACATAGTGCTGTTTTCACTTCTACTTGATGTAAGTTAGTCAATAAAAATGCTTAAAATTGAGCTTGGATGTTGTGTATTTCTGCATGGCATGGATGTTCTTTTATAGTCTAGACTTCCACAACAAGGTCAAGCTGGTATTAAAACTGCATTATAAACAGAAAATAAACTAGGACGCTGTGTGATATCTCAATAAAACGAGGGAACACTGATATGCAAATCCTTTAAACCATTTATGTAATTGAAAATTCAGCTATAAGACACATGACAATGATTTGAAATGAGAATTTTTAATGGGTTTAGGGAGCACATAAAATATTTCTTGGGAATGTATACCTGCAGTAGGCATGGGTCAGTGTAACATTCCCTTTAGAGACATGATTTTTTTTTCTCCTTGCCAACTGTAGTTTCAAGACAGTGTTAAGTTACTTTGAGTGATCGGGGGTGCTCCTTTAATTTGCCCACCACAAGTTCCAACTTTGTTCTCCATGCAAGAAAAGTGGAAAAGTGAAGGAGTAATCAGCAGCGTGCAGCAACTTTTAGAGGATGAGGAGCGTGACACCTCTAGAAGCCCCATTCAGATAAAAACTCGTTCACTCTGAATCTCATTAAGAAGACTTTAAACCGAAGGACCAGTTTAAAGGAAAATGTAAGCATTTTTGAAACTGCACATTATTCATCAGTGGTACCTTATTTTAGACAACCGTGGGCCACTGGGGAAGACTTGCAGTCATCTAAGAATTTAAAAGTTAGATTCTAGCTCCACTTCACTGCCACATGTAAAGGTATCTGCAAAACGATGTACACATCAGTGTGCATCTGTGCGCATAAATGCTCAGACATGCATGCTCAAAATGAGGGATTGCTGCAAGGTTATTGTCTGAATGCAACCAACTGTCCACCGCTGCCACATTCTCATTCCGGTAGATCACACTTTTTTTTTTTTCCCATCAATTGCCATAATAAACTGAACTTGACTGCAGTGCTTTATAACTGCAATCAAATTGGAACAAATCTGCTCATATAATTGGATTGAATTCACCATATTTTTCTGTATACACATAACGACATTTTATAAAGCTCCTTGCAGTGAATCAGCACTATATAAGTAGACTGAATTAAACTAAATTGAACTGAATGTGACCTTTACTGTAAAAGAAATAAATGTTAATTAATTTACAACTTTCAATTTACCGTGCTGTACTCCCATCATCACAAACGTCATAAGTGCAATGGTTCTACAGCTACAGATAGGTATTTATGGCATATGTACAATTCCTTTCATTTGTATATGGCCTAATTGATCATTTTTACTTATGTGTGCTGTATATAGGAGATTCTGGAACTGTATCCAGACATCAGACTTTTGGTAGCAATTATAACTTATTACTTGTTGATAAAAAAGTGAATTTGCTCATCTTATTTACATATTTTTGATGCTGAGAGTTTGAGTGGTTTTACATAGCGATTATAGGGATTACAATTCACATACAAGATATTTAGTCATTATTTATTTTATTCAACTTTCTAAAAATACATTCACATACTTAACAAAGGTTTTATCTTTTCATTCAGATATGAAAACCTCTATCCTTTTCCACTTCTTCACTATAAATCTTGGGAGTTTGCTTTGTATGATACAAAAGAAGGACCCTTATGTACGAAGGAAAAATATCAATTTAGGGCTTCAAAGCATTATGTATTGGATGTTAATTTAATGAAGCACCACATGACTAATGCATATCATTTAAATGAGCAGAAGGAGGAGACATTCAGACTTATCTAAATCAGCAAATAATTGAAAATTGTTGGGACTATGTGTGCTCATTGTTAATAGGTAGGGACTATTTTGTCCACAGTGAATATATCCTGCACGGTGGAGGTTGATCCACCACTAATTAATGGTGTTTGACATGCAAACCAAATGTGATGAGTGCAGCTCTGGCAGACAAGAGGTAAACACTTCAGTTAATATCTTAAATTGTTTTATTTTTTCCCAGAATGTGTTTATTCATTGTCTTAGTGACTTAACTAAAGGTGCTTTATAGAGCTCTGCTCTATTTGGAGAATATTCATTTATCTGTCATAGTGAAAAAAGGTAGTGTAGAATTTGTTCTACAGGATTATTTCGAGCTAAAAAGATATAATGTATGTGTTGTCAGAGGCTTTATCGTACAGATTAACCCTTTTCTTTCTAGTTCCGCTTCTTTCAGTCTCCACATACCCTTAAATTCCCTAGCGGTTGTTCCGAGTTTATGAAAATTGACTCTCGCTCTCTTTCAGCAGATGCTGCTGCTTGGCACCAAGAAGCACTTAATTATATATTTAAATAGGAATAGCCTGGGACTGTGTATCAGGCGCTAAATTAATCTGATGTATGGCAAGAGAAAAACAGAGCTATTAGTGAATAAACAAAGGGACAGCATCAGGGCTGAAGGATTTTTCTGCTTCTCACTGTTAACCATTGCTGCAGCATGTCAGCAAGAAATGCCAGTGCCTTTTTTTTTTAATTTCCCTGGAAAACACATTCTGTCAACAGTGACCCAAATATATTCATAAAGAGTCAGTCAAGGCTTGGATTTGTCCATGCATATTACAACTGTAGAGTATAAAAATCTCCTGTCCCAGAGTTTATACAGTTAGGAAATCTAAACAGGATCAGGTTCCTGACATGACCGACCTCCATTCAGACGATTATGTTTGACTTTAGTCTGAAATAATTTGAAACTTTTACATGATACATAATTTCATGTATAAGGGCCATATTATCAGGGACATATTGTTCAGGTTTGACATTTGTAGTCAATTTCCAATCTCCTCCATAATATAATTATCTAGGATTAACATAATTCAAGCATTTTTTTTCTAGGCTTCCTGTCATTAGTGTTAAGTGATAATTGAATATTTATATTTGCAGCAGAGATGACATCAAACCATGTGTGTGAAATGGAAAGCAGGAAAAACTGAGTTGTATAGCTTTAAAACAAAGAAAAATGAAATGCAGAGTTGACATCTTTAACTGTTTTTTTATTATCATATGTCAGGGTGCAGTTTTGCCTGCTGCACCCTGGACATTAACTGGGTGTGAAAGCCCAACAAGGCTGCTTAAACTAAAAAACAATATACCATTTTTCGGCACATCTCACATCTACAACAGTGGAGTTCCACATCAGAGTTGGAGGCAGCCTCTGGATGGACGTTTATTACAGTCCTTCAGGTTTTTATGTGTTTTTATGCGTTTAAAAGCCAGTGCCCTCATGGTTCAGGCAACGCAGAGATGTGTTGAAGTTACCCCAGTCTCTATTCTTCTGTTTCTCCACCTCCAAGTTCTCACATGACCTGCCGTCTTCCATCAATCCTCCCAACACTGCTTTCCACAGTTTCTCTGTTCCATCTAATTGGGCTATTCCTCCACCCGGTTAGCATCCGGTCCACAGAGAGCAATCTGCATTTAGACCCTAGTTCCCACTTTCAATTTGTTTTGCGCAGGCCGCCACCTTGCATTATGCTCTGCCACTTAACACGTCATTTGTAACAATTTGCTGCTTGTTTATATGGAAATCACTATGCCAATTATGGTAAATGGTAAACAGCCTCAGTTGTCAATACTGTCATTGCAGGGTCTGTTTTTGGTGGGGTGGGGTGGGGGGGCTTAACTTTAGCCCCTTATACACTCCCCCCAAACACACACACACACACACACACACACACACACACACACACACCCTCACAGCATAACATTATCATAATCATACAGAATACCCATGGAGCTCTCTCCTATCTAGAACAATGTGCACAAAGAAATGTGGGCCCTATAAAAGTATCAAATACAACATTGGCCCATGGGAAGAATAAGCAGTTATGCAAGATGAACTTTTCTTTGTTCTTTGTTCACTCCATCATCTCTCACAAAAGGATGAATAGGCTTAAGAAGGCTAACACTCTGGAAGATATGGCCTATGCAATTATACTCCCTTTTCTCAGATTAGTCCGCCTGCCATCCTGTAATCCTTGCCGGTTAATATAAGCAGAGGAGCCCCCTGGAAATGTTTTTTTTTTTTTTTTTTTTTTCGGTGATCAATCTTCAACCATCCTCTCTAATTTTCCACGGTCAGCGCTTCCATCCGGCCTGCCCTTGTCGCTTGAGCAGGCTGCCCAATTACGACTGTAACTATGTCAGCTTATTACAGGACAGGCATGGCTCTTGCCACCATATTGACCCCATGTGATTGGCCCAACCCTGCCAACCTCTAGGCTTCAGTTAATTAGCAGGTGCCCCCTGCTGCAGTCCTATTTCAGACAGTATAAATAAGATAATCAGGGGCCTGGTTCTTAACATTGTCTTCGCCGCCAGGATTTGAATTTAAATAAACTAAGCGAATGTGTGCACAATGAAATTAAGTTTTGTTACATGTAATAAGCACACACAGAAAGCTTGTTGGAAAATAATTTAACAGGGATTTTTTTTTTTAACACGGATACTTCATAACCCACAGTGCCTAAATTAATTAAAATACTAAACAACTCTCTTGATCAGTGATTGCTTGCGATAACAGAAACAGGAGTAAAGATTGAACGAATTGTTGTCTTTGATTTGGTGCATTTACTTCAAGTAAGTGTTCAAAATATATCAAAGTCTAAACATCTCACATTTTTATGTTGTAGTCATTCAGATTTCCTTAGGACAGATACGATTTCTGAAACAGGATGTGCTTTAGGACAAGGAAGAGAGGAACCGAACACATTGAGGAGTAAAAGGCGTGTGAGTGTGTGTGCTGGGGTGTGTGTGAGCGAGTTCAGTGACTGTCAGTGTAGCTGTTATAGATTAGAGCGTTCTATCATTAGATGATGTGCATGCACAAATGGCCTGCTGGATTAGGCAGTTGGCTAGTGTAGTGGGTCAGTTAATAGGTTGTCCTATTTCTCTATAATTTGCCCACACTTATCACCAACGTTTTAGCATCGGCTGAAATCAGTACCATAGTTTTTGCTTCCTTTAAATTTCCAGTGTCTCTTTAGGGCTTAATTCAGACTTGCAAGAGGTTAGTGGTTGAAGTATTTTCTTAGGGGCAAGGGAACGCCTTTCACCGGGTGATTATGCATTTACAAATTGCTTTAGTTGTCACACAGACATGTGAGTAACAGAGAAAGTGGAGCCACTGCTCGCACATTTTTAACAATAAGGATCAAACCTAATGTTTTTTGCTCTGGCATTCATCCGTTCAAGGAAATCTGACTACTACCAGCAATCAGATAATCAATGTTTAAGGTTATTGCAGATGTTGATTAAATCCAAGGCACTTGGTGCACTGCCGTCTGCTTAGAAAATACTACGTCTTTTACTTGTACTGTATGCTTGTTGGTCAGGTTGTACTATGCCACACAGAGGATATGCAAATGAATGCAGGGCACACTCAGCTTCTTTAAGTGTTTATTTTTATTCATCTTCTTAAACTGAACAGGACTCTGGCAAAATATAACAGAAACCTTTGCACAGTATCACACTATTCAGGCGTAGGCTACATGCTGCTCAGATGTCATCAATCTATAGCAGTGACAGGGCTGCACATTTTTACTTCTAAGGACTAATAATGTAGTGTGTGTCTGTTGAAATAAAGCTTCTTACCATTCACTGGCACAAAATTCTAGTGACTGTTTCCAAAGGTAAGTTTAACTGTAAACTCCTTTTAACAGGTTTTAGCATATAGCTAATATTGACAGAACTTAGATGCAACATTGTATAAGTATATGTATGAAGGGTAACAGGTGAGCAGAGTTGGCTGTAATTAATAGCAGCAGGTGGAGCTGGTCTGATCGTATTAGATGGTGACAGATGGCTATTGGCTGAGAGAAATAGAAACTAATAAGTCCAGAAAAGTACAACAATAAACACAACACACTACTCTCTCCAACCCAAATGGCCTAACCAAAACATCCCCTCATATTGTTGGTATATTTGGCAACAATACCAATCCCTAATAAAATAACGAAAAGTACTGAACCAAATTGTACATCCAAACAATCAAAATAGCCAAACTACAACCTAACTAAGCCTATCAATATAAGATAAAAGAAAAACAATACTAATCAAATGTCCAAAACATCAAAAGTCCAGGAAAAAAAAAAAAAAATATATATATATATATACATATATAAAATAAGTAATAAAACAATAAAATAATTAAAAAAAGGTATAACAAACAATAACTTAGCTTTTAACAAGCCCCTGCTCGTCACAGGTCGGCTCATGGTGAGACAAGGGTAAAGGCTAATTAAAATAATTTATTGAAACATATATTCAAAACTTCAACCAAAGTTAATAATTTCAACCCAAAACCAAACTGGACTGGACAGGTGGCTCCAATCACTCAGGCCTTACCCACCTCATTACTTGTTTCGCTTGGCACCAATTCCAGGTAGCACTCAAACCCTGGAACATGGGATACCGCTTTAAGAAGTTGATACATCAGATATATTAAGTCTTGATGACCCCTGGTCTGTAAAACAGCCCTGTATCCATCCATCCATTGTTCATACCCACTTCTCCAAGAAGGATAGCATGGTAACCGGTGCATATCACTGAGAATTCATGCAAACCCCATGCAGAAAGATAAATCTTTTTTTGCTGTAAGGCAACAGTTCTACCAACTGCAACACTGTGTAGCCTATATTCAAATATCAGAGAAAGTGTGTATGTTCATGTGGCTATTTGACAGAATGACAGAAAATGGTGTTTGTGTGGGCTTTTCTGAAAAAAAAAAAAGCACTAGTTCTTGTTTCCAATACAGCAGCTGCTAGCGTAGATAAGGAAACTCAAAGTCTCAATCATGAAAAAAAAAAGGAACTTTCTTTGTGTTTGTCTAAGTAAAGATTTTACAAGAATGCTTCACTGGCTCAGAATTGGGGCTGCAGTGTTGTGGTGAGTCAAAAATTGGATACACTATGTACCCGCATTATTTGGCCTAGAGACGTACTCACAGGCGTGAAGTGGGGCTTGGTCTGTGGCTATGAAAGAGGAATGACTTATGGAAATCTTCCTGCACCCTGTCGGTAGTAGATTCTCTTTTTTGCTAATTCTTTCTCCATCCTTAATTTCTCTTAACTTACCTATTTTTTTCTTACTTTTTTCACGTCTTCCACAGCTGTGTTTGCATGTGTGTGTGTGTGTGTGTGTGTGTGTGTGTGTGTGTGTGTGTGTGTGTGTGTGTGTGTGTGTGGTAAATTGAAGGCATAAAAAAGGGGACATTGTGAGGGATAATGGCCCCAGCCCCCTGTGGTGGACAAGAGGAATGAGGGGTTGTCCAGGACTTTACTGACAGAGGCTAAGTGGTGCCACGCTGTCCCAATGGATGACCATCTCAGCCCCTAGCTGGCCTCCACCCAAGCCATTAATGTCCCCTTGTCCCTGCTGCGAAATAAAAGGCCACTTCACTGGGGGCCCATTTGGGCCCATGTTTAATCACATTTATTGCAGTCCTATCATTGCCTCTTTGTGCTGCCCTGCGCTCGCAGCTGAGAGGATTAAGTGGGCACCAACCAGGACGACGGCAACAACTTCTTCTACTTCTTCTACTTCTCAAGGCAGAACTTCACCCACCCCTGCCAAGTTCCCTCCGCTGTGTTGCTCATGAGTGATGGCCTGCATCTTAACAAAATTATTTTCTGTATCAAAGCGAGTCTCTTGTTTGGCGTTGGGCAACAGCTGCGGCAGTTAAAATGATGGAGGGGGGGGGGATGCTGCCAATCAGTGTTGACACTGAGGTATAATCGCTCTGACACCACAGACCATTACAAGAAAGTGTTGCAGAGTTTAGCCTTGGCTGTCAGTGCACAGCCATCCTGTTTCATAATTAGTGGCCTGCTTATTACAGAGTGCCTGACCCCAGCAGTAGTCTTTCTCTTCTGGGAAGGCGGAGGAGGGAGAGGAGCCGGGCAGGAAGGGACTATCATTGTTGGCCTAACTGGGCACACTGCATAGACAGATGAATGAGGTGATTAATATGCAAGGAATGGAATGTCCTCCCTGTGCGAATCTAGGAAGGAATAGCAGAGATTCATTCACAGAGGGAGCCAGAATACGCGTGTCTGTGTGGTGGACGGGCCAGAAAAGAGAGAGCAAAGCAAAGACGCCTTCAAGACACAAAGGACGCCTGTGTTGGAGCTAGAGAGAACATACACTGACTCACAGCAGCTTCAACAGAGAACCGGACAGAGGCTTAATCTGTATGATTTGGTTTGAGAATATAACAAATAAAAGGAGCTGGTAGCAGCCCTTGATGCAGAAGTTTACTTGTTCCGCAAGCCAGAATATTAGGTATTAAAGTCTACTTTGTGTTTTCTATAAGGTTTTTCACTCCATAGTCACTGCAGTGTTATAATCAGTTATGTATTAAATGAGAGACCCATTTTAAACTATTAACCCAGTTTGTACTTTAGGCTAGGGTAGAAATTACTCAATGGCCTTTAATCCTTTTAAAATTGTTAAGGAAATTGAGATGGATGAACACAACGCCCATAGAGAGACAGGCCAGCAAGATCTCCAAAAAAATATTTTGGAGAGATATTTTTTAGATCTCTACCTACTTATTCCTTTGAATCAGTGTATTTTTTGTTTGTTTTTTTGTCTCTGGGTTTCAATGAGCAAGAGGCAGGGTATAAACAGGACATATTGCAAACTTACCACAAAGAAACTAAACCCTGCACACCCATCCTCACACCCAGATTGAGAATCTGCATGTGCAGAATTAGAACATGTTAGCTTCATGCAGAAAGGCCCCCTGCTTGGATTCCAACCCAAGACCTGCTTGGTGGAAGGCGACAGTACTTTCAAGTGGGCCACCATGCAATCTGTGCCACCATGCAGCTCCCTCCACCCCATGTCTCAGAATGTCAGTAGTTTGGAAGTCAGTTGCCAGATCAGATAACACATTTAAACTTCACCTTGAAAATTTCCTTTGCTCTAATGCAATGTTTACCAACCTTGACAATAGCAAAAGTGGATATTTGGATGCTAACATAATCGACAGATGCATTGTTATAGATCAAGTATATGTTTTCCTGCCATTTGTTAATTTAGTTTTCACACACTTTTAGGAAAATCCCTTAAAGATGTGCAGTCTTAAGACACTTTACTTGAGAATTGCAGTGCACGTTTTGTGCTGTCATCCTTGCTTGTTTCAGGAAAGTAACTTTAAATATTGATTATGCGTGTTAATGTGCAGTTTGCTTCAGTGTTTGAGGGTGATTAGAATGATTTCTGATCGAGATATTAAAATGCTTGTTCTGACCAACATGGCCAATTTCTGAGGTGGCAGTCCAGCTGACCAGGGTAACTGAAGGATGATGCACAAAATAAGCTGTGTAGGAATGGAAACAAATAATAGACTTACAATTAATTGTTGATTAATGGTTAATTAGATTAAAATTTGATCCATCTGATTAACTGATTCGTCCGCTTAGACCTTCTTTCAGTGTTTCAGAAGAGGGCGCTGCTAGTCATTCCAAAGTAGAGCCAGACATAAAAGCAAAAAGTAATAGCAGATGCAACATGAAGTGGTCCAAACGGAGTCCAGTGTGGGATTGTTATAGCATTTTTACGACAAGGATGCAAAATCCTCTTTTTAAAATGCTTGGGTCTGTTTTTAAATATAAACACTCAACAAGCTCTTTAAGTTTTTCAACTCAGCCGGGCTGCATGGCGGAGCAGAGTCAGTTTCTCAACCAAAACGCACTGATGTGCTCAGAAGGATGTGATGACAGAAAAGCAGCGGGCACTACGCAAAAAATGGTAACATGATAGAAAAAGATATGATGCCAATAAGCACGGCTGATGCGGGGGTGGGGTGGGGGTGGGGGGGGGGGCTTTGTGGGGATTATCAGTGTTTCATATATTTTATTCCATTTAACTTGTTTGTTTCTATAAATTAACCTGGGTTTCAGTGTTGTTACATTTTATAAATGTGTCCAAGTTTAATGATGTGTGAGAAAACCAAATATTTTGTTTATAGTCAGTATTTAATATAGGGGGCTCAATAAACTTAAAATGTGTTGTGCCTCTTTTAAAATTCTGCATATTGTAAAAAAAATAATAAAAAAATGTTATAGAAAGACCCTCTTTTTACAAGAGAAAACTAGGGTCTTTAAGGAAATAGCCACTTATCAATTAATAATTAGTGGATCAATAAGATTAATCAACTTTAGATTAACTCATTAACCAATAAATTGCATCCCTAATAGGGAGCCTAACCCTTTTTTATTATCTCTCCCAGTGTTAAATGTGTTTATGCATGAAAGAGGGGATTATATTAGAAAAGTACTAAAAAATTGTTAAGACATTATATTTACACAAGAGAACTACATAAAATGATATATTCTGTAATTGATCGTTTTTTTGCAGCACAGTCCGCCCAGTGTTCCTTTTATGAACCACCACAAGCACTGAGCTGTGAAAGAAGCTGTTCTTTAACTCAGCGCTCAATGACTCAGTCACTGTATATTACTCGTGTGTCAGTCTATAGAAGCATGACTGCTTTTGTTTTGCTATATGGGGGAAGCAGCAGGAGGAATATGCCTCTCCAGCTATCAGCACGGCAAATGAAATTCAAGACGGGCGGCGTCGTCGGTGTCAGCGCTGCATAATCTCTGTGCAAACGACAACTTGGAGACAGAATCGGATGGCCCCCTGCAAAGATGCTTACATCAAAAGGAACAGCCTTAAGGCTCCTTCATGAATCAATATGAAGAAGAAAAAAAAAAAACATTAAAAAGCTGGAGATACACTCACAAACATGCCGCATAATCCTCGTGGGGAAAAATATAAAAAATAAAAAGCCATCAAAGTTTTATAGCTTCATATATTATATAGAAGGATTATCCCATTGCTTGTCAGCCAGGCAAACAGCGTCCCTCGAGGGGTTTTTACTGGCAGGAGTGATTTAAGATTCCTGTTACTGGTAATTTAGTTTATGCTCATGTGCTCAAACATCTTGCCACATTATTGCTCCGAGGGTGGTCAGTATCAGCAGCAGTTCTCACAGGCCAGCAGACATTTCTCTGAAACATTTGATCGTTTTCTCAAATCATGGAACTCACTCAGGGTGAGCTGCAGCGATCTCTACAGCGCTAACTGAAAATTATATTAAAGCCTTTTCGAGTGTTTAAAACCTCCTTTAGATCGTGTGTAAAGCTAAACCCTTGCTGCAGGTTAATGCGTTTTTTTGTTTCTACTGCTATAAATAACTATCCAAATCTCCATTCTTTTTTTTTTTTAATATACAGAATCACAGTTGAGGTTGGACATTTTTTACCAACTTTAAATGGACTTAACAAGGTTAAAAAAGAGGGAGGGGGCCTACGCAAAGTTTTTGCTGATAAAGTATATATTTAGTACTTTGTTATCTTGCTGTTTTTTTTTTCACAAACAAAAGAATCACGAAGAAGGCTGCAGAGGGTCCATGACCTTGCTGTAGGAAAGGAAATCTAAACTCACCTTCAAGGAGCAGTGGGACCTGGTTAGGACACTGCAGGTCTCAGCACATGCTGTGTCTTGTGCTCCAGAGTAAACACGTGGCTTCCCCCGATACACATCAGGTCAGCAGTGGAGGTAGCAGTGACAAGGACTGCAGAGCAAAGGGAATTTGATTTACCGAGTTACAGAGCAAGATGAGCAAGAAAAACAAGACGCGACAAATGAATGAGCAGGCTGAAGTCCCATATGGCGTTTTTTTTTTATTTACCTCAGAACACTGTATAAGCCATAAAATATAAATACAACAAGTTAATATTAACTAACCAGTTTTCCATTTGATATGTGTTAAAGACACGCCTAGTTTAAACACACTCGCTTAGCATTATTCCTCAATATACACTGCAAAAACAGAACTAGGAATACCTAAAATCTTCTTAAGATTAGTGTAGTTGTCCTTGATTTGAGCAGGTAAATAAGATGATTTGCCAATAGAATAAGATTTTTGGACTTAAAACAGGAACAATTCATCTCCATCATCTTATTTCAAGTGCAGTATATCTAATTATCTTATTTTAGGAGACAAAATACTCATTCCATTGGCAGATGATCTTATTTACCTGCTCAAATCAAGCATAAATACGCAAACTTTAAGAATATTTTACTCATTTTTAGATCCGTTTTTGCAGTGTAGGGATCGCAAGAAAGGCAACTCCAGCAATTATTTACATTCTAAACCTTTAGGATTACAGCTGATGTCAGGCCTGACAGCCATGTCACTGCAAATGGAAACAGCAGTACCGAGCATCCTCCATGCTCTGCTGCTTCAGTCTTTTTCTCGCCTTTTTTTTCCCCCCCGAGTTTGGTTTTCCAGTTTGCACCCATACAAGCAGAAGTAATGATGGCCATACTCAAAGTAGCTGAAGACCTCTTATATATGATTCGTCGTTGTTTCTAGAGGAATTGAACTGATTAAAGAGAAGATTTCCCCCTAATGATCTCAACTGCTCGCTGCTGTCTCTGAAAAAAAAAAAAGCTGTAAGTTGAAGGGAAAATAATTGTCAAATGGAAAGAGAGTGCTAAACAAGAGCAAACGGTGATGTTTCTGGTGTAATGGCACTAATGATCCCCGTGACCTATGCTAGTCGTTGAAATCCTTGTCATTCAGATTAATCTTGAGACTGTTTTAGGAACTTTCAGTTACCCCGTTCAATCAGTGCACCTCATCAATAGTTAAAGGCCCCATTAGAGCTAGTCCGGTTACTTATCGTCTGTCCTTCCAGAAGTATTGACCAGGTTCTCTGTAATTTACCTGTGGTATACAGTATGAAGGCAGTTTTTCTGTGAAATCCCTGCTGTGTGTGGGGCTAGCACCCTTCAAGGGCATTTTCCCTCCTGCTTTACCATGTGAACACACATTTTGAATTAAACTTGAGGCAACACAATGGTGAAAACAAAATAGAAACAAAGTATTGGCTTGTTTCAAAAAATGCATCTATGAATGGGTGAAAATGCATCCACAGCAGTAAATCAGACAGACACGTCTATCAAGTCTGCATTCACAAGGGTGAACAGGCATAAATGGGTACAGTACCTCCCTCTGTTTTGCAGGCTCGGTTGCTCCTTTTGTTTTCTTACACAATGTTTATGGCGCCAGAATTTCCTTGCTCATCTGCAGGCGCAAACACTGATTTGACTGATAAGGGCCCTTGCGGAGTGGCAGAGAATGCAAAGTGATGCTCTCTGACACTAATTGTTCTTTCATCTTAAGCAGAGTCATCTCAGGCAATTTCCAAGACCCTCCCTGATGAGACCTGTGGGGGCGGAGACGAAGAAAATAGCGAGGCTGAGACAAAAAGCTGACTAATGACATTGTGATGCTTTTTGTCATGCGATTATTTGTTTGCTTATTTATTTTATTGCGGTCTGCTTCTCTCAGGATTTTCTCCACCTTCCCAGTGTGGCGTGGTGCTTCCTGACCTTTTTGCTATGGAGAAAACGTATTCGCATTGCTCTGGCTGACTTGCTGCGTACTTCATAAAGGGGATTTAGAGATAACACCCGTGAGATTAAAATCCCAAATTGCTTGACCAAGCAGAAATAATTTCATAATTGGCTGGAGGAGACTTCACGCATGAGTAGAGTCCAAAGCAGCTGAAAGATGCACACTCCTGATGGGTTCTAGTGTTAATGTTTATGTTACATAGGATAAGATTTAACTGCTTTTGTACAATCCAGCTGTCAGAGTGATATTCATTTATTTTTGCACTGACCTGCGTTGCCTAAACAGGACTTCTTCGTGACAAAACACCAAGACAGGAATGACTAATTAGGCGTTATTCAGTCACAATCTGCTTACTTTTTCTGTAATTCTTGTCCACACACGACTGAGTGGAGCTGCAGTGAATTATCAATGACTTATTTCAGAACAGAGGTAAACATGCTAACTGTAGCCGAACGCGTCAGCTAACTAATCTGCATGAAAGCAACAGCAAGTGAGGGCGTTTTACTGTAGCTGTGTGTGACAGTCATCTTAAGAAACATGAGGCTGTCCTCTTGTTGAGACGACTGGTGGTGTGCGAGTTAACTGGGACCTAAGGACAGAACTAATGTGGTGTTTTACTGCACTTTAAAGCTACTGAGGTTTCAGGCATGTGCATGGCACAGATTGTATTGAGGCATCGAGCAGGGCTTCCCTATCCACAGAGACCAGTTCTTAAATGGCTGATCAGTTTTGCAAAAACAAAAAATCCAGTTTGGGACAGCACACGAATTTTAAACTTTTAACACACTGTAACAGGAAAACACAAAGACATTTTGACGGACAACATTTTCAGGTGCGTATCTTTCCCGTGGGATCTTGCTATGTTATGACACAAGGACGCACATGGGAATGTAAGGAGAAATGACAAGGTAGCCTTCAAATCCTGTTTGCTTAACCTCTTGTTGAAAGCGTCCACCTATGTTACCCTCCTCCTCAATGAACATGAAACAGGAAAGAAACAATATCATTCAACTTCACGTCTCTTAGCCACAAACGACAATGCTAATATATGCAAATCATAACAAATGAATTCATTAGTCATAGACAGTCCTGTAGCAAATTCATGAAATAGACATAGATCTGAATAGAACGGCTCACATCACCATATTTGAATAAGATTATTCTTTTTACATTTTAGTAACTCATCTAGCTGTTTGTTTGAAAATGTATTCAGATGTTTCCACTGAAGCCTGCACAGTAATATCCTTGAGCTGCTTCATCCAGTTGAACCTACAGAGGTTTGTGTTGGACTGGATCCTGCCCAAGCTTGCTCTCAATGCATCTGTGTTATCTTCGGGAGACGCAGAACAGCTCTAACTTTTTCTAACGTTTGGAGGGAGTTTCATAATGGATTGACACTGAAAACATTTCTGGGAGATGTCGAAAAAAAACGTCATATTCTTGTGTGTGACAGATGGAGGAGACAAACCCAACTACTGTACAGCCCACTGACATTTCCGCCCCGAAGGAAGTGGTCTTCCCTGATGATATGATAGTTTAACACTAATGACAAATTTTAATGTATCCCATTAAGAAAGCAGATGGTGTCACTGAAAAGAGGCTACTGCGCTTCGTCTAGCCGGAAAGTCAAATGTTGGTGCGACTCCAGCGAATCCCTTTGGCAACAGGGCAGAGGACAAACAAATAAACATGGCTGGGCTTCTGGGTGATTCCCTCTGGAGGAGTTCAAGGAACAGTCCAACCCTGCCTGCATCATTACGGTCCAGCCAGTGCGCAACGTCGCCCGCGGAGGCAGTCGTTACAGCTCTGACGGCGTTGCTCTCATTACCGTCCTCTTAGCCAAAGAATCTGCTAATAAGTGAGGGAAATCAGTTAGTGGGAAACGACTGAAGTTAGAAAGAAGAGAGGACACTACGGGCTCTCTTTTTTTAATCTTTAAGCCATCCATTGTCGAAATCGATTTTTCCGCTTTAGTGATTCCCTAAGGAGCCATTTAGACTGCCGTTGGCTGTGGGCTGAACCATGTGCTCCCTCTTTCAGTGTCTCTGTATCGGCTTGTTTTTCTCAAGTTCTCTCCTTTTCCTTTGTCTTTCACACACACACACTCACACACCCTCGGCAGTCACCAGTGGCTGAAGGTATTCTTAATGGGCCACAGTTTGATCCTCTGTCACACAGCCTCAGATATACAGTTTCTAGTGACCAGAGAAGCAGCTTGAGAGGTTTATTTATTACCCCTTGCTAAATAAATCTGCCTCAGAGTTAAAACTGTGTGCGTGTAAGAGTCTGCATTCAAAGAGGCCCTATTATTTTTACAGCATATCTTTGAAAACGGTTTTATGTAAGTGTGGTTAATTTCAATATCTGTTTAGGTATTTAACGTTGTATGGCAAACTGTTCCCACACCCGTTCCCACTTATCCAATGTAACACATTTAGTTGCCCCCTTGTGATCTAAATTGATTGAGCAGTCAGGTTCCGGCATCTCTATCCCTCAAGACTTTTACAGCCAGTATTTGCAACCCTTCATCAAAGAAACGGTCTGCGCACTTTGAGATGAATTTATTGTTTGAGCCCACACACAACTATTAATTTGGTGTGAAGGAGGGAGGGAGGTAAAGGAGGGATACAGTACAGATTGGACCGGGGCGGACGTGCTGTGGGTTGTTCTTTGCAAAAGGAGAATAGCCGACAATGTCTTAAGAACAAAACAAAAATGACACGAGCAGGGACAAGACTTTTACTTCAGAGGGAGAAAAAAAAACACTTTAGAAGGGCGTGAGGGTGTGACGCATTGTGTGAAAGAACATGTGTACGCACAGGGAACATAAAACTAATTAAGGAAGTCAACACAAGGATAGAGCTGGGTAAATTCTGCGCCAGTCATGCTATAGGAGGCCTGCCTAGACACGGCTTTGAATTCAGTGTTGCGTGTGTGCGTGTGTTTGTGTATATGTGTATGAGCACTTTGCCACCATAAGAACTTTCGATTAGGAATGACTCTGTTGCTCATAACTCCCCGGAGGCTGTGATCAATCACTGTCATCAATAAAGAGAGGCCGGTGTGTCAGGAAGCTCCCACAAGCCTCGAGGTTAGTTGTGGATGGTCTTTTGCCTTTGCTGGTACTTCATACCCTGCCCTGGCCTTTAATCTGTTTGGGCCTTTGTCACCTTCCAACGGAGATATTCTCTACCAGGAGATGTGGGTTCCCAGTACCCAAATTGAATTACATGCTGCATCGTTCCTTTTGTCCTGGAGTTGTGAACGTGCTAATAATCATAAACCACGCAATCACATTAGGCTGTATTTCTTCATTTTTGGAGACATGTTCAGCAGACGTCATATTTACCAGATGATGATTGCATGATGTGAGGTAGTGGTCAGGTTATTGTGGAGATTGGCAGACAACTAACAGCAAGCAGAACAGCAAGCTATAATTTATTACAGAAAATACATTATTATGTGAAAAAGGCAAGGACAGGGGCACTATGTTCAGAAGAGTTATTTTTGTTTATTTATTTTGCAGAAGGAATTATTAATTGTCAAAATATACCACTTTAGTCCTATTTTAATATTTGATACTTTTAATGCTTGATAATGATTGGCTAGGGTCTCAAAGATTTGTTTTCAAGTTATTATAAAATAAACTTAATACATTCATCTGTTCTTTTCTCTTTTTGGTTTGGGATGCTTCGATGTCTTGTTTTTTTCTCTACACTAAATGCATAAAATTGACTTTTTTTGTTACAAAAAATCTGATGCAGGGACACAAATATCCAAGCACTTGGATATTACCATCACTAAATTCCAGAGATCCTACAGCCTCCCCTTACAGTACCCTTTGTACTGTAATAGAATAGTTGTAGCCATTAGTGTAAGTACCATCTTGCTTGAGCAAACAGACAGTTTAACCTTTAGACTGAGGGTTTGTACATAATAGCAGGATTCTTTGTGTTTGTCCTAAAACTGTGAAATAATTAATATTTTACAAAGAGAACTATTAATCAGAATAGAAGTAGAAGATAAAGCAGCACATATGTATGATGCTCGCGTTTAACACATTATTTTTCACCGCTGTTTAACTTTGAGCACCAGACAGTGGGTCATTTTTATAGTTTTTATTCAGCTTTGCCATTTTGTGTCTGAGAATGTCAAATCAACATTTTTTTAGTTCAACTGTTCTGTACTGTACTGAGAAATCCATCAATCTGTTGTTCTTCTATACCACCCACCCCCCCCCCCCCAACCTCGACTAGGGCTGTGGAGGTGCTGGTGATGTTCAACAAGTCAGAGACACAGTTTACTATAGAGAGCCCGTCAGTCCATCACAAAGCCAAGAGATGCACAAGCATCTACCTTCACAGTCACACCCTAAGGGAATTTAGAATCTCCAATAAACCTAACATGCATGTTTTTGAACTTTTTGAGGAAACCAGAGTACTCCGACAAACGTAAGCACACTCATATATAAAATTAATATACTGCATGAGAAGTACATTGAGCAACCAACACACTAACGTCTTACGTGATACCACTAGTTGTATTAATTGGTTGTAATACATGTGAGCTTTAACATAGGGCCAACGTAGATTGTGACTTGATCAGGTCCTTCAATGTCTGACTGAAGTCCTGAAAAGTAAAAGGACCGGTCTAGTAGCAATTCTGCATTGAAACAGGGTGGAGCGCTTTCACATTCCTGGCAGAGGCAAGCTGCGGAGACTGTACTGACACCACTACCCAGTGACTCTGAAGAACCCAGAGAGTCAAACGCAAGAACCTGAGGAAACCATCAAAGATCTTTCTGAAGAAGCAGATCAGAGAACTTTCTTGCTCCACCACCTTGAGATACCCCGGGATTAAAAGGAATGAATTATCACTTGAGGAAGGCTCCCAAGTGATGTCTGTACAGCTGGTGAGATGGGCATCAGTGGAGATGTACCAAACAGCCAAACATGTCAAATATGTAGCCTGATCTGTGCTACAAAGCAACTTCTCCTTTTAAACTTTTTTTTTTTTATAATTATTGGCAAAATATCTGGAACAAATGCCTTGAAGAAATTCAATAAAATGTGATATGTATTAAACTAGGATATATTACATGATCGCAAGTAACACTATATTGCATAATATAATTTGTATTTGTTATCCAGTTATCCTTTTTAAAAGCATAACATTTTATATGAGATCACAATGTCAAATTTGACTCCATACAACAGGAGTGAATAACAGTAAATGGCATTGTAAATGGTTTATAGGAATTGTCATTGGTCCTATATACAAGCCCATTGCAGAGAACAGGCTGGGAGCTATGCCAGAGCTGCAGCTTCTCTGCCCAAAATAAAGGAAGCCAGAACCTGACTTGGACTCTCTCAGCAGCTTGTGGGGTCATCCATCTTGGAAAAGACAGAGCAATGTTGTCTGTGCTGTAATCCTTTTCTTTGTGGAAGGCTTTGTATCAAAAGAAAGTGGTTTAGAGTGGACCGGCCACAACACAGAACAGCACAGTTAATACCACACACAGGGTACAGGGCTATTTCGCCTAGGCAAGGATAGCATTGTGCCGCTACATCTCTCTACGGCAAAGCATTACTGAGGAAAACGATAAAGATATCATGGATTTATGCTCCAAAATTGGCTTCAAAGTAAGGTCTTAGCCTTGGTGAGGAACACAAATCTGTAACGTTTGACAATACAGATAATGTTCGTTTGGAGATTAAAGTTGAGTCCATATCCACAGCACATTTGATTTAAACTTTTGACCCAAAAATATACATATATATTTTGAGAACAAATGATTTGCGACCAAACTCTGCTTAATCTGTACTTTGAGAAGCCCATAACTTTGGCAGGAAGACAGATTTACTCTCCGTGGGTTGGAGAGCATATCTTTCCGCCAACTAGTCGGCGCACATTTATCACTGACATGATGTGAGCAATTGATTTGCTGTGTATAGTGAGAGGTGGAAGGTGAGAGAGTTACTTTGAATACAGAGCTAGAGATCATGTCAAACAAAAGTAAAGACAGACAAAGATGAAGCATGGTGAAAGACGCACATAAAAAAACCTGCAAAATGAAGACACGGTAGCTAGAAGAGGTTCTGCTAGAGTTCAGGTCTCCTGTGCCATCGTTGGTCTTTCTCTGAGCTCTGACCCTCCACCTCACTTTAATTCAAATGGACAACTCCTTGCTTCCTCTCTGCCTACCTTTCTGGCTTCTTACATCCTTATCTTCTCGGTTTTTATCACCTTTTTGACTTTTAACTCTCAGTTCCATCACTCATTATATTTCAGCCTTATGTATGAGTCAGATAGTCTAGAGAAGCAGTAATTGAGGTTATGTCTTGTGAGGATTGTGTAAATGACTGGGGCTGTGAACAAATTTGCTGATAAGGATTTTAGATTTGACTAAGAGTCCTAAAACGTATCATAAGAATCTCAGAGAATGACAATTTGAAATTACTTTAAATCCATTGTTATAGTTTTTTATTGGGCACTGGAGTCTCTTTTAGCTACTGAAAGTCCACAGTTCTGTAGATGGGATTTATGGATGTGATACAAGACTTTAGCCAGTTAGGTCAGGTCAAGTCAAGTCAGCTTAATTTACATCATACCCTTTATGCAGAGACACATTTCCACACAGCGTGTCTATTGTTATGACCTGGCTCAATTACCAAAACAGATAGGGAGACGCATCATAGCAGGGCCGGTTAGTTTATGGTCTTTAAATAACTGAAGAACATTTGCATGTATCAGTAATTTAACTGTTTCAGAACAAAGCCAAATTCCAAACCCAAATACAAGAAAGCCTTTGGGTGATGGAACAACATGTAACCCATATGGGTATTACTTAGTCTGGGTAGCAAGTGGATGTTGGGTTCTCAAAAGGCTTCCTATGTAGGTCCAACTTGGAGAGATGGAATATAACTCATAATGGCAAAAGCAGCTCTGCAAACTGTGAAGGTGTAATTTTGGTTTGAAATGGAATTTAAGAAAACTATCCTAAATTGCTCAACACATCTAGAACTTACGTGGGCCCCGCTTTTTACCTACAATTGCCCTGCATTAAACCCACTGAGGCAATCAACTTGGTGCCTATATTTTACCTATGAACAGTCCCATCTAGTGGATATTTTAGGCTGTTGGATACCCAAAAGGCCCCCTATGTGTGCGTGTTGAATGGGTTTCATTTTACCTCTGAATAAAACCAAAAGGACTTGCTTGCTTTTGAGCATACCCATTTTCTTCCTTACCGCAGTTCATAAGGGAACCGAATAATAATGCACAATACTGGAAGGATTTTATTTATTTTTTTTTGCTATAAAACACCAAGACAACCTGTACAGTGCCTGCATCCCGTTGACGTTTGGAGATACCAGTCTCCCTGTGACCCAGAACAGTAGGACGTTAAAAAGTCTCCAGTTTGAGTCTTGGGTGTCCAGGGCCACAAACATAATGAAGCCTATTTCAGTCATCAATGGGTTAGAGAAAGTTATAACTTAAACATGTCAATGATCATGCACCTGGCAGATTTCATTGGCTCAAACACCATGATTTAATCCTCCGTCATGAGCATGCAAAGGGTGGCAGGTAAAGAAAAATAAAAAAAACTCAGTAATGAAGTGAGTCGTCTCTCTTAGCTGATCAAAACCAATAGCATCAGAACAATTACAAACCCCAGCAGTTTTCTATAAATAGATGCTGAAAAAGAATGCACATGGTAATAATTTTGCGTACACTCAGTATATAGTAGACACTTGTTTGTTGTCTTAATACAAATTGTGAATTAACACATTTCAGGAAGTTACTGCATTTAGGCATTTAGACTTGGTGAAGATGACTTTCTAAAGTTCAAACTTAGCATTTAAATTGATAAAGAAATGGAATTCTAGTGACTTGGAAAATGGATACGGTTGTTGGTGCCAATCCGGCTGGTCTGGGCACAGTATTTCTGAAACGTCTGATCTAAATGGCATTATTATGCACCGCCATCCCTCAGGTTTCTTGAGGATGGATGAAGAGCAAGAGAAAACATCCAGTCGGCACCAGTTCAGGGGTCAGAGCAGGATTGGCAGATTGGTTTGAGATGATAGAAAGGCAGTAGTTGCTCACTTGTAACATCGACGGACACAATGTATGATCCCTTAAAGCACAACAAGGTGAACATTTAAGCAGATGGGCTAAAGCCCAAGAAAACCACTGTGGGTGCCAATCATGCCAGCTAAGATGTGAAATCTAAGACTACAAAATATTCATGCACTGCCTTCTCCCCTCAAAAAAAGTTATTCTCCGTGGAATTCTGAGAGATCCAGAAAGCAAACAGCTTAATGAACATGTTTAAGCCCTCACACATCTGATAGTTCTAAGGACTTTTAGTGAGCTGTAAATAGAAGTCTCTTCTGAAAGACAGCTTTAAAGGCTAAGTCGTTGTTGGTCTTTAAGATAAGGAAAGGAAGCAAATAACCTGTGCTTTCAGACAATGCCTGGTGCCTTCCATTTTCATGTCTGCTCTAAAAGACTTGTTTGGTTTGCCATGAGAGGCAGAGGTGTGCTGGATTGAGCCAAATGGAATAATCAAGCTTAAATTGATCCAGGCATTATTATTATTCACAGACACAGGTACATTTTTCTCATCAGGCTTATCCTCGCCGTATACTGCAAGTCAACTTTTAGTTCTGTATTAGTCTGGCATTTACCAGCTGTTTGTATTTATGAAGGTGCAGACTTCATTAGCTAAGACTGTTGTGGAAGTCTTACCACTTTCATCACTGTTGTGTCTGTGGAGGATGGCACACTGCCAGGTGCTTTCTGAGGTGGCACGCAGGGTAAAATGCTTAGAAAGCTACTGTTCTAGCTCACTTTGTCAACACTGTGTGTGCTTTCCCTGGAAAGCTTAATGGACCTAGTATAGTATGGACCGAGTCACAATTTAACGAGTAAATGCTGTTGTAAGTCCTTGTTTTTCTACCTGGGAAAACAAAGAGAGAGTTTAATAGATTAGAATTAGACAAAAAAAAAAAACTTTAGTTCTCCTTTCCTGAAAATGAAGCATTCAAATGTAATTTGCTGAAGGCTGTAGGCTAATCAAAATTGGCTGTACCACTTACTGCTTGACCTTTATATTGAAAAGTGAGGAAGTTGATGACCATATTTCAGCCAAATATGCCTAGTCAGATTTAACTTCTGCTTCTTGAATTTCTTTAACTTTAAAAGCATCCTTATTTCAGTTTTTAGAAACTTAATCCTTTGACTGAGAATATGTTATTTGGGTTTCAACTTTATTATCACTGCAAAATTGGACCGTAAATTCCTTGTTTCGTCCATAAAATGTAACTATTAGATTATCTGTTCTGGGAATTACTATACAATTCTAAGTTAGATTCCTGCACTTAGGTTTTCAAATAATTACAATTTTAGAAAACAGGTCATGAAAAACAAAAGACATTGAAGGTCAAAACTGAATTGGAACCTCTATGCTGTGAAATTATGCTCAGTGTTAAAAACGCATCACTAATAAATCATTTTTTAAATGTGTTTGTGAATGGTTAATCTCATTTTAAAGGCAAATCATTGGACTTCTTAGTGTAAAACCTCTCGACCTTTTCTACCCAAAGTATTTATTACATCAAATTAGCTGTGAAAATGGCTTTATCAAGTATTCACAAAAGGCTTCTTGTTGCAATTGTGTGATCATAGATTGGTAATGCAAATTAAGACTGTCATTACTAGTTTAAAATTGTTAATTTTCACCCATTATGTTGATATTATTCTCATGTCAAATCAATTCTAATCTCATGCTTATTAAGAGACTTGTTATGGGTCTATTAAATTATCAAGCTCTGGCTTGAGTCCTAAAATGTACAAGTTCTTGAGGATAAAAAAAACAAAAGACTTTTGTTTTATGGGTTGTTAATTAAGATAAATCTTGATTCCAAAACAAAGTTCTGCCTTCAGGAATGCCACTCTCTGCCTTCCTTCTGACCTCCGTGTGTGGGAGCGTATGTGCAAATATATATGCTGCAGCGGGGCTTGGTAAATTGGTCAATGAAGCACACTAAAGCCATAGGGAGGGAGACATTTATTTCCTGAAGATAATCTCTGATTGTGTGTGATTTCTCAAACTGAATATATTGTGGGGGTTTTTTGTATATGAAGCCAAGGATGTGCAGGAAAAGCTGATACAGTGGGATAGAGAATTAAGTGATAGGAATATAGATCTCGTGATGCTCTAATAAACATTTTCCAACATTTCTCGTCAGGTTTTTCTCACCGGCTATGGTGCAGAATGTGAATTGGGCATGAGGCTGTGGACACCTAGATGTTTGTATTGTGTCTGTGTTGGTCATGTATTGATTGCTGAAGGGTGATGTTTTATTAAACAGAGGGGAGAGCAGAGATAGAGAGTGTCAGCGTAGCTGTTGTCCTTCACTGTTGTTAAAGCCCCTTTCACTTGCCCTTTTGGCCCTTTTTTGTCAGAGAAAAGACTGCATGTGATTTCCCTCTCGCCCCAGCTCCAGTTATTACTTGAATCGGTCTGCATAGAATTCTAATAGGTAACATATACCTAGTTTTCCTTATTGTTTGACACTTTGAATGAATCCACACAAAATTTCAGGCAATCTTTTTTATTTCAACAGAACTTATCAAAAGCTTAGTTGTTAAGGTAGTTTAAAAAAAACAAGTTACAATTATGTAATTAGCTTCTCTCGGATTTAAAGTGTATTCATTAATATCAAACCAAGTATTGTTTTGTCTAGCTTTCCTCTTATTGTCAGCAATAAATGATTTAATTCCTTTCAACCACAAAACGAATCTGCGTCGCCTGCAAACAAACCAAATTGTAGCAGTTTAGAAACTTTGCAGTTATCTTTAATATGCAAACCAAAAACCTTGACTCCAACACAGACTTAAACAAAGAAAACTCATTGGTTTACTTATTATTGCAATTTCCCTTGTAATATTTTGCGATCTTATGTTGTGTTAAGACCAAACGCAATTTGAGCGTCAGGGGTGTCTGGTTTACATGTAAAGCATGTTTCACCCATCGGGTGCTTTGAAACTGAGCGTCCAAAGCGGCAGACGCTAGAGTCGGAAAATCTGAACTTTTGGAGCTGAACGTAGTGCATCAACCAATCAGAGAGACTCTGCTATGTGACGAAGTGACGCGCATAGCAGACTCAGAAGGACCAGGAAAAGCCAGGATGTCAACAATGTAGGACAAACTCATCGTCGCTGTTTGTGCCCTCTCCTATTAGCTATGATCAGTCGAGCTATGACTACAGAAACAGTAAAGGACCTTGCCTGGGGGAGGATTAGCAAGGAAGTTGGGATCTCGGGTAAGCTATCAAAACTTTTACCACAGTAAATATTTCCCCGCATTTGGGGAAAAGAATAGGGTAGTTCCTTCCAACGCGCGTCAGACGGGTCTGTCCACACTTTGCAAAGAGTGTCAAATCACGAGAAAGCTGTGATAGGATAGAAACAGTTATGTAGATTGTCGGTCGGACTTTAGCAATCAATATTTCATCCGTTGTTCCAGTTGGAAGACACAGCGTACAGATTTCACTTTATATCCTATATTGTCATGAACAGTCCCTTAATCTTATTATATTTTACAAACTCTTATCTTACTTCTTCCTCTTTGTTTCCATTTGTTACTCATTTGTATATATTTTTCACACACTGTTCTGCTTTTGCTTGGCTCCATCTTGTTTCAGTTGTCTACCTCCATGTGTTTTTTTCTTGACGTTTCACCAGCTCTGTTTTGTTTTGCTTGTTTGTTTTTTTTCTTTTTTCAAATATCTCATTCCCTTCCTTTCCCACCCTTGCGTGCCTCTCTCCTCAACTCTCCTGATGGAACTGAACCAACGAGCCCATACAAATGGACAGCCCTTCTTGCCCTCCTTCTCACCTTTTATTTTTGTATCTATTTTTTGCCTCTGCACCTTTCACAGTCCTTCAGAGAAGTGTGGATTCCATCCACAAATCCTATGTCACTTTATTCCTGGCTCTCCATCTTCACACACTCCATCTGTCTTCCTCCGATCAGTGTTTCTGTAAGGGAACCTTTCTTTCTGCTATTTCATTGACCATCTCAAGACAAGGATGTTATAGACCTTCTGCTTCACACTCAATCACAGAAGGAGCTTTTAAACATGGGCTATGTTGCAGGCTAAACAGGGTTGGTTATTTGCATAAGTAAATAGTTGGATCTATTTATTTCATTTTAAATACTTTGAATTACGTCTTTCCTAATTTGTTATGGAGGGGAACATGAAACAAACAGCAATGACAAAATGGGATCTGTAGTGACTGCCACGCACATTATATAACTACACCCTACAACTAGCAGGTCATTAATAATAGATACATGAAATGATCTTGTAGGCTGGATACAAATATATCACTACTGGGATGTGGCATGTGGGACTAAAGCTGAACATGATTGCTCTAGATGGCAACAGATTGAAATTATGTTTAGGGCTGGCCAACAGTTTGACGACCAATCCTAATATTGTGTTTTATATACAGACAGACAGACAGACAGACAGACAGACAGACAGACAGATAGATAGATAGATAGATAGATAGATAGATAGATAGATAGATAGATAGATAGATAGATAGATAGATAGATAGATAGATAGATGTGTGAGGGTTGTTAAACCATGCACATTTCTTAAGTGGTGCTTTTAAATTGGTCATTCTTTTCAAAACTCTTGAAATGTAATTGGCTTTACTTTGTTTAAAAGGAATTACCTAGTTAATGTATCCAGTCTTATGTGTTGTATTTCATTGAGACTCACCTTTGAATGATAGAACCCCAAAACCGAAGGATCCAAATATCCCTTTAAAATCAAGATTATGTGCAGGAAAAGACATAGAGAGATCAGTCCTCTGACTAATCATACAGAAAAGGCAAATCATTTTCTGGCTGCTTGAATAACGTTTGCTTCGCGTGCAAATAAACCTCTTTTTTAAAATCGCTCCTCCCTCTGACCTTAAATGCTTTGCCCACCATTTTGGCACCGGTGTAGATATTACACTCCACCTAAGGGACGAGGCTTCAGACAAAACATCTCCAAGTGGGCGTTTGGCCTCAAGGGGAACATATGTGGTAATTGCTTCTTTCACACCTCCAATCCATTTTCATTCAAGTCAGTGTGCTTAGCAGTGTGGAGGAAGACACATCTCCATTTCTGAGCCACGCTTTTAACAAATTATGTAAGTGCGTGTTTCATATTTCATTGCTTAAGGTGTTGCCGAATGAACGTGTAATGCCAAGTGCCTCTGGACTTCTACTTTCTTTCTAAAAACAATACTCCCCCCCCCCCCCCTCTGTTGTTCTCCTCCAGATTCTGACGCACATGTGGAAACGATGTGTGACTGTAGAGCAGCAGCCATTTCAAGGTGGCCACTGGCCTATTGATTTCCCTCATGTTTTTTTTTTCCTGTCCAATAATGCCCAGCAGAGGTTGTCAGACAGATTGATTGGGAGAGCCTCTGTTTGTGTGCCTTTGTGTCCTGATGGTCGGTCCAGATCACCCCACATCATCATTCCATATTGAATGAAATGATCACTTTACACACTTCTCATCTCTTTCAATCTATTGATCAAAATCCCACACATGGCGAAAACAATAAGTCATCTGTTGACATGCAGTGGTAATTTTGGTCACGGGCAATATGGCTCCCCTCCCAGGGTGGCATCCTGTTGGTGGATGTCACGGAAACTTGGATGACGAAAAAAGTTATCTGTCAGTTGCTTACAAAGGCTTTTGTACAGCTTTGTTGCATGTTCATTAAATGTGGTGTTAACTGTGGACGCAGGTCAAGAAAATGTTCCCATGATGCTAAGAATAGTACTTCATCACAGCTTCTGCTTTTGCCGTTAAATTATACTGGGTGTTATTTAGCAATTTTTTCAGCAAGTTGGACTGCATCACTCTGAAACTGGTCAAAGATGAACTATAATAATCTACACAGGGAAAACCTTGTTTGAAAATAACCCTGTAGTGATTTGATTCCAATTGCAATGATCGGTAGCATTCACTTCTGTCAATTGATATAGCACCACTTCGCAACACATCATCTCAAGGCGTTTTACAAAAAAAAGTAAATTCAATCAAATTATACAGAATGATTCTAGTGATCCAGGTTAAGTTTACTATTCATGTTGTTTGGACAGTTTTATATCTAAGGAAACCTAGCATCGTCTAGACTTGGATCAGATCTAATCTGCTTAGTTGTGTTTCTCTCCAAGATGAAGCCACTAAAGTGTCCAGTACTGCCATTACCTTTTTACTTTTCTTTTACATAGAAAGTACTCCTAGAGCAGTGCTCTTGTGCTCAGGGGTGCGGTTATGAATTTTGGGCCCTAAAAGCTAATATGTATAAAATTCACTTTTTTGGGGGCCCTGTCAGTCAGGGGCCCTTGGAATTGTCCTAACTTTACCCCCCTATACTGCGCCCCTGCTTGTGCTCTCTTCATGCGTATGCTCTGTCTTCCGAAATTCCCCAGTCAGGTGTTTTTATTCCTATAAAAGGGGATATTTATTTTCTGCTTTTGCTACATGCATGCTTAGAATGAGGAATTGCTGCAAACTCAACGACACAATACAATCAACTGTCCGCTGCCATGACATGGTGATCCAGGAAGTGAATGCTGCAAATCAATGACTTGATGCAATCTGAAAGAGAGTATGGAAGCTCTGCCGATAGCTACAGTATGTCTCAGAGAAAGAAAGGGTCATTCACTGAAAGGAATGGCAGAGTGCATCGTCTAGAGAAGGAGAACAAATGCATTGGCTAGTTTATCTCCTTCAGGAGCATTCTGGAGGTGAAAGAAGGAAATCCATGTTAAAATTATGCATTTTAGTTTGGTTTTCTATATTTTTCCCCACACCTGGACAATTATGAGTGGTCTAGGTGAAGGCGTGACAGTAGTGGCCCAGTGGTTCGTGAGCTGGGTGTTTGTGTCTTAGAGAGGCAGCAAAGGTTGCAGGTTTGAAACTCAGTTTGGCGCTCTGGGTCCCTGAACCCTTGACCACAGATTGCTCCCTGTGTGCCTCTCAGCAGCACACTCCTCCCTAAGGGATGGGTTAAATGCAGAGATAAATCCCCCCTCTGTGGGGCTATAATGAGAAATATTTTTTATTTTATTTATGCTGACAGCAAGAAGTCAAGATGACCTACAGATTGTTCAAAAATCTAAATCTATGAAGCCTGCTCTTATTGCACAAGATATTGCATTTTCCTAGCTTTCTTACACATCAGGTCTACCTTAGATTGGAAAACAACAAAAACATAAGAACATGGGGCAAAACAAGAGGCTTGCCTAGAGAGGTATTCATCCAAGGACCATCACTGCTGGCAGGATACTGTCAGTTAGAAGTTGGAGCTGAACAGTGGGGGATTCAGATGACAAGGTTTTGATTACAAACCAAAGCAGTTCTTAGAAACAATTATTATCTCAGGCACACACTAAAAGTGCCTTGAGATGACATGTTTCATGATTTGGCGCTATATAAATAAAAATTGAAATTGAAATTGAATTGAAAAAAAATCATGTTTCTTTCTGACACACTTTATTTTTTTCCCCCCCCTAGCCATTGTTATCTCTTAGCTAAAAGTGTATCTCTGAGTTTTTTCTCTGGCCCGCATATTTCAAAGCGGTGCAGATTCTCTCCCCGACTGTTTCATTCTGATCGTATTTCTGGCCAAATCTTATTTCACTCTGTACAGAGTGCGGTGGTGTTTCTGAGAAACAACCATGTGATATGGTCCACAGATGAAGAAGTGTTTTCAATCACAGGAGCCAACTAAAACTGTACGAAACTTAAAGGCATACTATGCAACATTTTTCAGTTAATTAATATGTTCCGTACCGTTTTGGATGATTAAATGAGTCATTTCAGGTTGAACTAAGGTTTTCTCAGCTGCCCTGGTGGTCTGTGGGGGAAATACCGCACTTGCAATTGCAGGAGCACTCGGCCCGCACTCACAGGCTCAGAAGTCTCGTGCATCGCGAGAGTCGGTCTTGCTTTACGGCGAGAACTGCTACACGCCCGCAGTGAAAGGTGTGCTCGTTGGTAGCGCAGTGGCGATATTTGTGCAGTTATCATGGCGGAACCAGCAAGAAAACAGCGAAAGCCCATGTTGGAGCAGGCAAGAAAGAGGAAAAGGGCTCTGGACAGAGAGAGGAGTCGTACACGGGTGAACATAGAAGGCTGCAAGGCTGACGCGGACCTCTCGTTTCTGCCGATGCGATTGTAAGTAACATTGTAGGGTTTCCCTCACGCTACCGCCTCGCCGACATTCCAAAAAAATAATAATAAAAAAATAAAACTAACTCGATATGCGCGCCGCTCCGCTCAGCCGGTCAGCGGTGCAAAGTTTGTCTCCCCCCCGCTCCGCTCCGCCGGTCGTCCCAAATTCCTAGGGGAAACACTGCATTGGAATGGTTTCTCTCTCTCTGTGTGCATGTTCATACTTTCACTGTGTTAGTCATTGTTTGTACTGCCGTTTTTTCGACTTTTGTATTCGTTGCGTTCGCCTGTCTGCTAAGCTCAAAACAACCGCGCCTGGCTTGACGGACAAACCAGAACAGCTGAGCATCTTTACGACAGTGCACTTTTACTTTCCCCCTCTGGGGGGAGCCTCGCTGGGAAATCAACCCCGGTTGCATAGTATACCTTTAAATGAAAGTTATCAGTGTTGCACTCAAAAGGACGTAACCAGCTGAAGAAGATGTGATAGCGTAATTTTCATATACAATGAAAGCTGCTCCCTCTTGGGATGAATCATTTTGTGTCTCCACTCAGGCTTAAACGTTTAGGAACTCTTGAGAAGTTGTTAAATAAATTTAATTGTAACAGAATTTTTATTTATTTATCTTTGTTTTCACCCTGTTTACACTGGATGAAGAACCTCCTTCAGTGTGAAAGGCAATCATGATGCTGCTAGACTCATCATACTCATGGAATAGGTGTTTCCCTTCAATTTGTGCACCCAAGACCTTGGTGAAGTGGGGGAAAAAATAGGGCTAGACTTTATGCTGGAGAAAAAAAACTATAGAGAAGTGCTCTAACAGCCATCAACAAGCTTTTGTTAATGCACTGAATTTATAACAGCACTTGTTTAGCCATACCAACCACTTAGAGCATTTTACACTAGAACCACATTCACTCAGGGACACATCCATACCATCCCAATTTTATTTATAAAGCACTTTAAACACCCGCAGGACCAAAGTGCTATACACAATCTTAAGATACAAAATGATCAATCATAAAAAAACAAGCAAAACGGTATATAAAAGAAGTAATAAAAATATAGAAAGTGAAACACTGTAAGACAAAGTCAACATCTCAGATGGTATCAAACGCCAAGGAAAAGAGACGGGTCTTAAGAAGGGATTTAAAATCAGAAAGTGAAGAGGCCTGTCTAATGCCCAAGGGAAGATCATTCCACAGCTAGGGAGCTGCTACAGAAAAAGCACGGTCCCCTCGGAGATTGCGCTTCGTCTTCGGCACATTGTCGTGGGACAGGATAGAAATGGAAATAAACCCACAACTTTTGGATTGTAAGACAACTACTCTTTTCATTAAGCCAAATTCCTTTGTGTTGGTTTGGCTTCCTCTTCATATTTCTCCCTGCGTTTATTGTCTGACTCCTAATAGTTTCTGCTTCTACTGTGTGATGTATTTTACACTAACCTGTACTGCTTCAGCTCCCAGATTATAATCAGTTCTCATCTTTGCTCGTGCCACCACACACACACAGACTGATCCATGTGCTCTCTTCTGGCCCACTTTCCTGTCGACGCCTGTCAGGAGTCGGTCATTGTAACGTTTCCTTATACGAACAGGCAGGCCCGCGGCCCTGAGAAGCACGGTGTGATGGTCCGAGCAGTAAGGAAAGTCAGGCACAAGTGTATTTTTTCAAAAAACAGGGTTCTCTTGTTTAACCCAAAAAGGATAAAATGTAACAAGTACAAAAACGGATCCAGAAAAGATTTGAAATGAACAAAACTACTCAAAATAACTAATAACTAATAACAGAACTAACTCAAACAAACTGACCTGCCTCAATGGGAGGAAAGAGGGACTTAAATAGTGGCTGATCAGTCCACAAATGAAACACATGGGGTAAAACATACACAAACCTAACTAAACCAAATGAAGCAAAACCCCCATTTCCCCCCATAGACTGATTTGGTATGGTCCAAATCAGCTCAGCCCCTTGGCCACCTGCTGCTTCCTCAGCCAAGGGACTAGAGCAACTGAAAAACTCAGTCATAACAAAACAGGGTAAAGCAAAATGTGCACACTAATTTTGAAATACAGTGTTATGGTGATAAATAAATTCTAAATAATCAAACGGCTCTGTAAATGAAGCCCTATATGAAAAAGAAACTAAATTACATATATGGTATTTTTACCACCTCTGTGTGGCTGTAAATGCAGCCATCACACACGGCCATGCTGGACTTCTCTAGAATGGGCAGATTGCCAGTCTTCCCTTCACCGAGATGCCCTCCAGCAACATTTACCACTCGCTACATAGCAGCAGTCTGTTCCCACAACAGTCCTATCACATATGTCTACATTTGAACCACACCCTGGACACTTCCATGACAGGACCCTCTCAAATGATGCCACCATCACGGGATAGATCGTTTTCATGGCTTTCTTGCAATGCACGTCGTTTTATTTGATTTAATTTTATTGGATGTGTCCAGCTTTGCTACCAGGTGGGTTGTTGTGACTCCTTTGGAGCTGTGAGTGTGGTGAAGCTGAGGCTAATTTGTCCAGTTTTGCCTGAAATTCTCGACAACCCACACGTTGCACGTGGACTCCATGTCATAGAGATGCTGCTGATGTACCTCACCCAGAGCTTCATCCAGCAGCTTTCTAAAGCCCGCACGGTCTGAATAAAAGTAATCGCAGAGCACAGTGTTTCACATGTTTTTAGGTGCATTTGGTATTATTTTTTTTTTTATTTGTTTGTTTTGTTTGAGAAACCACAGCAAGGCCTGGATGTTTTCATTGCAAGAAATTGCTTCTCTCTTGTAGCCTGAATTCTTTGCCCACACATTTGTAAAATACAGGAAATTGTTCTTGGTTGTAGAACACAACCATTACTTTTTGAAAATTGCTGCAGCTTCTATAAACAGCCAGAATTTTGGAAGCTGACTCTACCCGCTTGTGTCATGTGTCCTCGTCAGCTTTGGAAGGATGTCCAGTTTTTATCACCCTTCTTTTAGCTTCTTCTGACTGGTATCTTTGTACAGTGAGAAGAATTCCATCATTTGAAACCTTTGCACTTATGTCAACAGGTTTTTAGATATCCTTAAGGTATTTTTTCCCCGAACTTGTTTGTTTTTTGTGGAAATAAAAGGGATATGTGCCACATCAAACATAGAGAAAGTTGTAAAAAACCTTCATTTTAAAAGGCCTGTGTATACTTTTGGACGTAATTGTATGCCACTGCAGTCCACCTACATTATAAACTCCTGCCATTTGGCTCATAAAAAAAAAAGTTGTCATACTTTCCACATTTAATTTTAATGCAATTTGAAAAATAAGTTCTGAGCAAATTTATGTCTATAGTCATCTTAATGTTTCAAGTCTCCTTGAGTTCAGCTTTGATTCTTTTCATAAGGCGGAACTTTGCCACTGAATCAAACATAAAAACATTCTCTCTAAAGGATGTGAGACTTCTCACCTTGTTACCAAAAAGAAAACGAGTAAAAAGGGTCTCTGTAGATATTTTGTAGTTAAAGATTTTGTCTATAAAAGTCTCCTGATCAAACCTGCCTGGAAAATATCACAGCAAGGACCTTTGGATAAAAGGAAAATGCAAAAGGCCCCTAACCTCTCAATATAAATGCAGGCATTAATTAAATGCCAGCTATCTGGCACAGCTTCTCTCTGGCCTTCTCATTAACCTTCCCTATTCTGTCTGTCAGAGGAAGTAACCTTTTCACAATTCACTCTTGGCCTTGAGATGCTGTTTTCTGAGCGGAATAAGATAATACACAACCCATGTCAATGCATTTATTTATCGTTCAGTCGTTGTACTACTAATTGTATCATTTGCTACTCTTGGGACCCGCCTTAATTAATGCTCTGATCTCTTGACTTAGATCGAGAAAATCAGCTGGTAGTAATACTTGTTGTTGCCCATGAAAAGTTTTGCATGGAGTCAGAAGTAATCTGTCCTTGTCCTGTGTTTCTTTTAATTAAAGCTGCCTTTTTAATCCTACCTCTGCTGTTTAAATTAAAGCCATCACTTCCATAAAGCCTGGCCATTATTAACGTGTTAGGAATCCATAGCTCAGAGGCGACAGCTGCCACATTAAAGCCACATCAGCAATCAATTTTACTGGTGATCTTAAAGCCACTTCAATATAATAAACAATGCTCAGGGGAACAGAGCAGATAACTTACCACTATGCAGAATTGCAACTTGCCATTTTGTGTGAAGATCTTTATTAATGATATAGTCAATGATTTTTCTGGAAATGTAAAAACGCCCAAGTCCCTTTTTGAATAAATGCACATATGCAAGACCGTCGTACCTGCTCTTCTGCTCCTCAGGGGGAGCAGTGTGAAAAGATCTCCCAAATCCACTCTGGTCTTGTTTCTGTCTTCTGAGGCCTTCCACTCCTTACCATAAACTTGTAAGACAAGTTTGCTTTTTGTGAGTAACTTATCTCAGCCTGCTTAGGTATAGGACTGCAGTGGTACTGGGTTGTGGGTGTTTCCCTCAAACTTAGTAAACTTCATGTTCACTTTTAAGTCGAGACAAAGAGATACAGTCTGCAGGTTTTCCCAATGCAGCTCCCTGGCGAGACCAGCGTGTTAGTGGAGGCCTGCTGCTCCGACAACTTCGAAAGCAGATTCAACATCGGCTCATAACCTTGATGAACTGACTTAACATAAGAAGTTCAGAGGTGTACTTTCTCACCTAAAAAGATCTTTAAAATAACTTTTGTGACAAATTAAGGGTACGAAATTGATAGATTTGTCAACTCACCTCCTTGCTGTTCCTTACGCATCCAAGCAACAGACTGTTTTGTCTTGCAGCCCCTTTGACAAAGCCCTGTACTTTTGAGAAGTCCTATCCTCAGACCAGGACCATTTTCCAGTGAGACTAATGCTTGTTGATGTTGAAATTTCTCCACGTAAACTTGGCTTGAAATGCACGCTGGGCTTTTGAAAGCCCCACGCTTTTCACATGTAATGGAAAAGGGCCTATGAACGGAAAGGGCTTCAGGTTAGAGTGGTTGTCTCTAAGTCTCAACCTCTGTGGTTGCAGTGGATCTTTGTTTTGTTTTTGTTGAACAGAAAACTGACTCTGCCCAGTCCATTGTCTGTCTTAAATACTGAGGTGAGGCAGTGTCCTCCATATCCCACCAAATCTGAGAACACCATACTGGAGATCTTACCATCTGTAAAGGTTGTCCATTGCCTTGAGAAGCCCCATCAGGCAGCTTTGATGAGAAGTGGGAGAAAATAAGAAAAAGGAGTAGATGGGAATCTGGGCTCCAACATGAGCATCTAATAATGCTCTAACTATCACATGAGTAAATTTTCTTCTAGATTAAATGACTTTACTGCTGAGCATGTAAAATAACTTTATAATCAGCTCTATTGCTAGTACAGACTAAAGAAGAAGAAGTGCCAGAGGCAAGGTATTCCAACCTCTACACAAGCTAAAGATTCAACACTGAATAGTTTATAACAACGTGGATCTGTGTCTCTTCTGACACCCTTCCTGAGTATCGCACCTCTGCCTGAAAAAGAGAGGCATCAGCCTGAAATCCTTTTTCTTGGCTTGATCCAAAGTGAGTTTAACTGGGTAGAATGTCTCTCTTGTGCCAATAGCGTTGGGTTTTGTGACTTTGGAAGTGACACCGAAGAGTGTCAATGACTCTCTCTTTACTCCTTTTTTAACTTTCCTCATCATTGCAATTCCTAAAGTTACATTAAAAGCAGCAGCTGAATTGCTGATGGTTGCAAGTTTTGCGTGTACTTGTAACAAGCTGCCAAGCTTCCTCCAACGCCACGCGAACATGCCTTCCGCCTTCACAGATTCTGTCACAACACAACCACAAACCTGAATGTATTTTAATCTGATTTGATGTGAAAGAGCAACACAAAGTAGTGGATGATTGAAAGGAAATGGATAACTGACCAACTATATAAAATCCAGTGCAACAGACCACACTGGGAAGTCCCCTGATTAAAAAAAAAAAAAATAGCCCACCTGTGTTAATTGAACTTTGGATAAATCCAGCTGCTCTATACAGGTCTGTAGAGTACATTAGAGAACAAACAGAGTCATGACAGACAGGTCAGGGATAGAGTTGTGAAGGGTAACGCTGGGTTGGGTTATTAAACAATATCTGAAGCTGTGAATGTGTCATAGAGCACTGTTCAATCTGTCATCTACAGACACATGATTACTCTGGGGGAGCTGCAAATATCCACATCTCAGTTCTGAAGAATGTCTTGACAACCAACCATGTACCTCACAAATCTGGCATTTATGCAAGAGTAGTTGTACAAAAAAGCTATTGACAAAAGAAAGCCATAAGAAGCCATTTTTGCAATTTGCCAGCAGCCATGTTTGGGACACATTTTAATGTGTGAAAGAAGGTCCTCTGCTAAGATGATTTAAAGTTTAACTTAAACATGCAAAATATGTGTTGTGATCTAAAACTGCACCTCACCCTAAATACACAATCTTTATAGTGTGAAGATTCAGCTTCATCACCATGTTCACTTCATAGTGAATATGGTGATGGCCACAACAGGCTGTGGGTCCTTTTCTTTCAGCGTGGACAGGGATACTTGCAAGGACTCATGGGAAAACAAATGGAGTTAAGCACTGATAAATAAATTTAAAAAAATGACAGCAACTGCAAAGGAATTGGGACCAAGCCAAAGGGTCACCACAATGACCCTAAACAGCCAGAGGTATAATGCAATTCTTTAGATCAAAGTATATTTATGTGTTAGAATGGTCCAGTCAAAGTCTAGTCTTAAATGCAATTCAGAATCTTTGGCAGACCTTAAAATCTGATGTTTCAGGTATATATTATGTTACTTATAAAAATAAACTAAAATTTCAGTCTCTAAATGTGCAAAGCAGGTAGAAGGGAAAAAAGTGAAAAACAAACTTGCGTATGTAATCGCAGCAGAGGTGTTATTTACAAAATATTGAATGGGATGGAACACAAACTCTGACCACACTATTTTTATTTTTATTTTTGTTTTCCTTCTATGCACTACTAATTGTTGTCTATCACATATAATCCATTTAAACTACAAAGAAGCTTGTGGTTGTAATGTAACAAAACACTCAAGATTCTAGAAAACTTTGTCAAGACACCATAAACTGCCATTCAAGCTAACTGCTCTATTCTGTCTGCTCTTTTTTTTTTTCTTTCATGCGGTCTCTTTTGGACACCGTGTGCATCTGTCATCCTCCCATATGATCCACATGTTCCACACCCCTCCCCACAGGTAAGAAAAGCTGTTGTGTTTTTTTTTTTTTTTTTTTTTTCCCACGCACCAAACATGCACCCAACATGCCCATTTAGTAATGATCAACACTCGTGCGCATCAAACTTTGCATCATTGACACGGCATAATGATGGACTGTGAATTTGTATTTGCATAATCAGTGTGTGCAATCCCTGGATCCCATTGAATATTCATATGCTGCTGGAAACAAACTCCCCGACTTTGAGAAAGAGATTGCCGTCACAGTCCGTGGATCACGGAGCAATTTTAGCTCTTGAATTGCACTGTAATCAGCGCAGCCTGCTGCCATCCCCCTATGCACATCCCCAAAGACCCGACGCGCGCGCAGACACGCATAAATGCACACTATGATCCACTTCATAATCACTGATGTCTCTTTTGCACCGAGGGACAGTTTTCGGTAAATCCCAGCGAGCATTTGTTGCTGGATGTGTCACAACCTATCACTTCAGCTCCTCTTCACTCAAGTCTCTCTTCTAAGGGGCAGAGCTAATAAACCTAGTGGACATCTACAACCCTGGAGTGTCATGTATCCATCTATAGAGCCCCTTCAACTCACTCCCAGATGGGACTATCGGATTCTTAAAAGCACTGAAAGTGTTTATCTCCCAAAACCAATACTTGCCGTTCAAAACCTGAGGGAAATAGGGAGAGATCAAAAAGAGTCTCTCATGGGTGTGGATGATGAAATTTCCCTTGCCTATCAGTTTTTGTTAGAAGCAGTGTCACTTCTGGTTAATGGTATAAAATGCTTGTGACCTTTTAAAAGGGACAGAAAAAAAAAAGACTTAGCTTTGTCACTTCTTGATCCACTGATCTTCTAGGTTTTGTGACAGTAAGTAAAGGTCTGAAGTCGTTGGTGGGCTTGCAGAATTTGTGGTTCAAAGGATGAAGGGAAGGAAGAAAAAAGGAGAGATCCATGAATAAGCTACACAGGAAGCTAGAAAACACCCCCTTCTAGACCTATTCACCTCCCTGTATGGTGTTTTGATGTGAGAAATTCCTTCAAAACAAGTGAAGGAAACTCTGTAACTGGTTCAGACTGACTGCAGTCATTAGTTCACCATTTATCTGAACAAAACGGCAAAACTGCTCCAACCATTGCTGTGTGTCTGACAGTTTAAATGAAGGATTTTTTAGGTTTGTCATTTTCAGACAAAAATACATACTGTAACATAGGTAGGTAAAGAAGGCCTTTTTTACAGTTTATTTCTTTTGTAGCTATGCATTTTTTGACACAACCTGCTCCTGAAGCAAGGAAATACTTTTCATGATAACAAGACAAGATGTGATTTTAGCTGTTTTTTGCAGAAATGAATAACCCCCATTTGTTGTTCTCACAAGAAATATACAGGTTTCAAAGTATACAAACTGTCTTAAAGAACCTATAATCAGTGTTGAATAATTTATTGGACTTTGTACTTTTCTATATATTGTGTGTCACGAACCAGAGACAGGAGGACCCAGTATTCAACCAGACAAGCAGAGGTTAGGTTAAAGAAGGTTTATTTTTCCAAAAACAGATGTGAGCAGAAACCAAGACAGGCAGGCAAAAATGAAGGGCAGGACAAAAACAAAGCTTGTGGTAAAAAACAGTCCAAGGCAAAAAAGCAGGCAATTTGATAAGGGAGGAAAAACACAGTACAGGGAATGCTGGCAAAACTCACCCATGGACATGGCAGAAACAAACAATGATGTGGCCGATTGCAGGGGGCAGAGGCAGGTATAAGTAAGGGGGTGATCAGGTGAATGGAGTGAAACTAATTACTGACATGGGTGGAGCTAATCGGGAACAGGGAAGTGCTTGGGAGTAAACTGAAGCCGATTGGATGGTGACTGGTGAAGGGGAGTGACAGGAAGACAAAAGAATGCTGGCAGGTGAACTGAACTTAGACTGGTGACAGAAATGGTCTGAGCAGGCCAGATAAACTTATAACCTAAAACAAAATCAAACACTAAGACAGAACCAAAATTAGAAACTGAACTTAAGGCAGGAGAGTAAAGTAATTAATCAAATAACAAACAAAACACATAACCAAACCCAAATCATGACAATTGTGATTTTAATGCTTTTCTAATTCTGAGGTGGTTCTAATGCCGAAAAAGCAACAAAAACACAGTTTTGTGTTTGTTTTTGTTTTTTTTGATTGCTCCATTAGCCTGAAACTAATTCATCCAGGAATTTTAATTTTATGGAATTTAAAATAAAGTCTTACATTACACTGTAAAAGAGTTTTATTTGGACAAAGGCCATATACTCATTTTGATACTTCTCACTAGAACCACAGACCTCGTAAACAATACCACAAAGAGAAAGGATGGGAGCGTCGATGGAGTTTCTAACGACAAGCCTTTATATGAAAAGGGACACAACATACAGCTTAGCTGTCCATCATGCGTGGCTATCACCCTTCTAGCATGACTAATTGGGTAAAAGTTTAAATGACCCTTCAAAACACCAGCCCAATCAATGACAAGCCCTGAAGTAGCTTTCATTTTATCTGAGGTTCAATCATTTTCAATTCGCAAGCTGATTCTGAATGATGTTTTTTATTTCCTTTTTTCAGTACTCCATCCTATAAGACCTGGCAGCGAAGCAAAATGTGGTAACTTTGCATGATTGACCCAATAAATCAATCAGTCAATCTTTATTTATGGAGCACTTTTCATTCAGTCAGGTTTAACACAAAGTGTTTTACAGAGGTTAAAAACGGAAGGACAGTCATAAAGCCACAGATAAAACAGATCAGTACACTGATAAAATAAAAGGGTAAAGAAATAAAAGAGCGAGACAATTAATTAATCATAGAGGATAAGGAACTGTGGAAATGCAGTTAGACATCTGAAGAATGATTTATTCTTTACTTAAAAAAGTCTCAAACAAAGATATAGGGTTTCGAATTAACAATAATAACCAGCACTTCACCAGGCCGCTGCTGCTGCTAATAATGATAATAATATGGATGGATGGATAATAATAATAATAATAATAATAATAATAATAATAATAATAATAATAATAATAATAATAATAATAATAATAATAATAATAATAATAATAATAATAATAATAATAATAATGAGGCCCATGCCCTTGTTTCGTAGTTCTAAAGCAAATACTGTGACATATTTGTAATTATTGTTGTAAACATAATAGTGAATAGAGAAAACTGAACAGCTTATAAAAAATGACCCAAACAGAATATAAGGATATCTACAAAACACCTGAAAAACACTACATTAAACTTTTCTGCATTCTAGAGACTCCAAGTACACAACAAAATGTATTTAGGGTCAAGAAAGGGGATTTTGCATGACGTGTCTCTTTTAAAGCGGGGGAAATTTTAAGGTAGTTGAAGTCTGTACTTTGACATTGTAACAAATCGATTACTTTGTTTGGCATCATGGTTCTGTTGATGATCCAATTTCAACTAAGCCCTAGCTGTTGGACAGATAGCTTCATATTTTTTTTACCTTTGTCAATACATAGTCTGGCCTTGCTGTGATTTTGCTGGGATGTATGGTACTGGATAAATATATATATTGGTATATGAATATTTATTTGAAATAGTTTGGAAATGGTCTAAAAACATGGCCAAGTAAATGGACAGCAGCAACTACTTTTATTATTTTTATCGTCTTAACACAGGCCTATGTACATGCTCCAGAAAAAAAATATATATATATTTGAAAGTAGTTGTAAAAGATACATATTTTTTTCTTGGAAACTTTTTTTTTTAATGTATCAATGGGGTCATAATAGCTGGAGAGAAAACAGCACCTGCATTTTCTTTTATCTCCTGTATTTCTAAAACAACAAATCCATCTTGTGGGGCTTATCATAAAGCAGGTGGGATGAAAGGTGTTGATCCAAGCACCATTAGTTTGCCTCGTTGTCAGCAACAATTAATTTAAGTCACAGTATCTTAAACATCCCTGACTCATTCTGGCATATTGAATCCACCAGTATAAAACCGTGTGAGTCAGCAATGCTTCAGACATTTGTCTTCACCACTTTGCAGCGTTTAATAAAGCAAAGCCGTCCGGCTCCCGGTTGCATTTATATATTTCTATGCTAACTGTGTATGGTATAAACATCATCTATAGAGCCTTGCAAAATTATTCAAACCATTTGAGTTTTGTAAAATTTTGACATTTTACAAAATTGTAGCTATTTTATGGGGTGTTTTATATGACAAATTAACACAAATCAGTGCATATTTGTGAAGAGTGGAGATTATATACACACTTTTCTATTTCCTATGGTACTCCTTATAAAACATCCATTGCAGCTAACTACGTTCAGACGGAACCTAACAAGTTAACAAATTCTACTTGTGTGCAATTTAATGTGTGTGTACACTAGCAGTCAAAGGTTTGGACTTATCTTTGTCATTCAATGGCTTTTACTTAATTTTATGGCTTTCTATGTTACAGATACATAGTGAAGACATCAAAATTATGACTTAAAACTACATAGAGGCATGCATCAAATGTAAAATTGTGAAATCTGTCAAAGCTTGAAAAATTAATGTTGTGTGCAGATATTTGCAGAGGAAGGCAAACATTTCCGTCTAGATCTGCAAAGCAAGTAGAGATATACCACAATAGACCTGCAGACTGCTACAAGTTATTAACTTATTAGTCCTCGCGGAGCTGAACAGACATGCAAGCGTTTTTTTTTCAAAACTTTAGTTTGTAAGCAAAATGGAAAACCATGTATATATATATATATATATATATATATATATATATATATATATATATATATATATATATATGTGACATTCAACGACATTCCAATGTGAATCACATTGGAATGTCGTTCTAGCCTAAAATAATTAAGGGGTGCAAATACTTTTATTAAGTACTCTAATTCCCCACAGTTTAACTCCATGCATGTGACTGAGCCACAGGGCTAGAGCTGTATTAATTCAAGAACTTTATCTCATCGTTCTGCAATATGCATATGTGTTACAAGCTACCTGAATAATTTTGTGCGTGCATGTGTAGATGCCTCTGTGGAGATCTTCTCTCTATGCGTAGCAGCAGCAGGAGGAGGAGGAGGAGGAGGAGGAATTGCACTTTCAGAACAAAGCTGGTTATTTAAAAAAAGAGTGAAAGAATATTTGGGATGTGAACTGGAGGGTTAGGCCCATGCCCTGCAGATCCACCAGCAGCTGTGGATTTACCAGTAATCAGTTGTGGAATTTAGTGGAGAAAGCGGGACTGATCCTGATTGTGAAACATCACAGGTAGAAGGACGAAGACCTGCTTCGTTGTTAACATCAACATAGACACAAAGTGGGTGTCGGATTGTGTTTTTGGGTGTAACTGAGAAGACCCAGAAGGATTTTTTAAAAGATGGGGACCTCTGAATGACCTTCAGCCAACACGTGCATGCATAGTTTCACACATATAAGCCCTCCTGTGGGGGTATTGCATTACAGGCCTGTTTATTCATTCTGAGTGTGTCCTGTGAGATCAGAGAGTCTCATGTTGTCACTCTCTAGCATTTTTCAGCAGAAACCCGTTTCCTTTACGATAACGCATACTCGTTTTGTTTTTTTTTTATCTGGAAACTAAATCATATGGCTTGTTGGGACAACTCTTGTTCTTGAATATATATTTTTTGTTATTCTTGAGTAAAACGTAGGGGTATATCATGGTTTATCATCAGATTTGCTTTTAGTCGTGTCAGGATTTTTGTCTGTACCTAAGCTTAAAAGCACACTTCCATACATTGAGGATACATTTTTCTGCATTGCGTTTAGTGATTGGGGAACTTGTATTTAATTTACTGAGAATTAATGTTTTCCCTCAGGGGTGCCATTAAGTAGAAGGTCATTTCACTTCTTTAGAAAGCTGAACTTTGTAAAGAAGCCTTGATTTCACTCATGAAGGTCATCAGAAAGAATCCTCACCTAAAAAGTTTGCTTTGTTTGAAACGCCTGTGTGTCATGGTTTCATTGTTCAACTATTAAAAAGAAATATTTTATTATTTGGAGTAAATTCACTCTTAATGACATTTGAAATACTAAGGTTCCATAATTTCAGCTGCTCAACATTGACTGCTGGTAGTTGCTAAAAATAACAAACACTTTATTGCAATTAGAATATTTTTTTAAATCACATCGATACATTTAACTTTGAGCAAAGATTACACGTTCATGTGAAGGATAAAGATAAAGAACAGAGGCAAATCAGAAAATTGTAGGTTCAGTGTCTTCCTCTTTGCCACATGTTGAAGTACCTTTTGGCAAGGCACTAATCTCCAAGTCTCCTACCCATCTTCGGTGTATGAATGTGTGTTGTGTTTGTGAGTGTGGCTGTGTTGTAGAAGCACTTTCGGTGGACAGAATGAGTGGAAAAGCACCACACGAGTTCATACATTTACAAAAAAAATAAGGCTCTTCAGGAGACAGCGATTACCAGTATTAAGTAAACTACAGCTAGAGGTTACTATCAAAACACTGATACTGGTGACTGAAAATAATCAGTGTTCTCACACTCACAGCCTCTACAGTGGTGGTTGAAACGCGGCGCTTTGATCAAAGACGGACGATAATATCCCGAACAGTAGAAAGTTAAACCTCCTGTGGAAAATGCACATTTTATTTAAATTGGATCAACATAGACGTGAAGGAAGTGATAAGAGTAATGTTCAAAAATTGTGCATTAATGAAAACAGTTGGACTCTTTAATTGCTCCTTTGAAATGTTGGTAATCTGTTGCAAAGTGAAGTCTGATTAGTCAAGATGATTTAAAGCCAAGACTTCATAGCAAAGACTGAACTTGTTTAAATAAGCTGTAGCATGAACCAGCCCTTACAATATTACCATTTTATCTTCTTATTTTAGCTGGCCAGTTTGATTTTGTTCAGAATTTAAACGTCGTTAAATTCCTCTGTTTATAAAGATCACTACCTGTAGCTGCCTTGGACTCTTAGTAGAGATTAAATGGGAAATCTTGGAAGAAAGCCAACTTTAGTTCCTTTTAAATAGAGTAATCCGTAATTAATCATCACATGGTCGAATGCTGAACGTTCATTATTTCAGACTCTTGGTGTGAAAATGCTTTTTTATCTCGTGAACGGAGTACATGGGTTTAAAATACTTTTAATTTGCGAAGTGACACTTTGTGGAAAGTGGTGTTTGTTAAATAGGAACATATTTTCCATTTGTAATGCTGCCTGATATAATAGAGGAGGAACTCTTGCTGTTTGGCTAAAGTCAGATCCGTATTAGCTACATGGCCGGAGGAACTAACACGACTCTCACCTTAAACCAAATCCACTCGTGATTGGTGGATTGGTCCTGGTTGATGCTGTCCAAATCCAAATCAGGATGCAAGTCCTGCTTGAGAGCAGTCCTCAGAACAGAGGACAAACAGGATGCAGCAGCCATTCCTTCAAGACAGATGTGTTTTCCTCTAACCTCAAGCACTCAGTAACTTTTTTTTTAATTCCTACTCTTTGGATTAATAGCGCCTTTCTAAATCCTAAGTGAAGATCCCATACCCATTTCAAAAGGTGCATTTAATAGAAAATGGAATGGTATTGTTATGTCATGAGACTTATTACAGTATGTGGCCATTGTTACTGATGATATGCCACCCACCCATTCTCCCCACCCTCTGGCTTACTAAATCTAACAGAGCAGCCTTTATTATTTGAACAGCGGAACAATTCTTATTTTTTTTTCCATCTTTTACTTTTGCATACATGAACACACACTTCCCACTGCCATTTTTACCTTCCTCCTACATCCAGATCTGCAATTCTGGCGTCGTCTGACAGCCTCCCTGTCTCATTGACAGCGACTAACAATGACGCTACTATGCTCATGTTTTCAACACCTCTGTTATTCATATTAGTTACATCCCAACACCTAAGAAATGCTTTGATCCTTTTACACCCACATAGGAATGGAGCCAGAACATTGTGAGAGCTCCTCTGACAAACCACAATTAAGACCCGAAGTTTTCCTAACAATGTCAATTTAGTTTCAATTTAACGTTTTCATTTTAGCAAAATGCTCCATCGGGCTGGAAGCAATATGAACATTTTGAGGTGGCCCTGCCAGAGTTCAGATGGAAATCAAATGGAGAATCTGTGGAGAACGCTGAAGATCGTTGGGGTTGGTAAACAGCTCTTTTAGTCTCCAACATTTGGAGCTCATCAACAGTGCATCCAGTTTCAAAATGCAAGCGGAAATATGCTAAACGTAATCAGTAACTATCAGAAGGATTTGGTTACTCTAATGGCTGTTCTGATTTTTTCCATTGAATGTTGAGAAACATTTTTGACACACTATTTTTCAATATAAATAAAAACACATAAAATATATATTTTTTTTTTAATTAGCAAAATTAAAAAAAAGTTGCTAAATTTAGATTGTTTTCTTCTGATAGATGGCTGTTTCTCTTCCTGTCAGAAACAGATGTCTGTCTTGTTTGAATGGAATGTGAATCCTCTTATCCAAACAGGCTTGGGGTGGGGGGGGGACAAGCAGCATGGTCCACTGACATGATGCACACACTCTAGTTCATACCTAAGGGCGATTTAGAGTAACCAATTAACCTAACAAGCATGTTTTTGGACTGAGGGAGGAAGCCGGAGCATTAACTCACCCATGCAAGCGGGGAGCATATAAGCTGCATGCAGAAAGACCCCAGGCCAGGATTCGAACCAGAACCTTCCTGCTGTATGGCACAATGAATGTTTCACCGTGCAGCCCCTGAAAGGGAATAAATTCACATCTAAATCTGCTGGTGGTATGAATATTTTTCAGTTTAACGGTAACTAGCTGCATTAGTGAGTGTAAGTCTTCCTGAACAACATGCCTTGCTTAAGCACCTCTGATCTTTATGTCTCCATTTCGCTTCCTTGCACAGTCCAGTAAATGTTAATGCCAGGGAATGGGTCCAGTGTTCATACTGTTACAGTAAAATTATTGTTCTCTGTATTTTTTAGCAGCGAATCTTAATTTTTTAATATAACGTCAGATTTTAAGAAGACACTTGTCCTTTTCTCTTATCTAAATTCATAGTACATCCCTCACTGTGGTTCTCTGTTTCATATCCACACATTTTCACAAGTAGCTCCTTGTACTGTAGATAGGAATGCCACGCTGCCACTGGCTGGTATGAGCTCCTCAGTTTGTGATCGTATTCCCCATTTACAGTGTGTTTATTCTTGCTCAGTTTGTACCTGGGATGATTTTTATCAACTCTGACAACCAATGATTGAAAGGATTTTTCTAAACTTTACTCATAGTCGATTGTCAGATGTGGCTCACTCCTATGTCTACCAGCAGGAGTTCAGATAGATTCATTATAGTTTATTCATAATCTATCGTTTTTTTTAAATGAGATATGCCAAATAGGGATCAGAATTCAAATAAATAGAAATGTTTGAATTAAAAGTTTTCAGAAAGTATAAATTAAGTTGAATTATATGTGAGATTTGAGCATTTATGAGCTTGTCCATAATTCTTCAAATTACTAAACCACAAAATGGGTACAAAACGGGAATGTATGAAGGGATGAAATGGCAACCCACGGTTTCTAAGTCAGGTTAGACGTTGCCAAGCAAGCAAACTCACCTGGAGCTGAAATTCTTTCAAAGACAAGGATGGTAGAGCCTCATGTAAAAATATGAACATTAAGAATTCTGACATAAAAATACTGTCACAGACAAAGAAACTCTTCCATACAAACCATCTTTTCCCATTTGTTGTTGGGAATTTCCCACCTTCTAAGAGGAAAATAAAGCAAATGAGAAGACAGAGAGACAGAGAAATGGGTCTCATACATCACGGGATTCCCAGCTGAGGCAGCCTGCGCTGCATGTGTCCCATATTAATTTGGCTTCATTAATGAGTCAGCAATAGTGCTGCAAATATGACTGGAGATTAGTTCTGATTAAAGAGGGGAATCAGTTAGCTTTAGCACCGCCCTCATGGCCGCTCCAGCATCCCTTCTAATTAAATGCAGCCATGTGAAGCTGGGTCTTGTCGAGCCTGCCTCTCTCCTGGACCTCGCCTCCAGTTCCTGAAACATGCACATCAGTGTGTAAATCCCTTTTGATTGTGAACAGATGGAACAAATCATTTCCTTCAACCTGACTGACGAGGTTACATGAAATTTAGTATATCCAATTTCAATGTTAATTTTCATTGTTGTATTTGGATATCTTGACTTAAGGTATGATGAACTTCATCCCATCCTCAAGCTTACTTCTCCAGTCAGCCAATATGGGTCAATATGAGCCTCGAGATGAACACAAATAGTCGTCCTTAGCAGGACTTTGATACAGCACAGGGTTTCAGCTATGTAAGTGATTGTGGTGCACTGCCATGACAAAATAAAAAAGGCACACCTAATATACAGTATGTATATATATATATATATATATATATATATATATATATATATATATATATATATATATATATATATATATATATATATATATATATATATATATACACTCACCGGCCACTTTATTAGGTACCCCATGCTAGGAACGGGTTGGACCCCCTTTTGCCTTCAGAACTGCCTCAATTCTTCGTGGCATAGATTCAACAAGGTGCTGGAAGCATTCCTCAGGGAGTTTGGTCCATATTCACATGATGGCATCACACAGTTGCCGCAGATTTGTCGGCTGCACATCCATGATGCAAATCTCCCGTTCCACCACATCCCAAAGATGCTCTATTGGATTGAGATCTGGTGACTGTGGAGGCCATTTGAGTACAGTGAGCCCATTGCCATGTTCAAGAAACCAGTCTGAGATGATTCCAGCTTTATGACATGACGCATTATCCTGCTGAAAGTAGCCATCAGAAGTTGGGTACATTGTGGTCATAAAGGGATGGACATGGTCAGCAACAATACTCAGGTAGACTGTGGCGTTGCAACAATGCTCAATTGGTACCAAGGGGCCCAAAGAGTGCCAAGAAAATATTCCCCACACCATGACACCACCACCACCAGCCTGAACCGTTGATACAAGGCAGGATGGATCCATGCTTTCATGTTGTAGACGCCAAATTCTGACCCTACCATCCGACTGTCGCAGCAGAAATCGAGACTCATCAGACCAGGCAACGTTTTTCCAATCTTCTATTGTCCAATTTCGATGAGCTTGTGCAAATTGTAGCCTCAGTTTCCTGTTCTTAGCTGAAAGGAGTGGCACCCGATGTGGTCTTCTGCTGCTGTAGCCCATCTGCCTCAAAGTTCGACGTACTGTGCGTTCAGAGATGCTCTTCTGCCCACCTCGGTTGTAACGGGTGGTTATTTGAGTCACTGTTGCCCTTCTATCAGCTCGAACCAGTCTGACCATTCTCCTCTGACCTCTGGCATCAACAAGGCATTTCCGCTCACAGAACTGCCGCTCACTGGATGTTTTTTCTTTTTCGGACCATTCTCTGTAAACCCTAGAGATGGTTGTGCGTGAAAGTCCCAGTAGATTAGCAGTTTCTGAAATACTCAGACCAGCCCTTCTGGCACCAACAATCATGCCACGTTCAAAGTCACTCAAATCACCTTTCTTCCCCATACTGATGCTCGGTTTGAACTGCAGGATATTCTCTTGACCATGTCTACATACCTAAATGCACTGAGTTGCCGCCATGTGATTGGCTGCTTAGAAATTAAGTGTTAACGAGCAGTTGGACAGGTGTACCTAATAAAGTGGGCGGTGAGTGTATATATATAATGTATAGCCTATATTTGTACACTTATGCTAACCATAATCAGAGTTTGAAATTAATGTAAATATCATGAAACATTAAAATGTACTTTATTTGGAAAAAATAACACTGCCTGCTTCTTCATGTGTGACTGTGAAGCTGGCTAGTGGCTACTGTGCAGTGTGCTGCTCTCAGGAGGGAAGGAGACAACAGTCTAGTTTTGCCCATTTGGGGTCTTTGTTACTATACTTAGGGATTTTTGAGACCTCTCCAATGACTTTCTTTCAAAAAGTGGCTAGTAACAAGTCTAGTGAGTATTTCTGTGTTTATGGTGACTTTATGTGAAGGCACTAATCGACCTGGAGTCACTCTAAAGGGCATTCCTCAAATGCCAAATGCCACAAGATGTACAACCACCCTGTGGTCATACACTCAGAGCGGTAACACTTGAATAGTTTACTTGTATGAGTCAAAGAGTGAATAAATCTGTCTTGAATATCACCTCAACAGACATACTATGTCAACAACAAAACACCAGTGAGTTGGTATCTGCTGGAGTGACTCGTGATCTGATGATTGTGACCATATGAAGGAAGATCTTTTTTCCCATTAACCCAGAAGGATTGCAGAGAAATGCCAGTGTTGGATACAAGTTTGTAACCAAGGGGCCTTTACTTTGGAAATTGACCAGGGAAATGTAGAGACCACACCAATGTGGTCTCTACATTTCCTTGGTAGCAAGGAGCCAACACACCAGCGACTGCAGCATTGGGCTTCATTTTCTCTAGAGTCAATTGTAACTTATATGAGTCTGCAGTTGTGGTCTCTTGGAGGGGTTTTTGAAAGTGAAGTTGCTTTATTGGGCTTCGCTCCTCTGCGACAACTTTTTTACAAGCCGGAAAACTCCTGGTGTGTATAAATATCAGCTAAATACACGCATTGGTGATGACTAAAACCAAGTGTGATGGTTTCCTTACTGGTCTTCGGCTTGTTTTCATAGATAGTCAATTGTTTCTCTCATAGTGATCCTGTGTGTGTGTGTGTGTGAAGGTTAGATGGGATCTAAATGTCTGATTACAGTGGGATGGCTGACTTTGCATTTTTAGAAAAGAAGCTGATTTTTTTTGCGTAACCCCCATTATAATTTAAAACATAGGGCTGTAATTGTTTTTTTCTTAATATTAGCTGTAATTCTACGCATATTCAGCAGGTTTCTTCCTCGCCTTTCATCCATTGTGGGAGAGAAGAGGACATCCTCTCCTACCTTTCTACCAATACAGCTTTCTTTCCGCTCATTATGAGGCCTCAACATTTAAACCGTTTAAGCTGTTCTACGCTGGATTTCTCAATTGAAGCAGGTTGAAATGAAACTCCTGGGACGTCGTCATCTTCCAAAATGATTAGTATTGCGGTTGTTGCCATTACAGTTTGCACTCTTCTTGTCCAACCAGCTGGGAAACCGGGCTGTCTCTGGGCAAATGTGACATAATTTGAGAAATGCCCCATTGAGGCAGCAGCCAGAGCTGGTGTGGGCTATTTCCTACTTCCCTCAGCGCAGTCTTACAGGCACACCACTGCTGCTGCTGCCTCGTCCTTAAAGCCCCTCATGCAGTTAGAGCAAAGAGAGCAGAGAGAAGTTTTTAAAGTAGTCTTTTTTGTCTCTGAAGCTGTTGCACTAAAATTTAATTTGAGTCTTACATTCACTTATTCACATCATTTATTCTGATAACAGTCTTTTTAGTACAATTTGTTTTATGCAGTGTGGATTCGGGCAATGTAATACAATTCATAAATCATTCCATAAAGGTCCTTTGTAGTTCCAAACACGTTTAATTACTGGTTTGTCCTGACAAAAGCTTCCTACAGTCTGGGTCATAAATGTATGACCAAATATTCAAATCATATTATGAGATGATCTAACAACACCAACCCACCACCACGGTTCAAAAAAAAATCCTAGAAGAAACCCTGTAACATGTGTCTGTGATGTGGCTAAGCGATGTTACTCAAAATGCCTGATTATTATTTATCAGAAGGATCCTATGCAAGAATAGTTCAAAACAATGCAACCCGACCTTACCCTGTGCACAGTGAGTACAATTCATTTTAAAGCAAAGGTTTTGCCAGTACATTTAACTACCAAATGAAAATGATATCATAGTTCTGTATCTGTGACAAGCCACAGAAACAGACACAAACATATCACTGGTAACAATTGGTATATCTGCTTATTGAAAGACTGTCACGTTTTCTTGTGAAATAGTTGAACAAGTTTTGCTGAAACAATGACTAAACAGAATCCTTAAAAAGAAAAATCTCAACGAAGAACTATATGCTTTGGGTCATTAGCTTTCACTCAGATTTGCTTTAGACTTGTATGTTGCATATACATGGTAAATTAGCTCCTAAAACAATTTTTATACAAATAGAAAATGTATCTTTTTTTCCACCATGATGGACTGGAGACCTGCCTTAAGGTGTACCCCGCCTCTTACTCAACGACTGCTGGAGATAGGTACCAGCCCTCCCACCCCCAACCCTGCATAGATAAGCAGGTATAGACAATGGACAGATGGATGGCTATATGTTTTGCCCTATCCAAAGAAACCATACATAAATAAACCATCACTTTCTTTACACGACAAAGTCATAACTTATTTTGCAAGCATACATTATCACACAGGGCGCCTTGTTAATGGAGAGGAAATATTCACATGATGGGAAGCGACAGGAAGGGAGACAACTGTGCACCTATTCGCTCTGAATCACCAGGCGTGAATTTTTACATCCTTGTACCTAAAGTTGTAACCGGTGAGGGAGCATTACATGTATTATAGATGAGGTGAAGAGGACGGGAGTGTGGAGGATGGTGAGGGCTTTATCACACGCCGATAGAACTGTTCAACAATGAACGATGCCTCTCTTTTCACTACATGAAACACCTTTGCCTGGGACGTTTGGATGTGTGCGCCTCAGAGTGTCTTCTAAACCCCATTAGGCTCACATCCATCCGCCAATGAACACATTTCCATGACTGAATACATCTATAGAAAACAAGGTTTTAAAACCTTAGAAATACTTGTTTTGGTTGTTTTCTTGTAGAGCACAGTCCCTCTGGTGGTCAGGTTAACGGGAAAAGGCCAATGCACATAAGAATGCAAGGAAATGGTGGTTGATGGGAGTCTAATGGATATACCTGACCATAGCTGAAGTCCATCCATTCATCCATCCATCCATTTTCTTCGCGATGGGTACTGGTACTCTCCAGCATTTCACAGCTGAAGTCATGTTGACAATACTAGTATGAGCAAATATATAATATATTTCAGACCGCAGTTTTTAATGTAGGGATACAGTAATTGCCAAACTCTGCTTTTTCAGGTGTTGATACTAAGGATCAAGATTGGCTTGGTTTGACAGACATTTCTCAACAATGCCTCTGCCTCCATGTGACTTTTTCAGTTTTCCTTTGCCGGTTATCTTGTGAGAATTAACTGTGTACCACTTCTGTAAAAAGCGGTCAGCTGCAATTATTTAGACCCATTTTTACTTTGTACTAGCATGTCGAAATGTCAGTTCCTGCTTATGTCTCTTGAAGGGGTATTTCTTTCTCGCTAAAGCTGAAAGTGTGCCTCTTGAATGTAAATTGTTACTGTAATTAGGAAGATGAAGCAGAAATAAGATACAGTCTTGCTGTAATTAAAACAAAAACTATTTCTGAAACCATTTAAACCACGAGTTTAATATGATTGCTTTTTTTTCTGAACATGCTGATGACTTGTAGAATGCGTGCACGAGTATAGCTAGAAAGAAAACAAATGTGCAGAAAGCAGTTTGCAATCTAGTGAACTCCTTCTCTCAGTCCCTGATTTTATTTAAAAATAAAAACATGTATTTTACAAGGAGAGTAATGGTGTAAACAGTGTACATCCAGAGATCATCTAAAGCAGGGGTGTCAAACTAATTTATATATTGCATGGGTATGGCTTGAAGTTAGAAGTATTTCCAAAAGGGCATGAGGTGCTTTCTCTGCTCAAAAAATATTTGAGTGGACCTTTAATTCTCTGCAAAGAAGTATATCTCCCCGAAGGCTAAAAGCAAAATATTCTGAACCCCGGACACAGCAGCACAATCCTTGCTCTGCAATCTGCAACGACGGAATAAAGAAGACTTCCGGTATCAACAAGACGCCAAGATAGCTGCATTCTGAAGTGCCCCCCCTACCCACCCCACCCTCAAAATGCCCAAATATCTCCACATCTTCACGTGTTAAAGCCAGATGTCGAGCATTTCTAATTTATTGGTTGAAGGGGTGAGATAAACCGACAGCGTAGCATGAAAATCCATTTTAAAGCTGAAGGACAAAGATAGTGTAGGGATGTCAACATCCAACCAGTGTAACTCTGATTGCCCTCATCCTGAGTAACCAACTGGAAGTAACTTAGAAAGTCCAAGACCTCGCCCTTGATGAAAGAAACTATACTTGCATTACCACGGTAGATGACAAAGATATTGCATGTTGATCGCTTCCTTCTACATAATAATGCACATTGTTCAGAGATTGGCCTGCTGGGGATGATGTAGCTGTGTGGATAACCCTGCAATGCAATGGTTTTAAGGCAGTTACAAATTAAAAGGTTTATTAAACTAGATTTGCAGACATTTAGGAACCCCTTTTCTCTCTTCATCTCTTTTACTGAATAATCACAGGGAAGCTTAGTGAACGATTTGGAAAAAGAGAAGAAAAGAGGACTATGCCTATAGATTTGCGGTTTTATTATAATGTATTCCTAAGTGAAAGGTCCAAGGAGGTTATACATCTTTAAAGAGATTTTACTGCACATTGTCCTGACTTTAAAAACTTCTATGGTAGCAATTTTAGGCACTAAAGCTTAACGTGATCTCTCTCGCTTTGTGTCAGTGTTTAATTTCAGCTTTTAAAACCCTTTTGTCCAATACGACAATGAAAACAAAGACAAAGAAGGGGAATCTTAAACAACTGTATGACCTTCTATGGCATGATGTATTTCCATGGTAACAAGCAAACGTATCACTGTTAATGCCCGCAAATTATGCAGCACCACCTTGTTATCACCCTCAGACTTCCTGAACGTTTTTCGGAACAGGTTTTCACACTGGATTGATAAATCCATATAGAGTGGCACTATTGCTCAGAAATAATAGAAACATGTGACTTTAACATCCTAAAATCACACAAAGAGAAAGAACGAGCTTACAACTTTCTTCTTCACTGGAAAGTTGGTATTAATTCTTGTCATGTCTGTAAAATGTCTGAATATTTTTATATATCTTTTTAGACGTGTCCTTTCACCTAATATGAAATTGCCTGTCGCGAGCACGGCTCTTGTTATTTTTAAATGTGACGGATTCCTATTTTAAAAACAAGAGAGAGCAGAGGCGATGTAAAGAACATTTAGTCTGAGAAGGACTTATTCGGCGATGAAATGTTGCGCAGGGGGACTTGTTGTTAAGCTCTGATCTCACACAGTGCATTTCTTCACCTTGCATCACTCGACAGTCTCAAAGAACAAGCACCGGGGCTTTAGAAGTTTGTCTAATAGATTAGAATTTGTATTAACTCACGATCTTACTGAATTACATAAGATTGTGGATAGTATTAAGAGATTAAACTCTTGAGAGCTAATACTTTTATCTTAAAATTTAGATGAATAATAAAAAAAAAAAACCCTGCCTCAACTGTTTTAGGCCATATAACAGGATTTTTGTTAGCGCTACCTTGCTCGCAGATAAAAACTAGGTAAGATTTTTAAGGAGTGAATTGTAAAAGTTAGTTGTGTCTCATATGAAGGCAGCTTAAAGGATTTGGGAACACCTTTAAGAAGGTTCACTTTATGAACAGTCACAGCGTTTACTGAGCTGGCTTGAAGCCATCCTTCACAACTTGCCTAAATGTTATTTTGCAGCAGCGTAGTTTGACATGCTGTCTTTCTCCGGTTTTCTTTTGATTCATTTTTTATCAACATCCTTTTTTCAGTTTTTCCGTACAGTATATTGCAGATACAGCGGGCTGTGCTCAAGCTGCCACAGGTGTCACAGAAAAAAATACCCCCCCCCCCCCCCCACTCCCACTCCTGCTCTCACGCCAAGCTGGCGCAACCTTGTTGAATTTTTATCCGGTTCTTCAGGTCTGGCTGTCAGAATGCCAGTCAAGACCAGCTGGGCCCGGTTTGCTGTTGTCACAAAAAAAAAAACCCCGGTTGGGCTTTAGCTCTCCTGAACTTTGAAGCCAGTGGCATTTAAACGGGACAGCTGAAGTGCAGTAAGCATCGCTCTCTTTCGGGGCTACAAACCGAGGTCACAGAGGCACATACATTTTTAAACATGCATGCAAGTCTGTAGATAAAATAATCTGGACAAACACAGGCCCGCGCGGCTCACCTGCGCCTGTTGGTGTTCCTCGCCAACTGCTGTGTCATGTGGACGGCCGCTGAGATTTGACCGCAAGGCACCCGGATTCCAGAGAAATATACAAAATTCAAGGGATTTTTTTTTTTTTTTTAAGCTGTATCTACTCACTCTTCGTTTTCTGGGCAGCTGTTCTCAGCAGCGCAGGCATGTACACCTTAGTCAGCTCCACACATATCAATATCTCATCATCTCGGCCACTTGTCCAGACCACCCACCTCCTATCGTGACACCTGCCTATCAGGACCGTGTCAGCTAACGATTAGCTGGCGAGTCAGTTCAGTAAATCCGTCCGTCGGAGGCGAGACTGGTGGCTTTCCGCTCGGACAGTCAGCAAGTCGGTCAGAGGGCCAGATTGTCATGCAGATGGCTCATCAGTTAATCATGGTAGAGCCCCACTGCACAGTGTGATTCCTTATTAAAATCAGTGCCATGCATATGCTTGGAAACTCATTAGCTTTAAAGTCGTCTTTAACCTTAATGTCTTTAAAATATCATTAGTATTACGGGGCCTACATTATTATTGTTGTGAATGTGTCCCATGCAAGTCTGTAGATGGATCATTAAGCAATGTCGTTTGAGACGGCACTGTCCGTGTTCTCAACAGTGCAGTACTTTAACCAAGCAGGACTTTAGAGATGCTTCTAAACATAACCAGTATCTGACTTGACACGTACAGCTGCAGTTATCGATAAGATCACGTTTTGCTCCATGTAACCGCGACTCTATACTGCTATTGAGAAAACGTGGTTTTCCTGTTTTTATTTGCTTATTTGTTTAAATTCGGCTTGGTTTTTTATTTATTTTTTTACTTTGTGGTCAGCTTCAGGAGGCTACAATAAGTATCATATTTCACATTAATAATCTAAATGGACCAAGACAAGATTGTGGAAAAAAAAATGTCAATAGTGTGTCTAATTTATTTGCTGTCAAATTGCTTAGAGATGACTGTCGTGCCCTGCCTGCAGCAGGGTGGGACTGCTGTGTGAAGACCTAGAAAGTGTGACTGTGCTTTAGGATGGAAGAGGGCCCTACATCCGAAGCCTCTGCTCATTGAGAAAAGTACTTTATGTGCTTCCACATCAGTCCCTAAAAGTTTCCGTAAAAAGTAACCAGACTTATCTGTAGTAAGTTTTTTTTTAAAAAAACAGTTGCTGGAGGGGTCTATGTACTCACTAAATGTTGCGACAAGGTCGACTACAGCTGTCTAAACGCAGCGTGCCAAGCGGATCACTTGACACAGATAGACAATTACAGCAGCCGATACAGTCTTCTGTTCTATGTTAACTTGATAAAGGGTGAAAAAGACAAATTGTTAGACAGGGAAAGCCCAAATGTGTTAGATATGTCGTCCTAAGAGGACTTCCATAGAATGATGGTGGAGGATGTGTTCTAAAAAAAAAGAAAAAAAAGGAAAGGTCACATGCGCTGTCAGGTAATGTTTTCAAATTTCACAGTGGTATCGTGAGACCAAAAAAAACAGAAATCTGAGAAATCAGAACAAGAACCAACCGTTTTAGAGACAGTTTTTACCCGACAGCAATAACAAAACTAAATGCAACCAAAAATAACCATTAATTATCATGGATGATGTGTGTGAGAATGTGCTATTTTTTATTTTTTAGTTGTTTTTATCAGTTATTTGTTATTTATTTCTTATATTGTGTGTATATTGAGGGACAGATTTATTTATTATTTATTTATTATTGTTTTTTTTTTAAACATATGCACGGATTGATGGCACTTTTTAAATTTCGTTGTTCTTGTGACAATGACAATAAAGTTTTCATTCATTCATTCATTCAAAACGTGCTGAAGTCATGGATGGATGCGTTGTTTGTGTGGCAACACTTAACAGCTGCTACGTCTCGTCTGATAGATTGATTGCATCTTTTTTTCATTTCAGTGGAAGCAATGCCTGAAGACAGACATATAAGAAAATAATGAGCAAAAGTAGGGAAGACAGTGTCATCCTTTGTATTTGTCATTGAAATACACCTGTCATGCTGTTTCAACTGATTAGAAGGATCTGGATGAACGTGCCACTGTTGTTTATGCAGACAGCCGTGCGGCTATGTGTGATAGGGTTCGTGTGCTGATACAAACCGCCGAAATTTCTGATGCACAAGTAATATCACGGCCCGATTAATTTCCCCACAGCAATTGCCCCGCTTAAAAACCTGTTGCTTTTGCAAACACACAAAAGAAAAACACAATATTAAAAAGATGGGTTGATTACTGATACTGTAACAATAAAAAGAAACAATAGCAAGAACCGCACTGTTAGCCCCTTTTTTTTTGCAACCAGCAGAAAATACGAAGCTGTGACAATTGAAGTACCGTTGCGTTTCTTTGTCTGTTGCCAATAAAAATCAGCGAGGAGAGATAAACAGAAACAAAAGTGCAGCACAGAAGTGCAGCCATCTTGAAAAGAAGCATCAACAAAGTCATTCACAAACAGGCACAGACCCAAAACGCTGTGTTTGGAACTAATCACTCGATAACAACAGTGGAGGATTGTCAGAAAATTACCGCTGGCAGCCACATCAGGGTTCACACTGAGATAATGCTGTCCGCCACGCTAATCACGACGTTAAAGAAAATAGGAGCTCTACCTGCCACAGTTTGCCTTTGGATAGCGTGTCAGGGTGGGTTCAGGGGGTTGGTACATTTGCCTGTATAGTCTCCAATAACAATCTGAAGGTGGGTAACATTTTACGTTTTGACCACACTATAGCTCTCCTACCATTACTTTTTTTTCTCCAGCATTTCTAGATTTGTATGCACAGGATTCTGTGTTTGACTCCTTCCACCAGAACTCTCGGTGTCTAGACGGTAACGTTTTGGCCACTGGAGAGGGTTTTCCTGTCTTTGTTCTCAGTTGATCAAAAGAATGTTGGTTTTTTATGCACACTGCCACAGTTCACTGCTTTTTTTCTTCCTCTGAAAACAAGCCCATGCATAAGTTTTACAATTTAAAGGGCCCTTAGTGAGATGGCTGCCATGCACTGTATAAACACAACGCCAAGGTTTTGTCATATATCTCTTTTTCTGTGTTTATATCTCGGTTGTTAGATTCTCTTTGGTGGTGTTCTTTTCTTTAATAAACTAAACGCTTAAGCTCCCACTGCTAATATGCCGCTTCTGAAAGGAGACTCAGTATCCCATCATTCAGTACATCCTTACATAAATGAAATTATTAAAAAAAAAGCGATTTGGTTCAAACCAAGGATTAAAAATCACCAAATGAAATCTGAAAGTCTTGCTCCTGGAGTGGCTCGGACTTCTGTTAGCCGACCCGCCTTCAACTCTGACAGCATGGGAGGAAATATCAAGGACTCTGTGATGATGCGAGTGTACGCCGGGAAGCTCTTTTGTGTGTTCAAGCTGTCATTTCAAAACCCTGGAGTTGCTTGAAGGATATGTTGCTTCCCTAGAGGCAGCAGAGGCAAAATATAAGCTTTATCTCAGTCAAGCTCTGTAACTCGGCAATGCTAGACAGAAATGTTTTAAAACCGCTGCCATTGAAAAAAATCACAGTCGACTGACATCGGGAACGTGTTTTGGTTGTGACAGATATGGCATCTCCATTACTAATTCATTGGAACAAGGCTGGATCGTGGCAAAGTGCATCCCAATCTCAAATCCACGTGGATTTAAAAAGCCAATCTAAAAACATCATTGATTTACCAACTAACTTTGTCGAAGCAGAAACACCTTGAGGCCACTGACAGGCTCGTGTCTGCCTTTTTAAATTCAGACCTAAAGATAGGGCTTCGTATTCCCGGCGTTTCCGCTTTCACTTTTTTTTGTGTGTTTATACACAAAGCAAAGTTGTCTTTTCTTTGCCTTTTCAACAAAGTCGTGCTCCCTAAGAGATGCACCCACCTCGTCGTTAAATGGTTGGGATAGCGCGAAAGAAAAGCCTAGAAATATTAAACATAAGTTAAAGAGTTTTAAATAAATATTAACACATTTTTTTTTTTAAGATTTTAAAGGCAGAAAATGTTCGGCTTCGACATGGGATAGAAAAAAACAACAACGCTTTGATGCTTTTAGTACTTTTAAGCAATCATTTTCACTGCTGCCAGTGAAATACAGGGACACACGTATTTTATTTTTTTTAAGTCATTCTCTAATATTACTCATCATTACTCTTATATTACTTAGTCAGTGTAAGAAGATTTGTGTTCTTATTTATGGCCTCCTTTGATGTGCTTCAAACTGGCTTAGAGGAATCCTACCAAGAAAAATCCCTCTTTCTTCTCCAAAGCATTTATTTTTCATCACTAATACGGTTGCAGTGATACTCCTCTAATGATGTTTGTTCTAAATGTTATTTGCATTAAATAGTCTAATTTATGAAAGAGGCTTTTTAGAAAGCATGTGGGTTAAATGCACCACAATAAGCGTAATAATGTGAGTTTAAACAAATGATGATGGGGATAGTGCTACTGTTTCAGCATAGTTACACTCAGTATTGGTTCACTGTCATATTTCTTTAGCCATGCTGTGACCAAACATTACTAAAAAGTTGATAACGTGTTATAATTGCCCCATGATTGACAAAAGCAAAGATTATCACCAATGACCAGTCATGTTGTGTACAGGAAGAAATATTTTGGAGCTACGCCATGCGATCCAGTCCTTAATAGTGAAGCTTAAAATTAGAATGTCTGATAAGCGTGCAGTAGTAGTAGCAGCACTCTCTCTCTGAATCTATTGTCTATGCAACAGTATAATCAACTTTCAGCAAATACTTGGAGTGGAAAATGTTGGATTTACTTTGTACTTCTTTTGCTTCATTTGCGACAAATTGAATTTTGAATGAGCCAAGCTGTCATGGCACTCAGATCTGTGTGTTAAGGGATGTCCTCAACCATGGCACAGTTGTTGGACTGGTGATCTGTTCAGGGTCTACCAAACCTCTCGCCCTCTGACCGCTGAAGATGTGCATCCGCGCCTCCACAACCACAAGCAGTTATAGGCGATGGACGGATGGATGGATGGATGGATGGGTGGGTGGACGGATGGATGGATGGACGGACGGATGGATGGACGGACGGATGGACGGACGGATGGACGGATGAATGGGTGGGTGGACGGATGGATGGATGGACAGACGGATGGATGGATGGATGGATGGATGGATGGATGGATGGATGGATGGATGGATGGATGGATGGATGGACGGGTGGATGGATGGATGGATGGATGGGTGGGTGGGTGGACAGATGGATGGATGGATGGATGGATGGACGGACGGACGGATGAATGGGTGGGTGGGTGGACGGACGGACAGATGAATGGGTGGGTGGGTGGACGGATGGATGGATGGATGGACGGATGGATGGATGGACGGATGGATGGATGGACAGACGGATGGACGGATGGATGGATGGATGGACAGACGGATGGACGGATGAATAGATGGATGGATGGGTGGGTGGGTGGACGGATGGATGGATGGATGGACGGACGGATGGATGGACAGACGGACGGACAGATGAATGGGTGGGTGGGTGGGTGGACGGATGGATGGATGGATGGATGGATGGATGGATGGATGGATGGATGGATGGATGGACGGGTGGATGGGTGAGTGGGTGGACGGATGGATGGATGGACAGACGGACGGATGGATGGACGGACGGACGGATGGACGGATGGATGGATGGATGGATGGATGGATGGATGGATGGATGGATGGATGGATGGACGGATGGATGGATGGACAGACGGATGGATGGATGGATGGATGGATGGATGGATGGATGGACAGACGGATGGACGGATGAATAGATGGATGGATGGATGGATGGGTGGGTGGGTGGGTGGGTGGACGGATGGATGGATGGATGGACGGACAGATGGATGGACAGACGGACGGACAGATGAATGGGTGGGTGGGTGGACGGATGGATGGATGGATGGATGGATGGATGGATGGATGGATGGATGGACGGACGGGTGGATGGGTGAGTGGGTGGACGGATGGATGGACGGACAGACGGACGGATGGATGGACGGACGGACGGATGGACGGATGGATGGATGGATGGATGGATGGATGGATGGATGGATGGATGGATGGATGGATGGATGGATGGATGGATGGATGGACGGATGGACGGATGGGTAAGATTTTGTTCCTCATAATAAACTATTGCAGATATCTGAGAATGTTGCTCTGATGGCTAAAGTAAGAATGTTAAGAATAAGCTTACACGCTGACATGACTTAAGTTTTGAAAATCAGAATTTGTCTGATAATTACTCTTGTAAAAAAAATATGAAAATATGTACTGAATTGATTCTTAACTGCAAACAGATCTTTTAAATACTGGACAAAAGGTCCCGAGACAAATCACTGCGAACCCCCACTCTAACTGAAATCTATGAAGCTATTAGGCGGAAGGAACGGTGCTCCAAGTCATTAATATACTGAATCAATGCAACAACAGAGTCAGTTATTTTTAGATTGTGACAGGAGAATGGCTGCTAAGATGGTGCACAAACAAGCAGGCACTTTTCACGCCTCTCCTCCTGACAGAATGTCTTTTTCTGCATATTTGCATGTGTTCTCTCTGCTGCTCCCTCTGTCGGCCTGCATGTAATTGCTCTGTCACGCCACAGACATTGTATGCTGCAAACACGGGGGATTGGAGAGATCTTCTGCTTCGCCCACGCAGCTTTATAATTATGGTGGCCTCCCTCCGGGGATTGGTTAGACTCTGCTCAGGGACCTTACTGCTGCAGAAGCCCTTCCAGCACCAGGCTTACATATCCGCAAGGCCACTCGTAAAAAAGCAAGCAGCAATACCATTACCTGGAAGTGAAGGGAAGATATTAAAGCATCTAGAATGTGATTTCTATTATGTTGAGAAATGAAGAGATTTTCATAGAGGTCATATTTTTGTGGTACGAGTTATGGAAATTAGTCATGTACTGATATCAATGCACACCAACGTTTTCAAAAGTTTCATCCCATCCTTGCAATGTTTTAAAAAGTGCTGTTAAGGAGCTGCTAGAGAAAGTGCAGTAATCGGAGTTTTTCCAAGACGATAGCGTAATGCGACGCTGACTCTTCGCCTGGCTAAAAGAAATCTTGTAGGAGGAAAGGAAACTTGTTTTTTTAGGAATTATTTTATGTATTTCATGTTTATGTAGGACGTCATGTTGTGAGAACTAAAGTTGTCTGTTGAGCAGCACACTGCAGGCTAGTTACCAAAGAAGACGGCCCGATTAGTTCACCAGGTATGAGTTTGCTAGACTCTCTGCGAGCAAAAAGGCCTAAAGGTGTAATTTATAAAAAAAATTGACAGGTACTGATAAGTGAAAAGGATGTTTATTCTATATTATTTGCTACAGCCTGTATAACAATCAAATTATCAGTAAATAAATGTTCTAAGTACTATTTTTATGGTAGTAGTAACCAATGAGAGAGGAGTAGGAGCATTTTTTAATATTGTGCATTGAAGAAAAACATGTTTTTAGTACATTTTTGTACATTTTGTACATTTTAGTTTTATATCTTTGTGTAAATAATTTAACTATAACTTTGTATCATAAAAGCTCATGTCTAGAGTCTCTTTCCCCCCCTCGATATCAAATGTCCTTCATTACTTTGGTTTGACGCGTTTGCTTGTAAACAGCTGTGTGTACCTGTCAGACAAGCACTCACCAGCCGGTTTTATTAGGTATGCCTCTTAAATGACTTCTCACCGCAAATAGTGTATCAGAGAATATCATGGCAGCAACTCAATGCATTTAGTGAATTTGATGTGGAGAAGAGGATGTGCTGGATTTCAAACTGAGCAACAGAATGGGCAATAAAGAAGATTTAGGTGCCTCAGAACATGGCATGGTTGTTGGAGCCAGATGGGCTGATCTGAATATTTCAGACACTGCAGACCTACCGGGATTTTTACCCACAACCATCACCTCAGGTTTTCAAAGACTGATTTCAAAGAGGAACAATTCTAGTGAGTGGCAGTTGTGTGGATGAAAATGCCTTGTTGATGTTGGTGCTCGGCCTCAAATAACCACTTTAACCAAGGTATATGGAATACTATATACACACTGTGCCAGTGTTCTGCCACTGGCAAAAGCATCCGTCAGCTAGGAACGGGAAACTGGAGTTACAATTCACATATGCTCACCAAAACTTGATAAACAGTTTGGAAAAAAGTTGCCTGATCAGCTCAGTTTCAGTTGCCAGATTCAGATTGTTAGGCTCGTAATTTGGCTGAAACAGTATGAAACCACAGATCTGTTCTTTCTTGTGTCTGTGGTTCAGGCAGCTGGTTGTGTGACAATGATGTGTGAGATTTTCTTTTCCTGGCACACTTGAACTCCACAGTGTATTCATCTTCTGATGGCTGCATAGGACCGGACAATGAAACATGTCACAAATTCTAAATTATATCAAACTAATTTCTTGAACAATGAGCACACTGTTATGGTGACCTCCACAACTCAGCCCAATGGAACACGTTTAGGATGTGGTGGAACTTCAGATTCACATCATCAATATGTGTCTGAGAAAATTGCAGGAGCCGTAGGATATAAAAGATAAGACGAGAGGTAAGATAAGTTTGTATGTACCTTACGACAAAACACTCACGGTGGCTTCCAGCATTAGCAGCCCACATGAAAACTCAATTACATACAAGTTGTTATCAAAAAAGCAAAAACCAAAACAAGCATCAATATGTTAGGTTAAAGAGAAAGTCTTAAGAAAGCAAAAAGGTAATTAACACATTGAAAGTGATAAATAAACACATTGCTCTTTATTAAATGAGTATTGCATCAAAATATTAGGCACACAGTCAGTGTGAAGCAGAACGTGTAATACTAGAGGGGGATTAGGGGATAGAAGCTGTTTGTTAGTCTGTTTGTTTGAGCCTTGAGGACTCTATATCTTCTTTTTTGATGGAAGCGGCACAAACAGGTCGTGTCCTGGGTGGGTAGGGTCACTTGCAATGCTGTTTGCCGTATTTTTGAGCCAGCCTGGCGTAGACTCGAGTCCAAACTGGGCAGCTGAATCCCTATAATCATATGATGTGTTTTCAGCACACAGGCCAGACTGTGCTGCAGTAGCACAGGATGCCTTTGATGGTGCTCCTATAGAAGTTCACAAGACGTTGTTAAGGTAACTGGGTCTTCTTCAGCTTTCTCAGAAAAATAAACAGTCACTGTTGAGCCTTTTTGACCAGCTGGGAGGTGTTGATTGACCATGAGAGATCATTTGTGATGTGAAGACCCGGAAATGTGACGTTAGTTATACTTTCCTGGTGTTGGAGGTGTTCTCCTGGCTCTCCTGAAGTCCACAATGGTCTTACTGGTATTCCTCCTCAGGTCACTCTCCATATACCACTTCACTTTGCTAGCTGCTGAACCTCCTCCGTGTAGTGGGCCTCATCGTCGTTAGAGATCAGACTCACTGTGGCGGTGTCATCAGCAGACTTGACAGTTATGTTGGAGGGGTGGATGGAAGCACAATCATGAGTGCAGAGAGCGAATGGAGCCGGGCTTAGGACACATCCTTGAGGTGTACCAGTACTTAGTGCGACTGTTGAAGATGTCTGGTTCCCAACCCGAGGTCTGTTTGTTTGGAAGCTGTGTATCCAGGAGCAGAGTGACATGTCCAGCATTAGGTGGCTGAGCTTTGTTATCAGTTTATTGGGTGAAAGTGTGTCTAATGTTGCTGTGAAGTCCACAAATAGCTTCCTCACATAAGTATCGGAATGCTCCAAGAGGGAAGATGCGATCAGATAGCATCGTATGTCGACCTGTTTGTCCTATAAGCAAACTGGTCGTTATGCAAGTAAGCTGGAATGTTGTCCTTGGTGTCGTGCAGGGCAAGTTTTTCAAAGCATTTCAATATTATTGGAGTCAAGGCCACTGGGAAATAATCATTTAGACGTATCACTCTCTGTTTCCTGGGCAGAGGTTTAATGGTGGCTGGGTAGGGTTAGGGCATGTTTTAGGCATGTTGGAACTACAGCCTGCTGTAGTGAGAGATTGAAGATGCCTGTGAACATCCACACTCGCTGGTCAGCACAGGTCCTGTTGCATTAGTGCTTTTGAGGTTAGAACTCACCTGATGATGCTATAAGATGAGGGTGGGTCTCTGAATAGGTGGGGTTGTAGTTACCACAATCTCCTCGCTGTTGGAATTGTCGAACTGAGCAAAAAATATGTTCAGGGCATCTGAAAGCATGGATTCCTGATTAATTGTTGGTGTGCTCCCCCGGTGGTCTGTAATGGCTTTGGTACCTCTCCACGTGCTGCATGACTGATTGATGTCCAAGTAGCCTTAAATGCCCTATTGGTAACTGCACATTTTGTCTTTGATGGCCTTCTTCAGCTCACTAGAGGCACTGCTGTGAGACGCTGCATCACCACTCTTGTAGCCAAAGTCTCGTGGCCTTAGCAACGCCCCCACTTTGCCTTAAAGCCACGGTTTGCTTGGCGGGCAACCTGATGATCCTGGTGGTCGAAACACTTTCAGAACATATTATACATACATTCAGTACATATTTTATCATATCAAGATGGACCACAATCTCAAGAGGAATGTTTCAGATCATGTGTCAAATCTCTGCAATGAAAAATTAAGGCAATGTTGCTCTTAGAAGACGAGTTATTAAAGTTTACCTAATGAAGCGGCCTTTGAGTGCACATGTCTGAATAACTTGATTTCAGTGTCTTCTGAGTGATGTGTTTGCGGGGCTGTTGTGATAACGGCTATGAATCAGGTAATTGTGCAGTGTCTAAGATTCTTGGGTTTAATCTAGTCAGGGATAATCGCCCTCACACAGAGGAGTTCTAAAGCGTATATGTTTCTTAAAACGTGATTTATCGTGTTTCTGTCCACCGTTATCTCAACTCATTCTGCAGATATTTGTTTTTGCTACACTTGTGCATGAACTTGCCATGGAGAAATTTGAGGAGATTACACTAATTGCTCTGGATGTCTTTTGAACAATCAAAGGCTGCAAACAAAAAAAGGTATTTTTCTTTGTAGAGCACTATGAGAGAATACAGGAGTGTTTGTGAACCAGAGAAAAGCAGGGGATGGGGGGTGAGGGAATCATAAACTCAAACAAATTCCCAACTGAAATGTGTGCTGCCAGGTGATGTGATGCTTTGCACTTTGGTTGTTCATAAAACGATGTACTGAAACTGAACAAGCAGCACCAGCATGTAAAAAACATTCTTTTATATGATGCTTGGGTCACTTTTTACACTAAGGTATCATCGTTTCTTAGTATGCCTGGAGGAATAGAGGACATCTTGTCTTTGATGTTTTATGTTTTGCTTTGATGTTACTATGCTCTGTCTGTAGCACAGTTTGCATTCCTCATGTCTGTTCCACTAAATCACTGAAGTTGACTTTTATCCAATCCGGTCTCCATGCGAGGAGCTGGTTATAAATGTCTAAAACCTCCCCTATTGTACAAACAACTCTAAGACCCCCTGTGCTTTTCTTGTCATTTCCAATTGTATTTTTTATAAGTATATTTTATGAACATGTCCATCATCTGAAATAAACCCAACAAGGCGGTGTATTATAAAATTCAGTAGAATTCATTAATAATGCTGTTTTTAACTAGATAAACATAAATATTTCCCTTTATAGTCTTACAGAGGGGAAATGTGTCTCTGCGTTCAACCCATCCCTTAGTGAGCAGTGTGTTGCTGACACTGAGTGAGGCACGGGGATCGGTGTTCAAGGGTCTTGCTCAGGGACCCAGAATGACAGGCTGCGTTTTCGGCTGGCAACCTTTGCAGCCTCACCAAGATACAAACGTCCAGCTCCCTAATTACTAGACCACCACAATTAAGGTGTAATTCATTCTGAGTCACAAATACATAATATAAAAATGACATTGCTGCAGTGTAATTTTAACTTTAATGGTTGATATGGAGTGATAGTGTGACTCATTGCCCAGGGCGCTATTGTCTGATGGGGAAGCACTAGCAGTGGAATAAAAAAAGTGCCATCTGCCAGTTGGGTCCCAAACAAGTTTTCTATCGTTTACAGAAAGCATGGCCTGGAGCAGTGAAACACTGATGCTGGTGTGTGTTTTTTTTTGTTTTTTTTTCAATTTAGAATTCAGTAACATCAGTCAAAGTTAAACTAGATTGTTCTAAACCAGGGTTGGGCAATTACTTTTTATAAGGGGACGAACCAACAGTAACTTCTTTTTGATTCTGCTCTGGTGATCTGCTCTGGACCGTCTACATCCGACCATCACCTATGATCATGAGGTATGGCTCATGACCAAAAGAACAAGAGCCTGGGAATCAAGTGGCCAAAATCAGATTCCTCTGGAGGGTGGACTCAGACATAGAGATAGGGTGACGACTGGTTAGCTTGGAAGATATCGCTGGATGGATGGATGGATGGATGGATGGATGGATGGATGGATGGATGGATGGATGGATGGATGGATGGATGGATGGATGGATGGATGGATGGATTTATTCTGCCCGATATAAGTTTTACCTGTGTTAAAACTAGTAAATTATTATTAATGTATTTTTATTAGCTCCTACTGATATTTAGAAGCATAAGAATAGTCTATAAATCTTAATATATGAAATTGTGGTGTAGATCAAAAAGAAAAAACACCCCTGTAGAAGTAATGAATAGCGATAACAAAAACAACCAATACATTAGAGATTCATTTTATTTTTAACCTGTGTTTTCTGCAGTGTGGTTACTTCACTCCACTTGCTCAGTGAGAAAGATCCACTCTGTGGACAACTGAACTGAGATCTGACTGAATGTCTGATGCTGTTATGCAAAGAATGGCTCCAGGGTGATCATCAGGTGATAGAGAATCTGGATCTGGATTTGTTGGCATCACTTAAAATGGCTGTCCACATACATAAGTAGATCAAAGAAAGACTAAATCTTCTGAGCGTGTCTCCTCCTTTCCACACATCTCTCATGTGTGAAACGTTTTCCCTCTTTGAGGGAAGGGTAAAAATCAAGCAGTGAGACAGACTTAAAGTGCTCTGCCAGAAACGTGTCAGTGAGTCCCATCTGAACATCACTGGGTGAATGATCAACAATGCGGTCCCAAGTTCTCCAAACATGCATATACAGCCTTGAAGAGATCAGTCCTAGTTGTTGTTACTTCTACTGACTTCAGTGGCAGTGCCTTTGATTTTAAAGCCTTTAGTTATCTCACATAAGAAAGTGAGTAGTTGGACAGTATCATGAACATCACAAAGTCTCATCTAAAGCCAGGAAAAAAAACTATTCAAATTGACCTCTCTGTACTTCAGCTGAAGCTCCAGGTCTTCCTCAATGTCCTGAACCCTCCGTGCTCCAGTGCGTCTAGAGAGGGGCCAATCTCAAAAGCTGCATATTAGCGCCTCAGAGTCAACCAAACACTCCTTAATATACTCTCCCTGAGAAAATGGTTTACTTTTCCTTGCAATTTTGTGAGATATCACCTAACTTGTCTTCACAGCTACCTCTCTGGATGTGCAACGTTTAGTAAAAAGTCCTCGTTGGTTTTCTTCATCAGACAGGTTCTTGTGTTTCTCCGCGTGTCTGGTCACGTAGCTTCTGTTTTCTTTGTAAAAAATAAACGACAGCAGCATTCTCAAAAAAAAAAAAAAAACATCCGTCTAATAGAATAGATTTTTCTAGTATTTGACCCAGTCAAAATACATTTATTTCAATTTGTGTGACGGCAGGAGAAGAGCGATAAATACTGAGCAGCACAGATGTCCCTCTGCATAAGTGCCGCCTCCCTGTCTGGACAGTGGGCTGCATCTAAGCTAAAGAGAGTTTATTTGAAAAATTGTTTGTGATTTATGAAACCTTTCATTCTACTTGTAAAAGCATCATTTTCAAAGCATTTTTTGACAATTTGACCACCTTACATTGAGAGTTTGAAACCCAGCATACGACAAGTGAAACCTAGGCTGACTTGTTCTGCAGCGAATACAGAATACTTCAAACACAATTTGGGATTTACAAAACCTTAATCTTGCATAGCCATATATGTTTTTAGATCTTAATGTTTTTAGTAAGTTTAATAATCAAAAGTCAGTGATGTTGCAGAACATGCTTTCGAGGGAGGGCTGCTGAGTTTATGTGGGGCACAAGGCGATGGCGGGTGGGAATGAGGGATTGTGGGATGCAGCAGGAGGGGCTTGCTCTGGGCGCCTGATACGCAAGAAACCAGCAGCCCTCAAGGTCGCTGACACAGGCAGTTGTTTTTACAATATCGAAGGATGCATGCCACCATAAAATTATTTATAGCTAATGTTTTTTTCTGGTTACATTGGTTGTGCCGTGCAGAGGTTTTAAGCTTTGCTCCTACGCAGCCAGACCTGTGTAAACTGATAAAGTGGTATTGAACAATAGATTCTCAAGGGTTTCTGAAGGTGTTTAAAACATTTCTTCAGGCTTTTGCTGCTTTAACACTATTTTATTTCATTTTATCAGACCTCATAGTATATATGGTGCAGCGTGCTAAAAAAACTATTTCTGCTCAGCTGTCTTTTACTGATTCATCCTTTTGGTTTCAGGGCCTTTAAAATCCTTATCGAATCTGTTTATGTTGATTACGTCCTCAGGATGGATGCGTGGAAAAAAAAAACTTTTTGTATCTGTTGTCTACCTTTGATAGTTGCTTAATTGAATCTGTGCATATCAAAGCAAAGTTAGAGCATAGGTTCGAGATTAAATTGTGTCATAGGGATGTTTTGCACAGTATTATACTAGTGTGGCTGAAAAAAGTTCAAACATTTCAAGCCTGTACTTCTTGTAATTTTGATGATGGTGCATTACAGTTCATAGAAAAAGCCGACATCCAGGCCTCAGAAAATTAGAAGTTGTTTAAAAAAAAAAGGATGTTTTAAACAGAAATGTTAGGCTTCAGGAAAGTGTGTTGATTTATGTGTACTAAATGCTTGGTTTGGTCTCCTTCCGATTAATTACTGCATCCAAGCGGCATGATATGATGGCGCCGATCAGCCAACTCTTCTGTGTGTAGTGGATCTTGATGTGCTGACTCCAGCGTCAGTCCACTCTTGGCGTGCCCCGGAGCTCCATGATGGATTTTGCTTGACAATCATTTCAAGGTTATCCTTGCTGCTGACGCACCTTTTCCTACCGCACTTTTTCCTTCCACTTAACTTTCTACAAATATGCTATAGATTTGTCAGCGTATTTAAATTTCCTGAGACACTGTACTTTGGGTTTTCACTATTCGTAAGCCATAATGATCAAAATTACAAGAAATAAAGGTTTGCAATTTTTTACACTTTGTAACGAATCGATTTAATACTGTATATGAGTTTCACTTTCTGAAATGAGTGAGAAAAATATTGAACCATCACAAAATTGTTGGTTTAACGCAAATTTACAGTAGTAATTATTAATGCAAAATTACAGATGATGAGAATCCTTTATCACCAGAAGAGGGAATGGCATAGTTTACAGTAGAAACGTATCCTTTTATTTGGTGGTTCATTAAAAAAAGTTCTACTTTAATTGCCATAGACACCAACAAGAAAGTCAAATGATTAAAGGGTAAGCTCTACTGGAAAACAAGGGTATAATTGCAATATGTGATAAAATTCAATTTGGAAAGATATTTCTGCTGTTCCAATAATACATTGATAGTTGTTTGACACTTTAAGAGAAATTCCATTTGCGTTTCTAGTGAACAGGCTTGACAAGCCAGTGCAAATGTGTTTATGTAAATCTCATGAAGAGTACTGTCCTTATCACAACATGATATAAACCAGAAGCTGAAACAAAGCCTTTAAAACCAACAGCTCTCAATAAACACTGGGATGGGCTGGCATGATCTCCGGTGCAGAGGTTGAGCTTTGCAAACAGAACGCTTGAGGTTTTCAGATGATTTACTTAGATTAGGCCCCCTTTTGATTTCCCAGGCTGCTTACTTTTATGTATGCACTGTTAGTTATTCTTTAGCTCTCCCTGAAAAGATGAAAGTCAAGCAGGCTGAAAAAGAAGAGCCAGACTTTTTTATGGGACGTAAACATAACAGAGATCCTCAGATGATGTAACACTGCTGTCACGAATTGCATATTTTTTTTACACGTCTCTTCAGGAAAGTTAGGTCGAATTCTAGAGACGGTTTTGAGTTGTGCCGGCTCTGTTTTGTAGAGACATCTGACTGGCATACAAAGCCATAAATAATGGTGGATATTTCAGTTGGCTTAGACAACACGCATTTGCAGTGCTGCTAATACAAAGAACGGTGGCCATAAACACAAATGTGTATGGGTCTATTATTTAGATGGAATAAGAAACAAAATCCATTTAAAAAAAGTCTGTCAAGCGATTAATATTCAGTTTGCCCCAATGACCTATTTAGATACAGTGGCTTGCTTAAGTATTGATACCCCTTGAACTTTTCCAGATTTTGTCACATTACAACCACAAACATAAATATATTTCAATGCAAAAGACAAACACAAAATGGTATACAATTGTGAAGTAGAAAGGAAATAATGCATGATTTAAAAAAAAATTACAAATAAAAAAACTGAAAAAGTGCACTGTGTAAACATATTCATTCCCCATTTCTCTGAGTGAAACTAATCGTCTTCAGAAGTTGCCTAATTATTGACAACGACTGAATAGAGTCCACTTGTGTGTAATCTAATCTCAGTACAAATGCAGCTGCTCTGTGACGGCTTCAGAGGTGTGTTAAGAGAATATTGGGAACCAAACAGCACCATGCAATCCAAAGAACACACCAGACAGGTCAGGGATAAAGTTGTGGAGAAGTTTAAAGAAGGTTTAGCCTATAAACAGATTTCTCAAGCTATAAACATCTCACGGAGCTCGGTTCATACCATCATCTTGAAATGCAAAGAGTATGGCACAACTGTGAAACTACCAGGACAAGCCAAGGCCCATGGTGACACTGGATGAACTGCAGAGATCCACAGCTCAGGTGGGGGGAATCTATCCACAGGACAACTATTAGTCGTGCACTGCACAAATGTGGTCTTTATGGAAGAGTGACAACAAGGAAGCCATTGTTAAAATAAAACCATAAGACATCCTGTTTGCGGTTTATTAGAAGCCACTTGTGGAAGAAGGTGCTTTGGTCAGATAAAACCAAACTTGAACTTTTTGGCCAAAATGCAAATTGCTACGTGTTGCGGAGAAATAACACTGCACATCAGTCTGAACGCACCATCTCCACTTTCAAAGATGGTGGTGGCAGCATCATGCTCTGGGCCCCTTCTCTTTAACCTGACGCCGCCAGATAGATTTGCTCCGCATATCCATCTGGAAACCTTCCGTTGAAGTAATTTTGGGAAGGGGCGAAAATACTGGTTAGCTGATTGGCCTATGTTGGTGATAGACAAGCCAAATAAACCAATCAGATCAACGAAGCATATGACGTACTCGTCAACATGCTCTGTCGTCGCTCTGTTACGAGCGACGACGAAAACACAACCACAAGCCAAGCTACTCTTGCTGCTGCAGGTAAAGGCTCGTTAGCTCAGCAAAAAAATACTCTGTAATTCCGATAAAACTTGCTCGATGGCCACGCTAACGCTAGTTTCATCGGCTGAAGCCGCCATGTTCTTTAGACTGAACTGTCGCGCTTCTCGTTGCGTCACACCTCAACCCGCCTCAAAGCCAACGCTGATTGGACGTTCGTTTGGTGAACGGCTCCAAATTTTCTTTAACGGAGGGTAGCCAGACTGATCAGGGAGTGAAACCTTGAAAGCTCGCGAGATCAGGATGGTCTCACGAGGCTAGCTTCTCTTCAGCAGGGACAGGGAAGAAGTTGATGGGAAGATGGAATGAGCCGAATACTGGTCAATCTTGGACGAAAACCTATTGGAGTCTGCAAAAGACTTGAGACTCGGGTGGAGGTTCACCTTCTAGCAGGACAACAACCCTAAACATAAAGTCAGAGCTACAGTGTAATGGTTTAAAACAAAACATTTGTGTTAGAGTGGCCCAGTCAGACCTAAACCCTATTGGCAATCAAGAATCTGTGGCAAGATCTGAAATTCTAATCTGACTGGGCTTGAGCTGTTTTACGAAGAAGAATGGGCGAAGATTTCAGTCACTAGATATCCAAAACTGGTAGAGATACTAAACGACTTGCAGCTGGAATTGCAGCAAAGGGTGGTTCCACAAAGTATTGACTCAGTGGGGCAAAATACTTTTGCACAATGCCCTTTTCAGTTATTTATTTGTAGAAAAAAAATCATGAATAATTTTCTTTCTACTTCACAATTGCATACCACTTTGTGTTAGTCTTTCACATCAAACTCCAATAAAAGATATTTATTTTTGTGGTTTTAATGTGACAATATGTGGAAAAGTTCAAGGGGTATGAATACTTTTTCAAGCCACCGTATTAGGCTGGGGCAAAAAGATTATTTAAAAAACGTCAAAGAATCAATAGATGCATCAAAAGAGTGAAAGGTTCATCTGGTAGGGACTAGTGGGAGAAAAAGATTGATTTGTTCATTTAAAAAAAACAGGCTAGGTAAAAAATAAAAATCAATCATGAGAAATCACATCAGAAACTTCAGTAACAAGACAAAACAGGCAGTATTTTAGGATGCTATATCACGATGAATGAAAAAAAATTTTTTTTTTCAACTCCCCATCACTTTCTAGATTTTCTCTGCAAATTCACAAAACAAGAGCTTTTAATGACAAAAGGGGTTTTCCTCAGCTATTTTTTTTTCTGATCAGATCAGATCATTCTTTTTAAAAACATTCCTGGTTTGTTTTTATTTTTCTCTTCCTTTCTTTATTGTTCTTTTACAGCGCAAGCCGCTGTACCAGTAATGAAAGCTTTGATTCATTAAAACTGGGCAGAATATCAGGGAAGTATTGGCACTAAGGACTGTTTTAAAAAAATAATGTAAAGCTTGTGTTTATTGGTTTTAGAAATGTACAAGGTCAGTGTAATTCTGCAATAATACTAATGAAGTAACTCATATATTGTAAATAACTTGCTCGATGTCTGTGTAAGTGTGACTGGTGATTAGTTGTATGTGCCTCTAATCGGTTGCCATTTCATTTTGTTACCATTTTTGCGGAAAAGGAAGTCGTGCTGTGTTGTTGACCGACCTCTTTCCTTTTGTGTTCCTTGGTGCAGGACTACCATAGTTTAGGGGTTGACCAGGTTGGTCAAAAGGTTTTGTTTGTTTGACAAAGTGCAGTGTGAAAGCAAACCTCACCAGCTGAAAATGTGCAGTTTGGTCCCCAATCGAACCGAAATCTACTGGACTATCAGGTGTGAAAGTGACCTTGGTAATCTAGCAATCCAGCCATTATTTTTCCAATTAAAGGGACTATATATTTATTTTTTTCTGGTTAGGAAAAAATGCTTTTTTGAGTATTTTGAGTTAAAAGACATCATTTGATAATAATAATTGATTAATTGATTGCACGATCGAGCGAGTCCAGACATATTTAAGTTGAAATAAGTAGGAATAAGCAGCAAACTGGCGACATATTTTCTCTGCCAATGGCACAACGAGGCGCAGAGCCATTGCTAAGCAGCTCCTCCAGCGCATGCACGACAGGACATTTAAACAGAACAGCATGGCACGCATGTAAGCGTTGACCATTCACATAAGAAAATATAACTTACCAGAGACATTGCCATTTATCTCAAAGAAAACAAAGAAGTCACTCGATGAGGTCTTGTTTCCTCCAAAGGATCGTGCACGAGCTTGAGACGTGTGTTTAGTCTCAGGATGGAGAGAATGAGGGCTTTTCTTTGGGAAAAACTGTTGGGGGCGGGGCTTACAGTTCAAGTGAAACTGTTCTCCTCACTCATGCAGGATCAGGAACAATTCTTTAATCTAAAATTATTTTAGTTTTTAATGTTGTACCTCTGCAAAGTGTCTTTGGGTAACACTTTTTATATATATTTATCTGTCATGTTGTATAATTTTTTAATGCTACATTTCTGCTTCTTTGATCTCGAAAAGTGCTATACTTTTACTATATAATTATGTTTATTATTATTAGTTGTAGTAGTAGTAACATTATCCCAGGCTGTAGGATATGCTCTTTTCTCCAAGTCTACATCTCGCCTGCTTGCTTCTGCCATGTTTTCTCAGTAACCGCCAACGGTCCCTCCCCTCCAGCCAATGGTGAGGTGGCATGAGGTGCAGCACACTGGCTGCAAAGAAGGTCCCGGGTGGAAATATCATTTTGCACATTTCCTGAGCGCTGTGGGCCAGTCTGTAGTTAAATGACGCCTTGAAGCAAAAAATAAATTAAACCTTTTTACTCATTGAATTACTCAATGAATTGTTTCGGCTCTGGTCTGATGCAATGTGAGACTTTAGAGGCAAACTGACTGAAGCCCCATTCGTTGCCTTAGTTTTGTCTCCAGTCACAGTCTACCGCTATTCAACCCTTGTTTTGTTCAAATAGGATCTAAGAATATGCCTTAAAACATAATCTTGTAATTCCACCTGAAATGAGTATAGGTTTTAGGTGATGTGTAAGACATTCTCTCCAGCCCACATTGTGAGCTAGCTTAACGGGCTCCCACTGGCTTCCATTTACAGTTAGATCATTTAGCCGAGACCCGGGGGTCACTGTTGTGAGTGTTGTTGCTTTTCCTCTTACATCAAGCAAAGCGAGCGCCCCGCTGAGAGCAGGCCAATCTGAGGCGAATCTTTGGGTTAACTAAGCCACTTTCTCTTCTCAGTGTCTATCTTCACATGAAGAACTACCAGGAACCAATCCCTGGGAGCAAAATGTAACTTTAATGTGTATTAAGTGCATCACTTTACGCCTGCCTCCTTCAGTATAACTCTGTTACGTCACTGTAGAATATCTGAGCCAGAAACGGGGCTTTTCATCTGCTTTGTGTTGCTGTAATACAAAAAAAAAGCAAAAGCTACAGACGCAGGGCACCGAGGAAGAGAAGAGGAAAACAGCTCAACTGACTGATGACAGGTAATGATTTTCTGGCCTATGTCCCTTGAAGTGCAATTTGTTGTATTAGTTGAAAAACGCTGAGCCGAGTAATGAGGACTCATCGCTGCTGTTGTTTAGATGACAACTTGCACAATCCTTCTTGTGGACAGCCCCCTGTGTGTTGGTGGAGACTCATGATGAATAATTGAAATGTTGACTCGGCCCAGTGGTCTGGGTCAGAACAACCTGTAGGACTGCTTATGGGAGGGTGGGGTGGGGGGATACATGTGATAGACCTGAGGCTGATGTCTGAAAGGCATCATTGTATTTTCAGCTGGGAGAGTTCGCATGAGGCTTGGACAGATAACGGCGGTCGAAGTGGAGTGGCACGGATGTATAAGGGACGCTGGTCGAGGAGCCAGAGTGAAAGGAACTGTGAAATTGAACAACTGTTGGAAGTTACATCTTCAGAGCTGGACGTGCTGTCTGATTCTCAGCCACCCAATTCTGGGTGATTGAGGGTCACACAGTCTGCTGCTTCTGCTGGCACTCAGAAGGAAGTTAACAGGAAGTCAACTGGAAGCAGAACAAAGATTTTTTTTACAACTTAATATCGCTTTCTTTAACCTCCTCTCGAATCTATTGTCTTTTTAAAGTTGCTTTGTTATTTGCTGGAAAATAATTGAAAAGCAAAGACATAACTTGTCTGGTCAACTATAAGTGGTGCTGCAGAATGTCCGTCTTTTCAATGTTTCTGTCCAGTTCAATATGCCAAGGCAATGAAACGCTTTGAAGCTCTCCTGAGACCTAAATTTAGGTACATTTAGTGCTGCAGCTGCAAGGCAGTGCAGCCCTTCCAATACCCATACCTTACCCCTGGACTTGAAGTCAATTTCACTCGTCTATTCTGCCCAGTAAATTCCAGACATTAAAGGAAAGCTGACAAAACAGAGGAGATTAGATTTCTGCAATATTTTATTGTTGTTAGGTCCTGCTGTCTGTTTTCTGCAATGCCAGTCTGGTTCTGCTGCCTTTGTCCTATTGATTAAAGTGTAATGAACAATGTAAAGAGGAATATAACCGGTCACCATTTTAAAATAAAACATGCAATATGAGAGCAGGGTTCTTTACTTTTTAACTCAGATATCAGACTTGGTTCTCAGCAGGTAATGTTTAGTACTTTGAAATATGCATTGGAATTACATAATTAAGTATGCACAGCTGTTTTATGCAAATTAACAGATGTATTTCTTTTGATTCAGCAAATAACTGAAGATTAAACATAAAGGTGGAGCTGCTCTGTTAGTGGAGATTTAGCTGCTGCAGAGGGAGCATTCTGCTGCTAAGCAGCACCTTCTTCTGAGTAAATGTGGAGCTGAAATGAGAAATAGATAGTCAGAAGTAATGTTGGGTTGTTATAATAACCACAACCGAGGAGAGATTCCTACAGTCAGCTTTAGCAGACAAGAGGAATGCTAACTGGATCACAAAACCTGTTTGATTTTATTCTTTTGAGCTTCCATACTTCTGTCTACTATGGAGCATAAAAAAGCAGGAAATGCTGACAGCCTGTTGGAAGATTTTCATTGGTTCAAATATTTAATAATTGTATTAACGTATGATATCAAATATATATAATATAAAAAAATTGTGATGTTACATTCGGCGATGCAAATCACACTGACTACTAACAAAATGTGTTTTTCAGTTGTCTTAAAGTGCCTAATTTTATTGAACTTCTCTGAATCTCTTATAAACACACATAGTGTATATAAGGCTTGCCTTTGCTCAAGAATAATTAATGAATGTTCAGAGCAGTAAATGTTTGGTGTTCTTTGTAAGGAAACTCACCAAAATGCCATTAGATGTCATACATACATCTAATAAGAATGAAGCATCTTTGAATCTTCGAAAGGCTTGTTATCGTTTTTCTGTGGATGGGATGCCTGTTGTGGCGTTCTACATCAGTTTACCATTGTTTTACACCAAAGGAAAAGCCACACACTTGACAGCAGAAGCTTCCTTCAGCTGCCATAGCTTTATAGTCTTAGGTCAATTTTAAATCTCCCTCTTTGCTGTCTGTTTTCACATTCAACAACTCTGCAGCAAACAATGATGGAAGACAAACAAAATGGAGATCCAACCAAATTTATGGGCACAATATCTAGCAGCTGACAGCGTCTGTGTTTTATTCACTTTGGCTTGTGAGACACCATGGCCTAAAAACAACCTAAATGTTGGAAAACATCAGTATTCACACATAGTTATATTCAGACATTGCGACTGGATCGAAACAAAAACGTCCAGCATCTATAACTTTCTATTTCACATCTTATGTTGAAGTTATTAAACAGACAAATACCATCTTTCTTTTTTTAGATCAAAATTCCAAAAGTTAGACGTTTGACAGTTTCCCATTTGGCCCAAATCCGTTTGCAACATAGGATTCTGCCCATCATGCTAGCTGATCAGCACTGTCCAGTGATTATAACTCCTCACATCTAAGAAAGCTAAAAGCAATCCCCTAAAGTGAATGCAGATTAGAGTATCGCCATGGTTACTGCATGGTTTCTGTTCCAAAGAGCATCCCATCACCCATTCTGCTCTATAATAGCAAAGGGAATGGTTTTATGATAAATGCTTGTATTATGTCGGGAAGAGACGGGTTCAAGGCAAGCTGGGCCTTTTTCTGAACATATCCTCATTTCTTTTTGTGGTGAGAGTCTCATATCGATCTAAAGAAACAGTAACTGAAGAATGGCTCCACAAAGCCTTCCTGCATGGATGTTTAATAACTGAATGCTGTGTTGCATGAGTCGAATCCTTTCAATAAACATCTTGCCGGCGATGATTTATAAAGCTATCAGAGAAAGGGCAGCCAACTAGTGAACAGATCTACATACCTACATAGAACAGTTTAAAAGGCCTGTTAATAGGCGGCTATTATCATTTGACCAAGATGTGTGCATATAAGTTACAGCAAAAAACGAACTTCAAGTCAGGTTTTCAGTCACAGCCCCTTCCATCTTTTGAGAAGTGAGGCGATGGTGCAGCTTTGACATCCCATCACCCTGTTTAACCAGACAAATAAAATTTGTGGGCTCTTTGTTGTTCAAACATCTATTCCAGGCTGGTAAAAATGAGAGTGAACTGCACTGTATACTTCAGGTCTGAAAACACCTCTTAAGCCGTTTACTTCCACGTTAATCCCATATTTTGTGAGGTGAACTGCAGCCGTGACATTGACTACACAAGTTCTGAGTGAATGAATCCCACTGAGTCCATGAGGCGGTTCTGTCTCCTGCTAAAGTGCATGACGGCACCAGGTGCAGGTTCAGCTTGTAAAAGCATTGCTAATCCTTCATAATCAACAAAAGCTTTCTCTAGTCTAAAGTTGTTTGGTTTTCAACCACTTGCTCTAAGATTGTATTTTACAGTATTTTGTAAAGTGCCATATTACTGTTGCATATGATAAACTGATGTCGAGACCGCACAACAGATTTACACATTTCATTTTAAATCTACTCATCAATAAGTCCTCACAAGTATATACAGAAATATTCAATAAATCAGAATTATCTTGAAAAGTTCATTTATTTCAGTAACTCAGTTCACTAAGGGAAACACGTTATATAGTTTAACACAGACTGTTGATGCTTTAAAGCCTTTATTTATTTTAAAGCTGTTTGTTTATGATGGCAGAATGTTCTTATCTTAAAGCTGCTTTTGGTTATTGTGTTTGTCAGTACAGACAAACACAACTGGAGCTAACTGGATACATAAACACTAGAGGTGCACACGCGCAGCCAGCAAGCGTAAACTAACCAGGGACGAGCACGCACACTGGCGTTACATGGGCATGGCCGAATGATTGGCATGTAGAACAACCAATAGATAAAATGATACCCCTGTAACTTAAGGGAAAGAGAGGGGTGAGCTTATAACGTCAATGGATGAGAGCAGGACCAAAACTCTGACCAATCCCTGCCATTCCGACCAAACGGCAAAGATTGGTTAGAGTTTTTACAGGCCTGCTGCTCCCCCAGAGAATTATTTTTTAACCTCCTTTTTCTGAATACATAATGTATTGACAACTTTCAGGATGTAAGGACCATATCACGCAGTATAACAAGAAGTGTTTCTGAACAGGATTACCAGCTTTAGCTTTAATTAAAAAAACATACATGTACAGCAGGACTAAAAGTATTTAATATGGTCAATTAATTGAATTAATTTTGCCCTTCTGTTATTGCCGTAATAATATTGTTGTAATAATAATAATAATAATAGTTTTGGTTATCTGTGAGCTAAAAACTGAGAGAAGAGTAATATATGTTGTGAGATATTCTGTACTTTGGATGAAGGCAAGGCGTTAAAAAATTCAAGCCATAGGACCGGCAGGGCACTGACAACAAGACACTTTCTAGATATCACTGGAGAATAAATTCAGCTTGTTACGAAGATAGAATGTCGATCTTTCTGCATGAATCTTACATTTCAACCAGAACTACTACACACAGCACTGTTCTCAGTCAACTATGCGGGTGATAGAGAAAGAAAACTTTGTTTTGACACTGTGCAACAGGAATAACATATGGACCAGGGACTACATCATATCAACTACTAAGAGCATCATCTGAATGCAAATTAAATAGAAAAGAAGTTTTAGCGCAAACCTGCTGTGTTTAAGCAACTTTTGCTTACAATTCAGATCAGGCTGAACCTATTAAAAAATGCAGTCTGAGTCTTTTTAACAACACATCTTTGAATGTATTTCTTTGTCGGGTTTAAAGCACAAGATGGGAGTAACAGAACTGCATTTTACACCTCCCTCTTGTCTGCATTTTCACCACTAAATTAAAGGAGCTTTAAAAAAGTAAATAGCAGCTACAATTACCCACAGCTGTTTAAAGCCTTTCGTATTTCCCTCACCACTAATGATAGTTTGAACACAAGAACTGTACTGATCAGGTACGGCTGGTGTTCTAAATGCACACTTGTGTATAAATACATATATATGGTTAAGTTTGTGTTTTGTTATCTAACTTTACTGGAAACATACTAAACTATGACTATAAAACCAAGGGGTGTACTGCTTCACCCCTACTGACAAATTAAAGTCTGCCTTCCAACATTTTTTTCGGTTGGAGTGGTTGGATGGCACCAGATGGGAATTGATGCCAGATGGGAGAAAAGGTTGTTGTTTAGTTGCTGGCATTGCTAAACTGTGCAATGATCACGGCAGGGACAGGGGGTCATTGGACTGGGATTCCTCCTCTCTTCTCTCAATTGCTGTCATTAGAGATGTTAGCACGGTAACGTTGTTGCATGCCCAGCTTCCGTTATCGAACACAGACCCGAGTTAAACGGTGCCAAAGCATTTATCCGTCTAAAAAAGCTGTACAGTACCATGACTTTTTGTATCCCTACGCATCGTCTGCATTTGTTTGCTAAAAATAAACAATAGCTTGACAAGTGGAAGGCAATGTATTTATCAAGGAAGTATTCACGGTAAACAGTGTTTGGAGAAGCACTTTTGTATTCTGTGTGTAATCATATTGTTACACTGTGAGTTCACTAATGCCTTCAACAGGGAATAGAGATTTGGCTTTCGTAAGTGTTTCAAATCTGCACTTGGAGCTCGCTCTCAGGGACTAAGCACACACACACACACATACAGACAAATGTATTCAGACAAAGTGAGATATTATTTAGGGTGTAGTCCAGTGTTTGTTTTTGGAGAAGTTGACTCAGATGTTTGGTCCTTTGCGTTGTTGGGTCTGATTAACCGGATTCCTTCGTTTCTAGGACACATATCTCATATGCTGCTGACAGCCCACTCTTCTTAGTCCCGTTTTACATGACTCATTTCTATTTCCTCGTCATTCTTCATCTACGCCTTCCTTTGCGGTTTTCTCTGACACCTGTCGCCTGCACTTTGGAAGAGTCGGACTGACGTGCAGACATTAATCCCCCCTCATCCTGCGCTCATCCCACATACAGGCTGATGGTGTTTGCTGACTTTTTTTTTCTGGAGCTTTTCCACTTCTTTCTGTCACACGTGTAGCGCTGGTGGGTTTGAAGCGGTGATGGAGCTCACATGCCTGAGGGCGGGGAGGGAATCTGAGATTATTAAGATAGCGTTTTGCAAAAGTATTCACGTTGTTTGTACTTTCACTAATTTTATACACCACAAATGTCTGTGGATTTTATTAGGATTTAATATAATAGACCAACTCAAAGTTGCAATTGAAGTGGAAGAAAAACAGAAGTTTAATTGTGTTTTTTTTTCCAAAATAAAAATGTGAAACTGAGTATTGCCCTCAGAAGTCACCAAGATGTGTGTAATTCAATATCCCATATTGCCTAGAGGAGCCTAGAGGCATAAATTACCTCTGGAGGAGCTGAAGAGATACTCAACTCAGGTGGTAGAATCTGTCGACCGGAGCAAGCATTATTGGTGCTCTCCGCCAATTTGCCCGTTGAGGAGGAGTAGCAAGAGGAATTTCACAAAGAATGCAAACGATAGTCATCTCTTATAGAGCGCAAAGATAGTAAAGACATCTTGCCAACAACTTGCAGCTGTAACTTCAGCAAAAAATGCCCCATTTTAAAGATTTTTGCTCACTATCATTAGTTTAGACCCATAAATCTTTTTTTTTCCAACTCACTGATATGCACTACTTTTGCTCACATCAATTAGCATTCACTGAAGTTGTTATAACGTGACAAAATGTTGAAAAAATAATTCAAGGGACATGAATGCATTTGCAAGACCCCTCTGAATACACCATGATGCAACTCTGCACAAGTTTGCATCGGTAGTAACTGTTGACTATTAGTAACACAATATCATGCTCTGCAGAGCAGATGTTGATGTGGAACACTTCTGATGATATTGATATTACAGAACAAACAAACACTAAAATGTCCACTTATTGACTGTAAATATGGCTCATTGCACCATCAAATTGAATCTTGAAACATAACCGATGGTGCCGGCTCATTAGAGCCAGCAATGCAACGCAGAGACCATATGACACAAACAAGTGAAATAGCATCACAATGAGATTGCAAGAAAATTAGCATTTAAATCAAGTTTATAAAAAAAAAAAAGCAGCCTCAATTTGACTCAAAAGGCAAAAGTTTGCATGTCCTTGGGCACGCTTTTTTATAAATTTCATATCGACATATGTGTTTATTTGCTTGGAAGAAAGAGCTTGCCTGTTTGTGTGCATATGCCTTTGTGTGTCTATGCTAATTGTGTTGTCTGTGGGCGGGCGGAACATTTGATTGTTGGTGGTTTGTGTCCCCTGAGTCCTGTCTGATGGGGATAAGAGAAAGGCCTGAGGCAAGCCAGATAGACGGATGCTGTTTATTCCCACAGTTCCACGGGCTATAGCCCCAACATCACAGCAAGGCAAAGACGGAGACAAAGGGAAGCAGAGGAATACACAGAGGAACTGTGATGATTAAGACAAAAAAGGGGGTGTAATGGGAAGCAGCAGGGAAGGGGGATTATTAGGAGAGGAGTCAGCCAAAGGAAGTAGTGATGGATATGCCAAAAAGAGACTAATAGGAGACTTATACCACGTCAAGAAGATTTTGAGTCAGAAGAACCTTATATGCGTATTTCAAACCCCCATATCCAGATTTCGGGCTCCATAGACGGCAGAAAGAAAGCCCCAGTTAAGTCTGTGCGGCTTTAATCTGTACCCAACACCCTGCGTCAGCTTATTGTTGATGAATGCCCACCTTTTTTTTTTGCATAAAGCACCCGCATAACTTCATCGTTATGGATCCACTCTAAATACATGCATTTTACAGCATTATGCAAAAGACCCAGGCAGATCTGTCAAAAGTGAAATATGAGTATAATGGACTCAAGAGAAATGCCAGAACGGTTTGTTTTTAAGCAGGTAAAACTGCCAGGAGGCCCCTGACAGAATAAATAGTATCATAGTATCATAAGATTGGGTCTTCTGCTTTTTCTTTTCACCTTTAATTGCAATTGCTAATTGCCTTTTAATGTGATTATGGAACGGGGACTTGATTAACACCTAATTTGACTGTATACTGTAAATCCCTACATAAAGTAATTTCCCCAGTAAGTAATTCATGTTTGAGAGGTTTTATGAAGAACGGATGAGGCTCTAATAGATTTGTATCATTTCTTTTTCTTTTCCATTGCAGAAAACTGTATCTACATTTAAGGCAATTCTGGCACCAGACTTGTTTTTTTTTCTTGTTGGAAAAAAAAAAGAGATTTAAAGAGCTAGCTCTGCAATTTGAGGAATTAGAGACCTGAATTTTTTTTTAATGAAATCTTCCAGAGCCTGTTTTTTCTGTCTAATCTTTACATTTAGTGGTCCTGAATGTGACTTTACCTGATATCAACCAAGCCTTCCCAATTCTGTGCTTGTAAATCCCTGACCTCATACTGTTGTCGTTTGACTTGTTCGTTTTATTTGTATTTGCTTTATCCAGTAGAATAGATAAATCTAAAAAAAAACGGTGTCCTCCATGGAGAGGGATTTTTGAAGTGTTGCAAAAGACCTAATGTGTTTTAGATGTGTTTTAGGTCTTTTGCAGCACTTTGATAACGACAAAGGCAAATTCAGCAAAGTGAGATGGACAGTGACTTCTGAAATAATGTCAGACCATGCATTTTAACTTCATCTGTGATCAAGAGTTTGTTTTAGTATAATAAGCCCTAGCTACTCACCAGTCTTAAGCCTGGTTTATGCCTGCCGTATCAGCGAGTTCAATGTGACCATGTTACGTCATTTTGGCTACCGTGCCCTTCCGTTCGGCCAGTTTGCGCTGCGTGCATCTACCCTATAACCTTTTTTCAATTTTTCATGTTACAGACACAACGTTTAGATGTAGTTTAGAGGTGTTGTATGTGGCAGAGCAACAATAGCTACATGGTAAGTGGATGAAAAAGAATATGTGGTTTTAAAAAATGATGCTATTGTCTTATGTTTTTGTCTCTCCAGCAGCAAAAATACCTCCACCCCCAAATTTCAGTTGAGATGGTGTTTATAGGGCTTGTTAGCTTTCCCCTTTTCGTCCAAATGTAATAGTCATTATGGCCAAACACACAGTTATCAAACATTAAGGTCTTTGTCCAAAAGCTACTCTTGGAATAATGACTTCTTCCTCTGGGATGTCAGTGCAAAATTCCCCGGGGGTGATAACTCCCTTACTAGGTTTAGCCAACTCCTGCTCAAGCTCTTTTGCTTTTGTTCTTGGGTTGATACATTTCCCACCAAAATACATTATTCTCTTGGAAAAAGAACCTGTCTCCTTCCTGAACAGTATGACATCATCTTCTTATTAACCTTGTCTGCAAGCTGAATTCTCACGGTATTTGTGCATTCACAAACACATGAGAATCCATCTTGTCCCACTCCCATCTTAATCAATTTGGGGCCAATCACATTGCAGAATGGTAGAGTAGTATACATTATCAATCTGGCTGGCCAGGTTGTCATCATCTGGGCTTTCCCAATGGTTTTAAAGGGTTAAAATAACCTTGCTGTATGTAAACATCTGACTTTCAAGAAGTTTACCCCGATAAATTATCTCTTATTTTCTTTATTTACCAAATATAATTTTGGTAATCCTAACTGATCTACAAAAGGAAATCTTTGATGTGATTTTCTTTCAGATAGTGAGTAAAAAATGGTTGGGTGTATTTTTATACAGTGTAAATGTCTAAATATGTGCTTCCAGCTGTAGTCCGGAACATTGATTTAGCCATTCTAACATATAAGCTTTGATCTAATCCCCAATTGCAACTCTGACTGTATTTTCAGAGATGTCCTCCTTATTAGAGCCTCTTACAGGTTAGTTGTCAGAATTGCATTGCTTTTAGTTCCATCCATGTTCAATCTGAGAAGATTTTGAGTCAATCCCCACAGCATGACACGACCACCGCCATGTTTATTAAGGACTTCACATAGCTGGATATTTGCAGCAAACCCTATTTAATTAAATTCAAGTTTATTTATATAGCCCCAGTTCAACACACGTCATCTCAAGGCACTTTACAAAGTCACATTCAATCAAATCATCCTGAACAATTGGTCAAAACATTTCCTATCGAAGGAAATCCAGCAGATTGAATTAGTGCTTTGACAAGCAGCATTCACTCCTCCTGAAAGAGTGCGTTGCCATGGTGGACAGTCGTTTGTGTTGTCATTGGCTTTGCAGCAATCCCTCCTACCAAGCATGCATGTAGCGACAACATTATAAGAGACACAGACACATTGGAACAAAACTTGAATGGATGGCCTCCTGTTCTGTGGAGGCATAATAAAGACTTTCAATGCAATGTCATTTTATTTTATTTAAACCAATGTTTTCATTCATTGGATATCTTTATGCTTTGTATTCACACATGTTAATCAAATCTCGGCTGTGTTTTAATACCAAAAGCTATCCCTTGTTTCGTTTTTACACCAGCATCCCTGCTGTAAAGAATAACACAATTTCTCCTTATGGGTCGATAAAGTTGAATCTCTCTGCGACTCTCAGACACCGTGTCAAGCACGCCGGCACCTGCAAATCAATACAGAAATAATCTTTCTAAACCGTTGCATCAAAAAATGTGGAGGTTGTTGTTTGATGACAAAGTGGACTCACTATAAATTTACTATTAGAATGTTTGATTTGAAGAGATACAGCATGCGCTCGTTCCCCACCTGTTGTCGCTGTGCATAGTGGTTACAGTGTCTTATTGATTAGCACCCAGCAGACATGCTCAGCTGGACTGTCTTAAAACATGGATAAGTTTATTATGTTGGAGGATTAGATGAAGCGTGTGTATCTTGTGTCAGATGCAAATGATTGGTGAAAGGACCAGCTGTTGCCAAGTCCAGGTGTAGCAAGCTAATGCTTTGTTACAGACTTACAGAACAAATATAGCACTATAAAAAAGTATCCATCCATTATCTGACCATCACTCAGACTACTGACTATCATTTATCATCTGGTTTCCCTCCTAGCCATATGTTTTTCCACTGATACAATTACAGTTCCACTTTACATACACCCATCATCGATCTAAATGTCCTATCAATTTGGGGCTGCTAATGATTTATTTACATCATTCTTTTCCAGACAGGGACGATCATTCATCAACTTCACAAATGTTTAGAAAAAATAAATACATGCACAACATTCAAATATTATACATTTTATCTTACCTACTCAGGTTCCAAATGATGCATAGGAGTTCAAATATATGTGTTAACACCAACTAAAATGTGAATAAATGTACCTTACCAGGAGGCAGAGAATGCACAGGCCTTTTCTAGGTTCTGGCATAATTGTAGCTCAGAGTTTGCGCAGAAAATTTAAACTGTTTGTTTGCTGTGAAGGACTTGACTTGTCACACAGTCCAGAAATGATCCACAGTGTTTATCTGGTTTGTGAATTTCCAAATTCGAACAATTTGAAGGTACTGACACAATTGTTACCCACCCATCCCGCTGTTAATTGGAGATAAGGTTGAAGAATTTGGAAGTGGTCCTCCTTTATTTTTCCATCCATCAATGCATCAAGGCAATGCACCATTAGGTGTGGGAATCAAAACAGACCCTCTGCATGATGTTGCCATGCTTTATAGTTGGTGCTGTATTGTTAGGTTTGAAAGCCTGACCTCAACTCCATTTTTCTTCTCATTACGGCCAAATAGCTCAATCTTTGTCTCGTACATTAAACTTTTATGCTCAAGACATTTGGCTTCTCCATGCGGTCAGCAGTCAACCTCAAAGATGGCTGTTTTCAACTATCGGCTTTTTGGTTGGACGCTTTTCAGTCCATGTGAATGTTAAACTTATTTCTCTTTAGATATCATGCACCTTTTAGTTTGGCTTTAGCCAAGGATGTTCCTTAATACTTTCCCTTCATTTGACGGCGGCATCTTGGTTGAGCATTCACAACAAGCTGTCGTTTGTAATCATTAAAACCAAGCCACAACCTCAGCCAGAAACTGAAAATGCCTAAACTAAATCAAAAGTCTGATTGTGTGTCATGAAACCAGCCATTTTTATGAAGCCCACCACTTCAGATGCCAGAATTATGCCAGAAACATGCTGATGGTGAGAAAAAGCATGCCTTTGAGGTGTAACTTGTTGAGGGACATTTAATATATCAGTGTGTGTGTGGGGGGTGGGGGGGGGGTTACATATTGGATTATGGGTGTAAGATTCAGACAATGTGAGGGCACTGCAAATAAAAAATGCAAATGAAAGCAGTTTATCAATTGTACTATTGTACCCAATTATTTTGCATTTTCTAAAGATTTTATCCGACTCCTCTCATGTGCTTCACTCTGAATTTGTGCTACTGAACTCCAGAAGAAGGTACAGGACCCCTTTATGCAAACATAACAGATATAAACATTCGTTCATCCCGTTGTCTATAAGACTTGTTAATGAGTGCGTAGTGTGGAATGAGAAGAGTAACAGGGGAAGGGCAAGCGCACGTAAGTAGACACGTCTATGGTCTCTTATGATCTACACCAGCAAACTGGAAGGGTAGGGTTGTTTTAAATTATTCTATTTTTAAAGGTTTATTTGCACTGTACTAAAATATGATCATTTTAGTTGAACTGTGATTCATGAACTGCTGTTACTATTGTATATGTATTTATTTTACTGAGACTCCTTTTATCAGTGATTGATTATGTAGTACAATGCAGCTGACCCTTGTATCCCAAGGCAAAATTCTCCCAAGGGAGACTAATAAAAATACTTTGACTTTGACTAAAGTTGTGTCATCATTTCACTCCAGAACCAGAAGAGTTCAGATAAGTCCTCAAAACCTCAACTTGATATGACATTAAAGCTCATTCTGAGTTTATGTCAACTTTTTTTTTTTTGAAGTTACACCAACTTGAGCTTAAGTTTCTCAAATTAGTATTCGTCTGCTTTATCACATAGCCCCATCAAGATAGAGCAAAATTTTCGTCTCGCTGTTTGGTCCCATCAATTCACCCCGAGGTACCAACACGTCTCTCTTTATGGCTCTTTTCGTCTCCTCCAGAAGTTTCTAAAATCCTTCAGCAGTTTACATGTATTTGGAACACATCCCACTGACATTTCCATCCTTTCTATTTGCTGACTGAATAACAACCAACTGAATAACTAAAACACATCACAGGAACACACACAAGCTGGCACACACAGGTTCACGCCTGCAAGACCCGGAAGCTCAGCATCGCCTCTAACTCGGGGCACGCCTCAGGCAAGCCAACCGTTTTGGAGAGCGCCGCCGCTTAATTTCCCTCGCACGCGTGACAGCAGACTGCAAAGTCTAAACATCACTCCGTTCCCTTTATGCGCGACACGTTTAGCCGGTGGAGGGGGCTGCACAGGGGATGCACTGTCACCGCCTTTAAGACTGACAGGATTCCACTTTAACACGGGATACTGGGGTGTACGCTGTCGAGCGTGGGCTTGACAGGGGGACAAATACGGAATAATACAAAGTCAGTGATGTAACTATACTGCAATCACGAAGCAGCACGTAAATTATGCTGTCACCTACTCTTTGGGAGCCCACTGTAATGTCTGCTTCAGCAACTGTGTCTCTCTCAAATTGTGGCTGTTATATGGGGCAATATGGCATTTCTGATTGCAGTAATTTATCAATGTCCTTGTATTTGTGTGAAGAAAAACATCGGGTTGTTTCGGAAAACAGGCAGATTTTATTTCCTTTAAATTAAAAGTGACAAGTGGCTGATCTTGTTAAAAAAAAAAATAGATGAAAAAAAATAATTATCTTTGACTTTGCACAACATTAATTACAAATCTTGTGCCTCAGGCTTTTAAAGGTTGGTGTCTGAAGACTGTATACACTTTCCAATCTAGTGAATTGTAAAAAGTACAGCAAGCAAGATGTGTAACCTGGATTTTATACACACACACACACGCGCGCGCGCACGCACATTTTGACAATGCATGTCATTAGTCAAAGACCTTAATGCCAGAAATGTCCTGCTGCTTTGCACACTGGGTAATAGGCTCTCCTCTTCCTGAATCTGAGGGATCCTCTCCCACAGCCTGGCTCAGAGTTACAGACCCAGGCTTACACAGCACAACCCTATTCTCAAATCACCCTGCAAGGACTGGGGGATGGAGGGAAAGCTGACAGCGGTATTGCAACCCCGACTAGTTTAGGTATGATGTAACGTTTGCACCCTGTGGGAACCAGTTATCTGTGTTGCCCCCTTTTGAAAGCCACTGAAGGGATAAATACCACCCATTCCACTGCGAGACCCACTTTGGGAAGACAATATAATTGCTGGAGAGAAAATAAAGTTGTGTTAAACAGATGAGCTGCTTCTTTGTGTCACAATTGTGTTAAAAAAAAACTTTTAAGTAACACTTGTTCAGGGTTGGGTTGGTCACACTTATGAGCAGTCAGTATCTTACCTGCTGGGACCAGCCTTGATTAACCAGTATCACAAAGAAATGCACTTCAGCTATCGGCCCCCATGGTACATAGTCAACCCTAAACTTTAATTTAGGTTTCATTGTCACAGAAATCTTACTTTTAATTTCAGTATATTTTTCAGTATGGAAAAGATGTTTCTAAAACGCTGACCGGTGCCAAAGATTCTTGGCTTCCCTAATTATTCCTATAAAATAGGGTATACTTTAAATGTTTAGGATGGTCAAATTTCAAGCATTCTTTTGTTAAGTAACCATGTTTTCCTAATTTTGCTGCGGGAATACATCAACACAGCCAGAAAAAAGCCTTTTTTCTATCCTTACAAAGATAAATATGTGAAGTCTGTTCTCAGTTCACATGGAGTAGTTTGGCCTTCTTCTGCTTTAGCCCAGCTCCTTTAAGGTTTAAATTGTGAATATACAATATGAAATATGGTATATGAAATATTACAAGTTGTTTTTAGCAGCTGTTGTTTGTCCATTTAAATTCTGCTCACTTCTGCTCACATTTTGTGTGTTTTATGATGACTCCCTGCCAGTGTTGGGCTCAGTTGTACTAAACTGCAAACAGATAATTGTGGATCTAACTTTTGTGGGCCAGTCAGTGTCTTTATTTGGTTTCGATAAGTACGACAACAACATTCACACAAGATATTCATCTGCTGTTTACATAACTGTCCTGGGTCTCATTACACATCCACACAGACTTCTCCTATAGTTTGGATCTGTATATATATATATATAAATATCTGGAGCGTGTAACAAAAATAATTTCCCTCTGGGATTATTAAAGTATTTCTGATTCTGATCCAACAGTACCAGTCTCAGCTCAAAACAAAAAACAAAAAGAAAAACTTTTTTAATAGCTGTGCTGTTTTCTACTTTCTTCTTTGTTTCTTGTTGTTATGATGCGCTTAGCTCCCACTGTGGGCTCCCGTTGCTCAAAAACAAAGACGTTGGTATCCGTGTTTTGGTTTATTTGTTTCTGTGAACAGTGTGCCGCTGTGTGACCCTAACCCTTTCATTAGTAGTGTAACTAAGCTTTCTTAGTTACACTACTTAGTTTGTTACTGCCATGAGGTGGAAGGAGACTGGACTCGGAGCTGGGCTTTTGGGTCGCTGCATGGCACAGCGGCACTTCTATTTTTCCGACACCGCCGGCTCTTACTGCCTAGTGCCTAAACTATGGCAATCCTCAAGGGACATTTATAACCTGATTGGGAAAACATGTTTCTAAACAGCAATGATGAAACCGATGCTTATTTATGCTTTTCAGTTCAAAAATAGAGCACATCAAATACAACAATATTGATATCATTGATGTTCCAACAATAAGTAACCCTAAAAGTCATGATTGTCATGCCATGTTGCCTTCACCTCATCTAGATACTTAAATTCACTAAGACGCCATTTGATAGGTATACCAACTGTTTGTATAATAAGTATATTAATGCTAAGTAAAGATAAATATAAATAATTACACATTGCAATGTGTGCCTCTGAGGTTGTGGTTTCATGGCGACTTGCACACACACACACACACACACACACACACACACACACACACACACACACTCTTGGGTACATTTACTCCTGCTCGTTTTTATACTGGAGTGTCAAAAATAAAACTTCACTTTTTAATCTTTTGTTTATTGGTAGTCTGACTTTTTTTCACTTGCAGAACTACCAGATGCCTTGGATTTTTATACTTCTTTTCAAGGGTCAGATTTCACGATTTAGCATCTTACAGACTTGATCTTATTGTGACAACAAGTTGAATTCACCTACCTTTCTTTTTTGTCAGTTTTGCTTCAGGAAATGATCTTTTTTTTCTTTAAAGCTTGAAAACTCTTAGGTTCATCACAGTAGAATGTTTTTATATATTCAGTATTATACTTCCATTGAGAAGCAGGCTCAGGCTCTATTTTCTTCGCTAACCATGTTGCAAACATGTTCTAAAGTTTAGAACATGTTTGCATCATCGTTTAGAATCTAAACGATTCACACATGAAATACGTTACTCCAGTTTGTTTATTCTTTGATATTTGAGTCAGGATGCAGCATCTGTCTCTTAATCTCACTGTGAATAGTGAATATGGGTTCAGGGCCTCACCGCCTGTCCCTCAGGCTGGATCCACAAAGTTGTATCTACAAAATTAAGTTTCAAATAGTGAGTCCTAATAAAAAACTTACAAACTTTTATGGCACTTTTAAAAGTGGTACTTTTCCTCTTACCTGCTTAGTTTTACCTCTATTTTATACTTCAGCTTTTACTACTGTTTAATGTTATTTTATTTAAATTTTACTACACGATTTTAATCCTATTACCAGTTTTTAGGTTTATTGCTTTATGAAGCATTTTAGTAATCTGCGTTGTGTCCTCTCAATGATGTAATCTCTCTTTATTTAAAGTACTATTTAATAAAGTTGGCGTTGACACAAACATGAAGTAAACACCCACTAAAAGTTGTTATAGTAAACACGTTTAAAGGTTCAGGGTCGATCTTCGAGTTCTCGGGGTATCACCTTTTCTATTGGTTGTCCCACATGTCAATCATTCTGACGCTCTCACCTAATGCCAGTGTCTGTGCCCGTTCCTTGTTAGTTTCCGCTTGCTGGCTACACATGTGCACTTTTAGTGTTTACGCATCCAGTTAGCTTTGGTTTTGGTCTCACTGTATACTTTGAAAATGGCTGAGAGTTGCAAGAAACAAACTGTTTTACAAGTTTATGATAAGGATAGGAAGGCCTCAGAAAACAGAAATATGACCAAAGTGGATTTGGTCCCCTGAGCAGCAGAAGAGCAGGTAAGATGATCTGCATTCACAGTTATTCACAAAGAGACTTGGGCATTTCTCACCTGCATTTCTGGAAAAAAATCATCTACTCTACCTTTAAGCAAAACTCTTGAAACACAGCTTCTTTCCCAAAGCTGTGTTTTTCAGCCGACAAATGTGTCACTGCAGGTTGAAGATCATTTTTTGAACCGGAAACAGCAATGGTGGAGAGGAGTGAAAAGCTGTGAATAAAGTTCGATATATTACGTTTTCTGTGACATAAAATGTACTCTAATAAAGATTTTTAGGTGAGAAGTTAACTATGTTAACACGAAATATTTGCTAGGTGTGTTGACATATCGCTTGATTTTCAAAATGCCGATTCCTGTCAGACTCCCGCTGGCTTTCAGCTCACAATCCCGAGAGGGATCGGCTTTCTCCCAGCACATTACTCTCCAACTCCTGCTGGCTTTCCGCAATGAGAAATAATGCAGATATAAACTGTTCAGTTAGTTCATTAATATTTGCTACAAATAAATTGATTAAACTTTGCTCAGAAAGTTAGTGTTTAAGTTGGAAAAGGTTTTATTAATAAAAAGCACAAATATTTGTCGTCAATGAATTTTGTTTAGTGGTATATTTCTATATAAACATAAAGATAAACATTTGGCTGATTAATGAATTAGAATAAAGTGAAAGGGGAAAAATGAAAGATGATAAAATAACATTTAAAAAAAACATTGAGCCAAAATGAGTTTTCCCGCTGGCCCGGACAATGACCTGGCCCGCTGGCCCGGCCCGGTCCTCTCAGCGATCGCAAAGGTTCGGATCGTTCTTTATAACAAACAAATCATGTCGTTCATGCGGCTGGCTCGCTCGGGTTTCTGCCACACTGAAACTCCCACAGACTGCAGTTGCCAGAGGGAAGAGACAGGCACCCCCCTCCTCCCTGTCCTTCTAGGAGGAAGCCCTCTCTCTCTGTCGCTGCTGTTGCCAGCGACTTTTCAGACCACATCTCCACTGATTTTCATTTTCAATAAAGCAACTTCTTTTCAACTTGTTTTCTGTGTTATTGGTGACTCTGCGTGAAAGCAGCTGTCCAGTTACTTGAGGGAGTCTTACAGATAGCTGCTACCTTGTCCTGGCTGCAATCCCCTCTATGAAGCTTCATATCCGCCCGCAGTTGGAGAATTTGAATAGTTAGAAAATTATGTGGGTTTGAATTAATTTTTTACACTAAAGCGCTGTCAATTCAGTCAGCTGCAGTATAGCTGCAAGACCCAGTCCATGAAGATCGGGTCCTTCAGAGGAGGAAGCCCTGAATTAGGATCATCAGGACTGACTTGAAACAATCATACTGCTCGCCCTGCCCTGTTTCTCTTGAAGTGATTCTGTTGAAAAGTGTCATTATGAACTAATTGGGCAATTTGGAGAAACACCATTATGAAACAAAAGATGACATTTTCTTAAAAATGACACTTTGAAATGAAAGCTGATGGAAATATACAAAAAATATCTTAAAAATAATTTTAGATTATTGTGAAAAATATCAATGTGAAATGTTTTTACTAGTATACACATTTTTAAAGAAGAATAAAAAAATATTCATCATAATGAGCTGCTAATTGTATAAGCATTCAGTCATTTCACAATTTCCTTATCTTATTTATTCAAGTAGATCATCATTTCATAATGTTTTATTTATTTATTTCATCTTGAGCACTTTGGTGTTCCATACATGAAGCTTATTGATTAAGTCTTGATTATAGACTACCACGTGTATAGCAACCTGATATTTAATTGCTATTTAATTACTCAGGCTGTGCTTGGGATAAGAACATCTGGATTTTTCTGTGTTGTAGTGTATGAGTTGGAAAAGTGCTATTATGCCCTGCTCCCTGACAGTGTGCAGGAACAACTCGGTAATTAGGGTGGATGTGCTAGATAGACAAGTTTCCTGGAATCTCATTGAAGTACTCTAGCCCGTTGGAGCAGTTCAATGCCGCACACGGCAGCTTGTGAACGTGTGAGTAAATGGATAAATGACTGAAGCTAGAGTAAAGCGCTTTGGGATCCTCAGGACTTAATAAAGTGCTCTCCAAGTACAGGCCATTTACCATTTTTATCATTTAGTGGGAACATTTTTAAACTTTTTAAAACTTTGTGGGGATAAATACATTATTTCCCCTGTATTTTTTGCAGTTGAATCCTTTCCAAAAAAAAAAAAAAAAAAAAGTTAAAATGATCATGATCTGGATGACTGAGAATCTTCACCAGTTGAATCCTTTATTCTGAACCTTTACTTTGAAAACAGTTTAGATCTGGCTTGCATTATAATTGGTATGTTAATGAGCAGATTTAGCTTTATTTTGTATGACGGTGAATAAACACCAGAAGCCTTACAGGTGGAGAAACGAGTTGGCTGCATTTCAAAGTTACAAAAACGCACCGACCTGGCAGAACCCGCCTTCAGTCACTTACCCTGTGTCAGACTGGATATCATTAATGGTAGCCTGCCGAAATGATTGGCTTGACACATGAAAAATATTTAGGATGAAAACGATCCACCTGCAGGGAAATAAAACCCGCTTCATGCTGTCGGAGAAAGATTTTTGCTTTAATGAATGGAGTAGCTGAGAGTGTGCTTTGGCGGAGATTACAACCATCAGTCTGTGTCCCAGACTGTCAGAACAGAGCTGCCGACTCTCTGTGAAATGCTGGCAGGGTGCCGGGCAACAAAAGCTCAGGCTTCCAGACAACTTTAAAGCCGAACCTTCACACCAGAAGTCACCACAGAGGACATTCTGAGCTCAGAGTGGAGCGAGCGAGGATCAGCCCTGTGGAGTTCAGAATCTTTGGACTGCTCATAATCAGTGCTCGGCTTTACCTTGATGTCGCCGAGATCAAATGGAATAGCATAGGGGGGAGCTGTATAAGAATATGTTTTAGTAATGTCTTTGAGTTTCAACTTCATCAAAACCAAGGGCTCATAATGATTTCATAAAAAGATAAAACAAAATTATCAAGTACCGGTATTATTCCTGAAAGTGTTATTTCATTCAGTAAAAATAGAGTTCCGGTGCCCGCATTAGTTTGCTACCTTTTTTTTTCACACAGTATTTCTGTTTTGTAATTCCACATAATTTGGATTATTTTTGATTAAAGATACATTTTTCCCTTTATTCATAAAAAAAAATTGCATCTGTATATTCTCTGACATACCAGTGAAAATTAACCTATCTGGCACCAGTAGAAGGATACACAGTCAACGCTTGTCTGACATCCAAACATCATCACAACAAAAAAAAAATGTTCTCGATATGACTAACAAAGACAATCAGGGTGAAGACCTGGCTACTGCGTTGTGAGTGTATTAAGAAAGATAAAAACACAAATTTACACTGCTTTTGGGAGAGACTCTTGATGTGTTCTAAGATTGCCATGCCTTAAATCTAATCGCATAGATTGCAAGTTTTGAAATTCAGCAAATAAACAGTGTTACCTTTTACGTTAAAAGAAATGTTACTGCTGACATTAGTTTATGAATTGTGCAGTCACAAAACAAGGGACAAACAGGGACAAGAGCTATTCTATAGTGTTTCTTTATTTTCTCCTGCCTCTCCTGCTTTTTTCTATTTTTTTGCATTAATTTTAGAATTTCCATAATTCTAAGATTTTTCTTAGAATCTTACCTCAGAAAGATAAAAGTTATTCATAAAGCGTCTTAGTCCTTTAGAGAGCTCCTAAAGTGGAAAAAAATGTTATGAGTATTGAGGAGGACTTTTAGTGAGCCTAAGAGTGTCTTAAGCAGAGAAGATGGTGGAAGCAGAGAGAGCTGATTGGCTGAACCACCATCTAAACAGTGGAGGAAATGAGCACATAAACTTCTTTAACAATCATACAATTATTAATACATAGATAAGATAAACTTTATTATCCCCATAGGGGGAAATTAATTAATTTCAGCGGCCAGAGGGGTTAAAGGTGCGGCTCTACCTGACGTTGTGTAATTGAGGATAACTAAATAATAGGAAAAAATATGAAATAATCATGATTAAAAAGGGGAAAAATGTAATCTTTCTATCTGTCTGTCTGTCTGTCTATATATATATATATATATATATATATATATATATATATATATTAACTTTAGTAAGCACCGAAGCCGCTCCGCTCAACGGGTATTAGGAGCTCTACGGTACAGTGTCACTACATGATGGGACCCCTGAGCTGTCTACAAGACTGCCTGACTGTAATGTTAAAACTAGAAGTGCATTCATATAAAGGCCCCCACAATTTAGGGTGTAGTTCACTCCGTGGAGGTCTGCGAGTACTCGAGGTGGACTTTAGGCGGACTCTGCGAGGACTCCCAATGGCTCATTCAGGCAAGAAGTCTTACTGACCCATTTCCCAGTGGCTGCTGCTGAAAAATCATCCCCGCATCATGATACTGCCACCACCATATTTCTCTGTGTTTTAGCCTCAACTGACCAGAGCACCTTCCTCCATAGATTTGGGGGGTCGCCCATGTGCCATTTGCCAAACTCAAAATGTGCCCTCTTAATTTTAATGCCAAGCAATGGCTTTGTTGTGGTTAATATTCCACTAAGACCGTTTCTGGGGTGTACAGCCTATTGAAACAAGAAAAATGACAACATATGGCCCCTGCCAAATTATGTTGGGAGAAGAACTAGTTGCAATGATTCTGTCTCATGAGCTAAAGACTGATCTTTTCTGTAACAAACACTGTTTTTCAGGGAACACAGAATGAATAAGCAGAAAAGCACTTTGTTACATTAGGTACGGTGGACGATCTGTGAAGCTGTCGGCCTGTGTCATCATAAATACCAGAACCTTTTCAAACTAGAGTCTGATTGCCTCTGCTTTAAATCTTAAAAAATTTGTCATCATTGGGTCTTTAAGCAGAATATTGATCCAAAACCTAGACCCACATCTACACATCAATGGTTGACTTGACACAAAAATCAACCTTCGTCCAAAACAACCTCTGCTCTCAGACTTAAATCGCATGTAGATAAATAAACTGTGGGTTGAGCTCAACAGAAGTGAGCTGAGGAGAGCTAAAGCAATTGTGCAAAGAGGAATAATCAAAGTTCCTACTCCATGCTCCTGGTGAAATGTTATAGGAAAAGAATGAATATTGTCCAATGGGGAATAATGGGCTGTACAATGTGTTGACAGCAGGGTTACCAATATTGGTCCACTGGTGATTTTGTTAATAGCATTTAACGTGAAGGTGACTTTTTTTTTTCTGCAGTAAATTAAAGTAGTCAAATGAAAGGTTAACCTTGACGGCCTTTTTACAGATCTTTACCTGGGTTGCCAATAAATGTGACCACAGTACTGCAGTCCTATTAAGAGAGTACCCGTTTCCAAGCAAGACTTTCCCTTGAGAGCTGTAGGCTAACAGCAACATAACTAAGTAAAGTAAGAAAACTAGACTCAGCATAAGGCTGCGGGTAGGAATGGATGAGTAGGTGTCTCCTCTCCTTCAGAACCAGATAACCAGTTGGGTTTTTAGATAATTGTAAGGAACTGTAAAATAAGGACATATGTGAAATGTTTCAGGATATTTACAAAACAAATTCTAGGTTAAAATAATAAGACTCAAGTTTTTACATAACTTTACTCCTGTAATTACTTTTTTTCCTTTTTTTGTCTAAATTAAATATCCTGTTTCTCAAGCATGATTGGGTAAAGTTAACATATATGGAGAAAAAAGACAAATAAATCAGATATAACACAAAGATGTTACTGAGAGACGGATCACGTTCACTCAAGAGTGCGTATTTGGTCGTTCCTAACAGTAAAATATGTTGAGATGTTAATGCCTTGAAGTTGCTAAAGTAGAAACTTGTTTTCCGTTTCCTGATGTTCTTCTAAAACAGGAAGTATAGACGCAGTAACAAACAGACCGCCGGGAAAGGCTCATTTGGCACAGCTGTTCTGTTAACACTGAGGTCCGGAAGAAATGGAATGAATAATGCATGTCTTAAAGAAAACTAAGGCGTAAACAACTCTGATTCTACGGTATTGCCCAAAGCCTCCTGCTTGGTGTAATCTTTAAAAAAAAAAACGTAAAAAATATATGTGTTAATGGCAGTTTTATGAAGGAGTTGTGTGAGGTTTGGAGCAGCAATACTGTGAGAGCAGGGTAACTTTCGGACCGACTGCTGTGTTGTCAAACTGCATATTGTTAATGGGAATGCCGCTCACCCTGTGACCAAGCAGCTACCCTGTTCTTTTAGGATGGCAGAGGATTATAAATTAATCTCTCTTTTTCCAAGGCTCTGTATGTGCATGCGGGCAGACTAAGCAACATCTTTGAAACAAAAAGGGCCATCGACTTCTTTCAATTGGTGTTTGCCGGTTTCCATGGTAACACATAACCTCTAACTTCATGTTATAATTCAGTTTCACGTTGTGATGGTCATTAATGGTAAATATGTGTAATGTGGTAAAGAAGCAATTAATGGGGAGAAAGTTGCACTGGATAGATTTATAATCGCAGTGGATTAGATTTAAAAGGGGTCGCTCTAAGGTGACCCCCAGATAATTAGAATATTAATGGCTGCACAGATTTAAGCTTTTAGGTAATTGTGAGCTTTGCTTTGCTTTTGTCTCATTCATACTGTTGTAGGCTGACAAAGTTACTACAGTTGGTGAACCATTAGCAGCTAAACAATCCCAGATATCTCTCAGGAGTTCGTATTGACCAAAATGATGCATGATGAGAGCTTTTTACTACGTAGAGGTGTTATGATGTTTTTAACCTCAAGTAAAGCACTACATTAGATTATTAAATTATACATAAAGCAGACAAATCTTGAAACATTTATATCGAAATATGTAATTGTGATAAACTGCTGACAGTCTACATATACTCTAATCATTATATCTATCTATCTATTTATCTATCCATATGTATGTATGTATGTATGTATGTATGTATGTATGTATGTATGTATATATATATATATATATATATATATATATATATATATATATAGATAGATAGATAGATAGATAGATAGATAGATAGATAGATAGATAGATAGATAGATAGATAGATATTTTATTAGATAGATACCTACTTTATTTCTCACATATTTTGAGTCATTTTTAATTTCTATAAATTAAAAATACATACATGCATGCAGATGGTATAGGGTCTACCACAGTTCCTGGCACCACTGGTGAATATGTGTAAATGCCTTAAATAAATCCATCTTCTTTCTGTGGAAGTGTAATCTCACTCTTTTACTTGGGTACATTTTGCCAGTAAGGAAAAGAGAATAACATGCAAAGACAATATTGATTTTGCAACAAATAGCACTCTAGAACAGATTTTTTACACTTTTTAGACTACTCTTCTTTACTGTAAATATACACTTTTTAGTTAGTTCTATAAGTTGAATGATATATTCTGATGTCTTTCATATTTTGAAAAATAAAAAGGGTAAACTTTCATATTCATATCCTGTGTGAATAGGGAATCATAGAGGAGTATATAAAGTGTCCGAGGGCCAGTCCACACCGAGTCGAATTTAGGTGTATCCGCAAAGGTATCATTTGTGAAGTGGATACATTTCAAAACACCAGTTTTGTGTTTCCGTGTGTACATTCAAGGCACATCTTTTCCTAAATGATGACGTCGTAGCTCACAAATAACAACAAAGATGGCGCCGTCCGGTGTTGCATTCATGATGAGGCAAATATCGGCTTTGTTGTAGCTGCTTACTTCATGTGTTGTCTGTGCATGCTCGTTGTGTTCTTCTATGTTTCTGTGGCAGCATCAGAGCGCCACCATCAGGCTACTACTGCATTTCCAATGGTCCCGCGTCCTCTCATGGGGAAACACATTCTTGAATGAACATTTCTTGAGTTCGTCTTTGTGTGGGCAGGGCCCTAGACACTTTAAAGACTAAGGCTACGTTCACACTGCAGGCCTTGATGCTCAATTCCGATTTTTTTGTGAAATCGGATTTTTTTGCGTGTCCATTCACGTTTCCAAATATAAGCGACTTGTAGGTGATCTCCTGTGTGAACTGCATTCATACACCTAATTGTCCCGCATGCGCAGTAGAGGACGCGATGACGTCATACGTAGCAAGCGTGCTCATCGTTTGCGGAAGTAAACATGGATCGTAATGCTGCAGCGTATCTTGCGTTATTTACGTTATTCTCCAACCGGAGCCAGCACATTACCAACGCAATCTTTTTAAGAAGATCGAAAAGGAAGATTTTAGCGACGTGACCGGCTTTACTGATACGGACTTCATTCATAATTTTCGAATGACAAAGGCAACCTTTATGTGCGTCTAAACGGATCTCTTTAGCGCTCTCACGTAAAATCACACTTCTTCGGCGGCCATAGCAGCGAGTAAACGCGTTGCCCTGGGGCTGTATGGACTTGCAACTTTGGCATAGCCAGGTCCACCGTTAGTGACGTTTGTCAAGTATCAATGACGTTTAGGTCAGATGAATGCGACCTGGCCGTACAGACACAGGTCGCATTTGAAAAGATACGTATCGGATTCAGGACCCCATATCCAAGCGACCTGGGTCGCATTTGAAAAAATCCGATCTGTGCTGTTCAGACTGTCATAAAAAGATTAGACACAGGTCGCATATGGCCAAAAAAATCGGAATTGGGTCATTTCAGGCTGCAGTGTGAACGTAGCCTAAAAGACTTAAAGACTAAAATGAAAAAAATCTTTGTTCACATTTTGTTCATAAGATATGTTAGTGTGACACTGGGGATTTTGTTGTAAACCGTTATTTCTTAATTTCTTTTTCCTCACTGAATAAATTTACTCAAATTAAAGACTTTTATATACATTTTCTCAGCCTTAGATTATACAGTGCATTGATATATCTTTCTTTACATCTTCAACAAAAGCAATAAGATGTGAATGTTAAGAGTAATGTGATATATAGTACGTTAAACAAGTCTTAGTAAATAGAATAACAAGAATAACAACATTTTGCAAATTCATAATTTTAGGATGCCGGGAAAATACGTTTTCTTTTTAAAAGATAGCTTGTCATTACTTGATGGTTATCTCGTCATACCAGAATCATCTTTTCTGTTAGTTTTGGGTACAGCTCTTATGTCCGTATATCTTTTGCGGTGGCTTATCATAGATTGTAAGAAATTATTTACTCCTCTCGCTTTTAGGCACTTGTACATTTTTGATAAAAAAAATTATTGATTAATGTAACATAGAAAATAGAAAACAAAAAGCAAGGCCAGTTTGATGTGAACAGTGACTGGCTGAGAAATGAGTTTGCAGGAGGAATAATCAAAGAACATGATTATTATTTTCGTCTGAGCAGATTTTGTATGATTACAGCTGGTGCTTTATCTTGCCCATTGAGAGTAAGCATAGGGTACACAGAGAATGAAAAACCTCAAGTTTTCTCTTGCTACATAATAATTTGTGTAATTTTTACAGGTATTGACATGGGTCAAAATAGCAGGCAATCATTTTTTTCAAATTGCTCATTTATTTTTTTTAAAAAGTAAATCCCCTGAACAAAACTTTCAACATGCTTAACATGCTTAACTTTAGCACAAATTCACAGATTTGTGCTAAAACATTTTGAATGGACTTCAGTCAATTAACGAGCTGAAAACTTATTTCACAGTGTGTAGATAAATTATGCATTTTGATGACTCAATCAATCAGCAATATTTGCGTTCTTACAGCTGAAGTAAAAGATAAATCTGAGCTATTTCAGCATATGTAGGATTCATTCTTTACATTGAGAGTGTAGACAAAATGCTGAGAGCCAGTTTTTAAAATGTCACACTTTAAGAGAAATGTTCTTGATAATCTTCCGTCTGGTTTTCAAGTATTAGACCGCTAAAAATCAACCAGGGGTTTTTAATAACCTTTTATTGACCACAACCCTGCTATAGTCTGCTATAATTATATAGTAGTTATGATCTCACTGCTTTTAAAACAGCTTTGCACACAATACTCGTGTTACTTATCTGGCCTTGCAGATGTTTCTCTGTCAGATTTGGTGTCCACCATGGCTCAATGCTTGGCTCTATTCATACTATTCACTGTGAAGGTTATTAAAACAGGAAGAACACTCAAAGTTAGCTCCTTTCATTTAAAGTTGCTGTGTTTTTTCCTTTTTGGGCTTCCAACCTTTATCTGTAACAGAACATGTTTAATTTGAAAATGTTGGCGGCTTTTTGGAAATGTCAAGGATTGGCATTTAAGAATGTGTGCAAACATAGACCAATGCTAAGCATGTTAATCGCTAATAAAATATATTAAGAATAGTTTCCAATGCCAGCTCTATTATTAATTCTTATTTTAAAATTGCTTTTTTTGTTGTTGCTGTGGCTCCTCTGTGGAATATGCAGTGTGATGTCACATCTGGTCTTCATTGAAATAAATAATGTGTGGTGATGGCAGGTTGGTTTGAAAAAAAGATATATTTTCAATGGTTTTGTTTATAGTTCTTGTGAAGAAAACATCAAAAACATTTTACAAAAATTGAGATTGGAAATTTTGCCAAAATCTCTCAGGGATGCATTGGTAATGTTGAAGGTAAAAGGTTAAATTACCCAAATAAAACATAATTGTGTTCCTCGATGTGATAAATACGTTTTGGGTAAAGTTTGTTTTTTGTGTATTTTTGTTTGGACCAGTTCTTTTTTGCCCTTTAGGCTTTATGATGTACTTGATGTACTTCTGTAAAAGGTGAGAAGGAAACACCACCAGGGGCACACGCAGTCAAGTGTTCATGTGCTTTTTATGCTGTAGAAAGCATAAGATAAAAAAAAAACATCAGGTTTGATTAAAAAAACAGGTCTGGCCTTTAAAATTCCCTTTGTTGGTAAAGGGGCCAAATGCCAGAGGTGTTTCCACAGATGAGTGTAGAGTACTGCTTTAGTCTGTGGATCTATACTAATACAGAAACAGGACTATGTATACAAAACATCCTAATCAATCAGCATTCACTCTAAAATAATGATAATGAGAAAAACGATGAGAAGACCTCAGAGTACTTTCTGAACAGTTTTCAAATTATAACATTCGAATTGTTCTAAATGTATTTGTTTATGCTAGACTATTGAGCTGCCTGTCCAGCTCAGAGAACAGGCCCTTTTTTTGGCTTCAGTGGGCTGTTTCCTGCGGCACTGGATGGATTTCTGACTGGAATGATCTAATTTCGCCATTAGTTTGCTGCCAGCATCAGCTGCATTGAATTCCCTTTGAAATTCATCTTCTCTTCGAGTTGGTCTGAAACTTTGCAAACAGTTTGCTGAGTCCAGACCAGCAAGCTATGCCAGACGTAAGCATTGATATGTGGCTGGCCTTGTATCTCAGCTGCCATGTCTTTGAGCCACGGTTCGCTTTAATAAGCCTGTGAGCACTGGCGCTGCTCGAGAAGGGGTCAAAACGCTTTGAACTCATAAACACCTCTCGGTTAACACAGCAAGGGAACGTAGCGTGCTGTTTATTTTTGCTTGCGGTTTCTGTCACAACCCTTTTCTCCCCTTTGTATAGGTCCGTGGGTGGTTCTTTAGTGTTGGATTGATGTGAAGAAAAACACTTACCAAACACTAGGCTTTTAGGCTGTCATCATTACTGTGGAACAAAGAGGTATATGGATAAACAGGCTTTCAGCACAAAAGATATTTCAACAAGAAATAGTAAGAAAACAGTGTAAATCAAAACTATTCTGGCACATTTTTCTCCTGGGATTCTACTTATTGAGCCTCTGGGCCTTTTATCGTGCCGTTATGTCCTGTTGTTATACTTCAATACACCACAAGTATTGCAAATAGTATTCACTACATACAAAAGCCCAGTTATAGGGCTTCGAATGAACCTTGGGTATGAAGCATTTCGGACAAGCTTGCTAGCCATAATGCTTCCCAGTTCCCGAAGGTCTGAAGGTCTGCCAAGTGTTGAAGCTACAAAGCTTTCTTATAAGAACAAATGTTGGACTTGACATGCTTAAAAAGGGGTAGAGGAGGTCTGTCTGTTATAATCATGTAAAGGCATCTCTGCAAGTAATTTTTTAACTGGAAATTTGCAGCAATCAGTCCAAATGATTTGTGCATGTGCATGAGCAGGAAGCTTTTAGCCAGTCTGCAGAGTTCTGTGCTGACACAGAGGCCAAAAGGAGCATAGTACTTCACCCTTAGGAATAATGGTGTGAGAAAAACAGCTTTGTACAGTGACTTGTTGGTAATCATATGTACTTAAAATTTGAAAACGGCACGGTTTAGGTTAAAAAGATTATTTAAAGGCTCTACAGTTTTCTTTACAGACAGCATTTTGTTTCTTACTGGACAGCTCATCAACTGGACAGTAGGAGTGGGTATCTCAGTTTTTTGGTCAAAATTAAACTTATGTTATTGGTTGCCCAACAATCTGATACAATAATAACCCAGTCACACTATTGCCCTTTTGTTTCAATGGGAAAGGATAATAATCCCATGTTGCCTTACTACACCTTTGTCCCCATAGCATACACAATCTGACAAACGGATAATGCAGACTGCAACAGAATATTTTTTCATCTATCAAAATGTTTTATCCATTTTAAAACCACATACTTCACCCACTATCTATACTGCACTTGTGCAAGCTGTCAACACTATGAACACACCTTCTAATCAAATATTGCAGCAATGACGCAGTGTGAACATTACTTAATCGCAGACAAGAATTAAAAATAAAGTACTTAGGTGGCAATGACATGGCAAAAGTACATAACGTCCTTTTACATACATTTTCATTCATTATTCAGAGTGGGAGTACATCAAAACATACACAATTTAAAGACATAATAGACCATGATATCATCTTCACTCCTCAACTTTTGATGCTCATAACCGAATTTTTTTATTGTGCCAGCACGCATGGCAAAAGAGGAAATACTGTGACAGCAGCTTAAAGATACATCTGAATAAATAACTATTTGACCCATTTCAATAGACCACCCAACCATGATTTAGTCTGATTCATTATTTAGATTTAACAGAGTACAACAGAATTCATTTTGATGCAATACCAATTGATTCATTAGAACGAAGGAAGGAACAGAGGCTTTGCAACTGAACAAGCATACAAAAATATTTAAAATGTTTTTGTACAAAAAATCCTTGACCGGCACACTGAGCTTCTGAGCATTATAGAAATATATATATATATTGTCATGCAACAGATGTGCTGATCAGTGTTCAGTAATTTAGCAGTATGTCGAGAAAAACAGTTTTTAGATTGTGAGTAATAGGAAGATTTGAAGGGAAAATAAGTTCTCTGGTTGTTTTTCTCTTCCTATTATGCTTATGAAAACATTTGTGAATTACCCAGTAGACATCTGCATTCTGTTCTGGTCAGGCATTTGCATCCACAAGGGCAATCAATAATCAAGGGCATAAATGTCAATAATTCTGGCTTTTTAATACATTCAATTAACCATTCTTCTTCACAGTGAAACATTTACACAACTTAAATAGACTTTATAAATAGGAATTTGGTGCAGACAGCTGAACATAATTTTAAAAATGTCAATTCACACACACACACACACACATAGACAGCATACATACACTGGCAAATAAATTTGGTTAAATGTTCCTAAGCAAGTTGCAGCCCAGCGACACATATTTTTGTTACCATCAGCGAGCTCCTAGCATAATTTCAGCTGGATATTTGACCCCATCTTTTCAGAATTGGTAAAACTGATTTAGACTGGACTGGTTGGGGCTGTGTAAAGCCATTCAAGAACCTCCATGTTACCATGCTTTACTGTGAAAGTAGTTTTGACATGCGTTTGGACGGGATGCCCGACAGATCTATATCGACATTGGTCAGCTGTAGTAAAAATTTTAAACACAAGATTAAAATAACCCCAAAAATCAGCAGAACATCTTGCGTCCAGTATGAATTAAACAGCACACTGGTCAGGACTCTGTCAATCAAGTTTACCAGAGTCCTGCTCATCACCTGATTAGTTAATTCAGGTATATATTACCAGGGGCACATAAAATTTGCAGGACATCTGCCCTTGAGGACAGGAGTTTGACACCCCACTAGTAGACAGTATGACTCGGGCTGCATCAAGCCATTATTTTGCTAAATGATTTTGGCAATTTTTATGATAAATGTGTTGCTAATCAGATGGATGAAAGTGCTTAGATGGAATTTTATTTAATTTTTTTTACAGAATTTGAGTAAATGGCATATTTTAATCTGTAATGCCAGTTAACAATTGTTCAAATACTAAATTGCAATTACTTGTTTCAGTCCTTTTGAAGTCATTCACAACTATATAAAAAATTCTGTCAAGAAGATTCTTAATCAAATAGAGATTATTAATTTGTAAATAGCACACAAATATATAAATTTGCGTCTTTGCATGCCTGTTGCTGGGCTTTGATATACAAAATAATAAGAAATGACTCTGACCACCAGTTGGCACCAATGTGCTTACAATATGATCCATGCTATGTGTAAGATGTGCATCTACAGGCGTAAGTGGTATACATACAAAATCTATGGTGTGTGATGAAAAGACTTCACAATATGGTTTTTAGAAATGACAAGGTGTTGAAGAAGGCTGTTTACTTTACACTGATCCTCAAAGTGCAGTTTTAGCTTTTTTGCTCAATACGTTAGAGAAAACATGTTAAGTGCTTGTCTTCAGTGAATTGACAGATTCTTATTACAGTTGTGTAATGTTACATAGTGTAATCGAAGGGATGTATGCATCAATAATTCTTGTCTCAGTACCTATGACAATATAAAACATCCTAATCAATCATATGTAATATGTCATTCTGATTATAATAATTAAGTTACATTACATATCTTATCAGAGTAAATATGCTGGTACTGCAAGCTGCAGAGACTCCAACATTCTGGGACACAGATTGATTTTTTTTTTTTTTTTTTGAGCCATCATTCCTGCCCCACTGCTCTTGGTACAGATGAAGAAGCAGGATGTCACAGTTCCAGATGGGAATCTGAAGCCAGAATAAGTAGGATTGAGAAACAGATTGTGTTTCATTCTGAGCAGCTGCTTCTATTGTCTGTGTCCACTGAAAGACTTGGGGTGATGGAGTACTGCGAGATCCAGTTCGACACAGACAGGAACTTTGCACTGAATACCATCTTGTTTAAACAGTAGTATCTACCTGTCTTTGTAAAAGTATTAACACCCCCTGAACCCCTTCAGATTGTGTCAGTGGTCAAATTCTAAAAGTCTCACTGAAACTTTGTGTGATAGACACAAATTAGTATTTAACTGTGAAGTGAAAGCATCATCATGCATGGTGTTCAATGTTTTTCACGAATAAAAATCAGAAACCCCCCATTTGACTCTGATAATAGCCTTAAATAAAACCCACAAACGCAATTTATTAGGAAATATTGACTGCCTGTGTGCAATGTAGTCTAATTATAATTATAAATATTGTGTTTCTGTGGAGGCCTCAAAGTTTTGAGAACATTGGAGAACAAAGAAGGACCATGCCAGAAAGCTCTGAGATAAAGCTTTGGAGAAGTTAAATCGGGGTTAGGTTATAAAACAGTATCCCAAGCATAGAATATCTCACAGAGAAATAAAACTCATCATCTGAAAATTGAAGTAATCTGGCAGCACAACCACAAACCTACCACGTCACCATCCACCTGTTCTAACAGTCTGGACTGGTAGAGCATTGGTTAAATACGCAGCCAAGAGGCTCATGTTGACTCTGGGGGAGCTGCTTAGATAGATAGCTCAGGTCAGAGAATATGCTGAGAGAAACAATAGCGTGTTACTCCACTAATTTGGTAGAAACAAAGACATGGCTGAAACAAAGCACTGAGAATTCTCATTCGAAGTTGTCCAGAAGCAAAATGAAAGGTATAACAAACACATGTAGGAAGGTGCAAAATGTTGGTCTCATCTCAACTGTGAACATTTTTGGTGGCAGCATTGTGAAAGAAGATGGATGGAGCTAAATATAGGGCAGTTTTAGAAAAAGCTGTTCACCTTCCAGAAGAACAATGGCTCTAAAGATACAGCTGTGCAATGGGAGTGTCTTAGACCCAAATCTAAATGAGAATTTGTGGCCAGATTCTGAAATCCAAGTGGACTGAGCATTTGTTTTTCTTTTTTTTCTATGAAAACTAGGAAAAAAATATGGGACTGTATCTGTTCAGTTTGGTGGGGGTACAAATTCATTAGACACGTTTTAGATTTGTATTTAAAGGTGGCCTATTATGCGTTCTCTTAAACAATTAAGATATGTTTATGAGCCATACAAAACATGGTGATTACATTTTTTTGCATAAAACCAACCTCCTGTCAGAATAAGATGGTTTTAGGGCTCTGTCAATTCTATGCAAATAAGCTGTAGCTGGCCGTGCCCCCAACCTATTGTCTTCGCTCAGACATTAAACATGCGAAAATGGCTGCAAACAGATACACAATGGTACATCAGTACATCTTTGACCCTGAATCTGACCCAGAAGCTGAAGAAGTGGAGCCTCTGGCACAACCAGCAAGTATGCAGCAAGTGGTCATGCTAACTATGAGCTGTTTCTGTCTTTTTAGCTGTAGTTAATTGTGAGGGTAATCTATACACCGGTGTGTATCAATGCCAATATTACGTCGCGTATGTGCTTTATTCCAATAAAAATTATAACTTCAATGTAAGTTGTGATATAAAAGTCATGTCCGTCCGTCCGTCCGTTGTCTTCCGCTTATCCGGGGTCGGGTCGTGGGGGCAGCAGCTTCATTAGGGAGGCCCAGACGTCCCTCTCCCCAGCCACTTGGGCCAGCTCCTCAGGAGGAACCCCAAGGCGTTCCCAGGCCAGCTGGGAGACATAGTCCCTCCAGCGTGTCCTGGGTCTTCCTCTGGGCCTCCTCCCGGTGGGACGTGCCCGGAACACCTCTCCAGGGAGGCGTCCAGGAGGCATCCTGACCAGATGCCCGAGCCACCTCAACTGGCTCCTCTCGACGTGGAGGAGCAGCGGCTCTACTCTGAGTCCTCCCCGGATGACTGAGCTCCTCACCCTATCTCTAAGGGAGAGCCCAGACACACTACAGAGAAAACTCATTTCAGCCGCTTGTATCCGGGATCTCGTTCTTTCGGTCACGACCCAAAGCTCGTGACCATAGATGAGGGTAGGAACGTAGATCGACCGGTAAATCGAGAGCTTCGCCTTTTGGCTCAGCTCTCTCTTCACCACAACGGATCGATACAGCGCCTGCTTCACAGCAGACGCTGCACCAATCCGCCTGTCGATCTCCCGCTCCATCCTCCCCTCATTCGTGAACAAGACCCCAAGATACTTGAACTCCTCCACTAGGGGCAGGACATCCTCCCCAACCCGGAGAAGGCACTCTACCCTTTTCCGGTTCAAGACCATGGTCTCGGATTTGGAGGCACTGATTTTCATCCCGGCCGCTTCGCACTCGGCTGCGAACCGTTCCAGTGAGAGCTGTAGATCACGCCCTGATGAAGCCAATAGGACCACGTCATCCGCGAATAGCAGAGACGCAATCCTAAGGCCACCAAAGTGGATCCCCTCAACACCTTGGCTGCGCCTAGAAATTCTGTCCATAAAAGTTATGAACAGAATCGGTGACAAAGGGCAGCCTTGGCGGAGTCATGTGTAAAATGTTTTTATTTTTTTTTTGCTGTACTTGGGTTGCTAGGTGAGGGGCTTGGCTGCTGATTGTGACGTTTTTTAACAATAAACAATAAATGTATTAATCAGGAGGATTAACATTTACTTATTACAATAAAAACAGCATTTTTTTGGGGTAATAAGTAAATGTAAGTGGATGTATTTTTTAGGGCTTGGACTGTTTCTAGAAGCTGTAGGGACCCAAATAGAAGTACTAAGATGTGCAAAAAGTGTATTTTTCATGATATGTAACAAATGTTCACAGCCATACAGAATGTCCCTTGCATTCTATAATGATTTCAATTACTTGTGAGTACCACTTTGCAATAAGGCTGACCTTTTGGATGGCTAATAAATAGTTTATAGATATGTGAATACCTAATCTTTAAACTCTTTTTAACTCATATCATTATGCATTAAGGCTGAGCACAAGACAAAACTGAACTGTTTGTGCTTAGAAGGTAACAACGTAGTCTGATATGGTTAATATAAGCAACTCTAGAGGAAATATATAGTTGAAAAGCTCCAACTCACTATTTGGCAAGAAACCAGCCAGTTTTGTCTCTTGTGCACCCTTAATTAATGCTTAATAAACAGTTATGAATGAGTTTAAAGCATTTACAGATTAATCATTAACATAAATATAAACTATCTATTAGCCATCTATAAGGGGATTTTTATAGTAAAGTGGTATCCAAATGTCATGAACAACTATGCCATACTTTAGAAACAAAAACTAGAGTAATATTTATATAAAACTAAAACTGGCAGAACCAAAGCAGTTCCATTTAGGTGAAGGGATCTGAAAAATCTTGACTTAGAAGATCCTTACTGAAACACCTGAAATCGTAGAAAAAAGCCTCATAAATCAAAAGTACTTTATGAAATTAAATTCCATTCACAGCTCAGACAGAGCTACTTCATCACAGCTTTTTTTTCTCTCCCAATGAAACAATGCTTTTAAGAAATGTAACTGTGTTTAGCCAACTCTCCTCTCAGCCCAGTCCGAATGCTTTCAGAAGAATGCACTCAGAAGCAAAAACTGACAGTTCCTTTTGTTGGTGTGTCTCATTTCCTTACCTTGTGTGAACTCCTTGCACTGTCACTTTCTGAAGTGAGGCTGAAGAAAGGCTTTGGTCCATGCAGTTTACAGATTGCCTGTTTTCGTCATCACAAATGAACAGCATATTTTTTGAATGGAAAGATCATCAGAAATGTCAGACAATTTAAAGCAGAGTATGTAACAATAACCTTAAACTAATTGTTTCTAGATACCATAAATGACAGTCTCCTGTGCTAAAAAGCCATATATAGAATCCAAGGTTCGGCTACCTTTCCTGTGAAGAAACTGTAGAAAGACATGTTCTCATTTAATACCCTTACAACACTTTTACAAATTACCTCTCTCCCTTAAACCTTTCTTTGTTTTACTTGACAAATGCACTGTCTTTTTTTTTCCTGGCTGACACTTAAGACTATGAGCTTGGCACTGTTGTTTGGGGAAGAAAACATGAAAACAGCAAAGAATTCATGAGTGACTTGCTCACCCTCCTTAAAGGCACAATGGGAATTTAGCTCTTTTTTAACACAGTGCTGTATATTACACTTTTGTTATTTTTATCACTAACGTAAAAATGATGTTGATCTACAATCTAGGAGATGTGCAAAAACCTTCTACTTGTGAAAATGGACTATTCACCTCATTAAGTCACACTAAAGATGAGCAGAAACAGGAAGATATTTAGTTAAGATTTTAACTGGATTGACATGTTTAAACAGTAAAAGGACTATTATGAATCATAGTAAATTCCCCATTGTGATTGATGAACTATTTTAAATTGAATTGGAAACTAAAATACCTTAGTCACAACTGTTGGAAATACTGACTGGATTGTGACTGGATTGTGACAAAAAGTAATTTAGGATGGTAATGATAATGATAATGATAATTGATTTTAGTGATTAACTACATTAGATAACTTACAAGGATTTTTATTTTTTTTTTTACAATTTATGTAAAGTAAATATGTGACAACATAAATCATTAATAAGGCTTAAGAAAAGTGCACTTTTCTGTAATCAAACGAGTATGCTTACGTAAATGTATCTCTGTAACTTGATTTCCTTTTTGTACAACCTGTGTTTAGGCTTCATTAGCTGTAAAACCTTCTGAGATTCCAACAAATCACATTTCTGTCTCTTGTTCACCCATATTGTAGTCAAAGTTATTGTACTCAGAGCTGAAAATACTGCCTCTGCCTAAATTGTCTGGGTTAAATCCAACAGTGTGCAAGTTGGATGGTAACTTGTAGGAGCATTCTTAAAGTTAATCTTAAGGTTTGCAATTCAGAAGGTGCACTTCTCTGTATGCCCTTAAAAAAGTTCAAACTCTGCAAGTTAAAAGAAGTTTCCAGTATAAATATGTCATTCTGATTATCCGTGTAGGAGGCTTACAGAATATGTACACGTCCAGATATTTACCCATATTAGTTTCATGTAGCAATGTGCATGTCATTGAGGTATCTCCTTCTGTTGATGGAAAGCATTCAGCAGCCATACTGGTTCCGTCTTGATGAAAAACAAGATAGCACTTGGCATTGATTCATTATCTTTTCCCTCAAAGCCTTTAGCTTTAAAGACTTTTGTCTCTTGACTGAACAAAGTTCTTATGAAAGGCGACAAGAGTGTGATGCTGGCACAAAGGGATTTCCCATTTGCGTGTCACTTTAAAGTGATACGGTACATGCCACAAAGCTGGGTACCGTCAACCTGTGACATACAGAATTGTCCCTGCCTAGACCTCGCGGAATAGGTTTTTCAGCTGAAGGGAGTGGGATGACCAAAGCAAGCATCATGGATGGGAATCAAAATCAGTCAGAGTTCAGATTAACTCAAACAGTAATGATTGCCAAGTAGCATGCTGGTCCAAGCCAGTGGATTTTGAGGATGCTATCAGGGATCCAGGCAAGTCAGTGTTATGGAGAGATAAGTTCAATCCATGTTTTTTTTTATATATGTGTATACAAAGCTGGACTGTTTCAAGGTAGGTAGCGCTCTGTTGGCCGATTTTGTTTTTGTTCATCAAGTCTCAAGATTGAAAATTTATAAATATATTGTTCCTATTATTTTAATGAATGTTTCAGTTACAGAAGGTGTAGATCAACGCATTTTCATGTGGTAGAATGGTGAATTCAAAATTCAGACTCTGTGGCAAGAATTACAACTTAAATGGTAAATGGACTGAATTTATATTGCACTTTTCCAGTCATGCTGACCACCAAAAGTGCTGCACACTATAGCCACATTCACCCAGTCACTCTTACTACACTGAGACATGGCTTGGTGGACAACTAGGGGTTAAGTGCCTTGCCCATGGACACATCAACATGTGGCAAGGGGAAGCTGGAATCGAACCCACAACTTTCTGATTGCCAGACAACTACTCAACCCATCAAGCCACTTGATGTCCTCCATCCAATCTAGGATCTATCCAGTCTAGGCTATCCAGTCTAGGCTAGCAATTTTTCGAAGAGGAATGAGCAAAATCTTTAGTTTCACAGCCTTCAGCCTGTGGTTTGCTTTGTTTCAACTTCAATCCCATAAAGTCCAGTAAGTCTTTGTGGCTGTAGCATGACAGAATTTGGTGTGAATACTTTTGCTATAGCTAATAAGTGTTCAGTAGACCAAATTGAAAAGTAGCAAGACTATCTTGAGTTTGAGTGCACCCCTAAGGTGGAATGTGCATTAGAGGAGAAGGAGAAATTCTGGGGTGAGTTAGATGAAGTGGCGCAGAATATTCCCAGACATAAGAGAATGTTGATTGGTTCAGAATGTTGAATGGACACATTGGAGCTGGGAACGGAGGTAATGAGGAAGTGATGGGCAGGTTTGATAACCAGAACAGGAATGCACAAGGAAAGGTGGTGGTAGACTTTGCAAAGAGGATGGAAATGGCTGGAGTTAATACTTTCTTCCAGAAAAGATAGGAACACAGGGTGGAGGTAGGAACATACAAATGGATTACACCTTGTGTAGACAATGTAACCTGAAGGAACTCGGTGACTGCAGGTAGAGGTTGGTGAGAGTGTTGCCAGACAGCACATGATGGCGGTGTGTAAAATGACTGTGATGGTGAGGAAGATGAAGAAGACAAAGGCAGAGCAGACAGCAAAGTGGTGGAAGCTGAAAAAAAAGGAAGAAAGTTATGTGGCTTTCATGGAGGAGTTGAGACAGAGCCTCGGTAGCCTAATACTACAAGGAGACTGGCCAACTTGTCGGTATGGAAACGTGGTGATAGAACGATGAAGTACAAGAGTGTGTCCAGAGAAAGAGGTCAGCTAAGAGGAGGTGGGACAGCGTGAGGGCTGAAGGTACGTCCGGAGCGAAGGGCCAAACAGAGAGCATACATTGACTTGTATGATAGGTTGGACACTAATGAGGGAAATAAGGATTTATACGGGTTGGAAAGGCAGATAGACTGAGATGTTCAGCACGATAGGGTGATTTAGGATCAAGATAGAAATGTACTGACAGGTGCAACAAGTGAGATAGGAAGATGAAAGGAGTGCTTTGAAGAATTGATGAATGAAGATAATGAGAGAGAGAAAAAAAAGAGCAGATAAAGCGACCATTCAGGATCAGGAAGCAGTAAAGGTTAATAAAATTGAAGTAAAGAAGACCTTAAAAAAGGTAAAGAGTAGAAAGGCAGTTGGTCCTGATGACATGCCGGTGAGGGTATGGTAATGTCAAGGAGAGACAGCAGAAGTACAGAGAAGTACAGAGAGGATCAGAAAGGGCTGCACTGTGTTTTTGTAGATCTAGAGAAAGCATATGACAGGGTGCCAAGAGAAGAGCAGTGGTGTAATATGTGTAACTCTGGAGTAGCAGAGAAGCATGTTAGAGTGGTGCCAGACATTTATGAGAGCGTAGGACAGTGATGAGGTGTGCTGCAGGTGTGACAGAGGACTTCAAGGTGGGAGTGGAACTGCATCAAGGAGTGGTTCTGAGCCCCTTGTTCTTTGCTGTGATGATGGACAGGTTGACGGATGAAGTTTGACAGGAATGTCTGTTGACTCTGATATTTGCAGACGACATTGTGATCTGTGGTGAGAGCAGGACACAGATGGATTAAAAACCAAGAGAGATGGAGGTTTGCCCTGAAAAGGAGAGGAATAAAAGTTAGCCACAGCAAGACAGACTATTTCTGCAGAAATGAGAGGGACCCAAGAGGAACCGTGAGGTTACATGAAGCAGAGTTAAAGAAGAGGGAGGATTTTAAGTACTTGAGGTCAACAGTCCAGATCATTGCTGATATGGAAAAGAGGCAAAGAAATATCTCAAAGCAGGTTGGAATGGGTGGACAAAAGTGTCAGGTGTGGTATGTGATAAAAGAGTTTCAGTAAGAATAAAAATAAAGGTGTACAAGACGGTGATGAGACCGTCAGTGTCATATGAAATAGAGACGGCGGCATCGAGGACAAGAGAGGAGGCAGAGATGGAGGTAGCAGAGATGAAGATGTTCAGGATGTCTTTGGGAGAGACAAGGATGGATAGGATCAGGAATGAGTACATCAGAGAGACAGTTCATGTATACAGTAGGTAGATTGAAAGAGAACATGTAGGTACCTGGTGTGAGAGAAATGCAGACGATAGGGTTAGATGGAGACAGATGCCTTTCTGTGGTGACCCCTGAAAAGGAACAGCCAAAAGAAGAAGAAGGCTTTTGCCGTAGCCCCATTTAGCAGCCAGCCAATAAAATATTAATTTATTCAGTTTGATAGAATTTAACTCACAAAGCCTTAAAGTGTCGAGGAGCAGACTCTACAATTAATGGAGCCTTACTCTAAATTCTCCTGGAGTATGAAAAGATAATGCAGTGTTCACCAACTCGCATGGAAGGTAGAATAGTACAACAAAAGTTGTATGAGCATTGTTGTTGCCTTAAGGAGGACTGTATAAAGAGACAAACAGTGTATGGCATTTCCCTTTAAACAACCCTCCGAATCCTCACTTCTGCCGGAGGCTAATTTCCTTCTTCACAGATGCAGAGTTTTACCATGGGGGCACAGTTTTTCTTATTTACTAAACCACCACTGTGATGAAATTACATTCTTCTGCTTGTTGATTTTCTAATGTCAGTTGAGTATTTTGGCGTAATTATTGGTTTCAAGCTTTAAGTCTTTTCCCTTAGGCTACAGGAGTGAAACAAGGAGACAAACACACTCTGTTCTCTTCCATTTGTTTTTCTTGTCATTGCTGGTTGGCATTACCTGCTGGGATGGTTTTTCCGAGGGAAAAAAAATCAGAATTCTCTTCTCTCCATTGTCCCACCTTGCCTTCTCTTTTTTTCCCATTTGTCCTGTCACGGCATTTCAGTCATACCGTAAAGCGAAGCTGGTTACCTCCATGTGCCAGCGCAGATTTGCTCTACAAATCCACCCTCCCATCTCTACTGTTATCCTCGTTTTGCTTTATTGTCCTCAGTAGAAAATGCAATAATGAATTAATTTGATTGTCTGTTTTCATGGAGTCTCACTGAAGGTTTCAAAGCAATTATTATAACAAAGCAGTGCTGCTCAACCAGAATATGTGGTCCATTCACGTCTATAAAGCTTGGAACTCCACACTACTCCAGACATTTTGAATTTAGAAAGCTTCCTGGATGGGAAGCAAAACGTCTTCAGCTTCAGAATAGAAGTCCAGTTGTTTTATTTTTATTTTTTAACCTTTTTTGGACACTTATGCCTCTATCTTTCTTAGTACAAAAGAGGCTTTCTATTTTTCTGTCTTGTTTAGTCTCAAAATTTCCTCAGAAAAACCTTTAAAACTAAAACAACTTAAAGGTTCAAAGTTAAAATATGTTTATAGTTTGTCAGATAAAAGTAATTTTAGCTTTTTTACTATTCCTATGATATTATGTGCTATATTGTCAGTTCGTCACTTTGCTTATGTGTCTGTTGGAATGAATCAATGAATCTCTGTTTTTGCACCAACTCCTTCCTGTCAGATCTCAGCCTACTTCTATTCCATTTGATAAACCACTTCAAACCAGTATATTTATTCATCATGTATTCCTTAGTTCTGATTTATTTATTTATTATTTAATTAGATAGAATTACTTTCTGGGCATTTCTATTACACCTTTTGTCCGCTGATTTTGGTGCCAATCTCCATTGGGCCAGTTGACTTTCAATATATATGACCCCTAACTAAAGCAAAATAAATCTCCTTTCAGTATAGATAATAATAACTTTAAATTAGGTTTTCAAAGTGTGTCCCCAGATGGGTATGGAATGTGACGTGGCCTGGATTAAATGTCCCAGGGCAGATGGCCCCATTTTATAACCAAGAAAGTCAGGTGGGAACAGACCAAGGCTGCAGGTAAAAATGACCATCACCACCTGTTGTTGCTTTAGAGTAGTGGTGTCCAAAGCCACTTCTCAAGGGTTGGCATCTTGCAGATTTTTCAGATCCCTGCTTTAACAAACCTGAATTAAATGATGGATCATGACCATTCCTTTGGTGGCTATAATTCAGCATTTTGAATCAGCTGGATTAGGCAGGAACACCCCTGAAACCGGCAGGAAACCATCCCTGGAGGAATAGAACTGCACATATCTGAGTGTGTAGAGTTGAAAGCAAAGCAGTGTCTATTATCTATAGGTTAGGTTTCCTAATAATGAGATTGTGACAGAGATAGCTATTAGTTTGGTCCCTGGAAATGAGTCATAAAAGACACAAATTAGGCCATAAAGTCAAATTTACAAGAATAAAACAGGATATCAGCTTTTTCTGCAATATTTTTAATTTCGCAAGCTAAAAATAACTATTCATTTCTCGTATTAGATATAACCTCAAATTTGAGTTTGATAATGTTAATTAAACCAAATTGAGAGAAAAATCCATCAAAGAAAACTTTTGTTTTCAATGGCCAGTCACTCCCTAAACATATCTGCATGAATCTTAGTTTGTACGACTGAACTGAGTGTGGGTGTTGCTTGGAAAGCTCCAGTCACAACAAGCAGCTAAAAGGAAAGGATCTTCTTTGCTTTAGTACAGAAGGTGCTCCCGTTTGAAGGAAATAATGAATAATAAATGAATTTGAAAGCTGATACAAAGGGCATCTTTGATTATAGCTCGACGCAAATACTCATACATTTATTTATCTGTTAACTAGTGTGTTTTTTTGGTTATTTTGTGTCTGAGTGTGTGTTTTGCCTCGGACTTCTTCCAGATAAACCCTTATACGTGTGTGATTTTTTTTTTGTCATTTATTCTTTGATGGACAGAGCAATAATAATACACTGTACGTTAAATTTAAAATCACCTTTTCGTGAATTATCTGCTTTCATTTTTTTTGCCCCCTCTTTAACCTTTTTTCTCTTGGCAGAAGACGTATTGTTGTATTAGCTTTCTCGTACAATTCTGCCATATCATCTAATAATAATTTAAATTAAAGATATGATTCTAATTTATGTGTAGTCATTTATGAGTCCCCCGCTGATGCTAAATTATATTCTTAACATGCCATTATCTTGTGGCAATGGGTTTTGTGGCACAGCTTAATAGGGCTTCTGGGGCCTGTGCCCAATCTAATGACTGGATCAATGAATCAATGCATTTTCGCTTCATTATCATCTCGCTTTGTGGTCTAGATCAGGGGAGTGTGAAAGGACCTCTGCCAGCCTTTCTGGTATAAAAGATTTTGTTCAGAACACTGTGGATGCTGGGATTTACATGAACAACGTAGAGCTCCTGGTTTCCTAGGTTCTTAACACAGGTGCAAACTCAGCATGAAGTAGATAATTAAAAAACATTTTTGGAAAACAGCCTTGGGCTCAAACAGTCAACACATTTTGCTCGGAAGTTCTTAGTAATATGCTATAGTTGTTAGCATTAGATAACCTTGATGAGACTCCAGGGAGCACTTCAGAATGAGTTATCCTTGGTGCTAAGTACTTTAAAAAGCCCCTTTGACATTAGTGGGAGTCACGCTCGGTTGCCAAAGCCCATGCTTAAATGGGTTTGTTAAAAAAAAAAAAACGAATAATGATTATACCCCATTGAAGTAACACACAAATATAAGTATGGCAACTTGATTCTGTTGCCATGGTTACATTATTAAATTATGTAATTGAGAACAGCAAGAGACTAAGGCTATCTTCTGGGCAGAACCAATTTTGTATGAATGGTGGGAAAAAATGTTGATGTTCAAATATGCCTTATGTTGACTCTTTAGGACTCTAAAGACTAATTAGAGAAGGGACCATGCAGATATATTCTGTGTCTTTTTTTTTCACAGAAAGTAAATAAAATAAAATAAACCAAACAAAATATTTCCCTTTGAGTAATCCAAAAGTGGGATTTTCCATAGATGTTTACCGAAATCTCCTCTCACGATGACAAAACAGCACATGGTCAAAGTATATTGTCGGTAGGTAGATACTTCCTTCCTGTCACCTTCATGACTTCATCTGGCGGAGGGAGTCTGATGAGCTTAAGAGACCATGACAGAATGTGCAATGTGAGGGGGTGATTGGTTACAGGCCCCCAGGTGAGCTTGAGTAAGAAACAGGTGGTAACTGAGGGGAGAGACTATGGCAGCTGTGGGCATCAGGAGGCTGAGATCAGAATAACGAATAAAACAAGAAACCCAAAACAACTGAAAAACAAACTAAAATTAAGAATTATTTTTTTCTATTTGAATGGACCAAAGGTCTAAGTATGTAAAATCTAAACCTGTTTCAATATTTATTCATTAAAACCTTTAGATGTACAGTTTGTAGACTAGAAAAAAAAAACGAATAAATAAAAATACTCTCATGATATTTGGATAGGCAATTGGGTATTTTAGCTAAATAAAAAGTAGAGCATTCATTAATTAAACATCCGCACTGTTATGTTTCTGTTCTGGCTTGTTATGTTATGTTTCTATCCTGATTGAAAGGACAAGTTCAGAAGTTGATGTCCTCTGTATTAAGCGATTGGAATGCATTGTACGACCTCAGAACAGATGCTGCCCATTTAAAGGGTATACCTATCTGCCTGTAGCTTTTTACATAAATAAGACGAATGGCTTTCCGCTTTGTACACCCCCCTCCCTCTTTGGCATTTCTGTTAGCTACACCAACCCTCGCAGCAAATCACAGAAGACCCGAGTGACCTTCTCATCTGACACGGCATCTGTCAGTCACATAGTTGATCTTCCGTCTCTCGCAACGGAGCTGGCTACCCTTCAGAGCCTGATTACAAACGTTGGCGATGTAACGCCGAATAACCTCTAAATGGAAAGCTTTCAATTTAGAAATTTAGCCAGCAAGGGAGGGAAAATTCATATTAAAAATGCAGTAACTGGCATAGAAATGTCCGTAAAAAAAACAGCAACTTTCCTCTGATTCACATATAATCGTTTAAGATGGGTGAGATGAAGCTGCCCATAAGTCATAAAAAGCAGCAAATCTCCCGGCTTATTCCTCAAAGATTTTCTGAATTCCACTAGAGCTCCTCTAGATGTGCATGGAATCTGATTTAGACACCGCATAGGTCTTGCTGGTAATACTTTAACACAAACAGTTCCTAGAAGTATGTAGGGAAAACTGGGGCAACAAAATCAAAATAAGCCTGTTTCATTCTCGCCAGTATTTATTTTAAACGTCTGGCAATTGCAGCTTACATGGAGCAGCCAGGTCTGGGGTATTTCATCTTTTATAAAAAACATCTTTCTTTTTCTTTTTGCCTCCCTTCCTCTTCCTCTTCTCTCCTTCGCTGGCACTGCATAATCAACCGGTTCACCTCTTTGTACCTCTAATGCACCAAAGCAGAACACTCTGATGGTTCACATAAGAGGGAAAAAAAAAGTATGCAGAGCAGATAAATGAGGTAGTCGTTTCACGGTGTCAGGCTTAGAGACAAGGCCTCATGTGACATGCTGCAATAATAAAAGCAGGTTGCGTGTTGAGATGTCAACACAAAATAAAGACAGCAAAGAGCTGCAAAGGTTTTGACTCCATACCCGGTAATTGCAGATTAATGTGTATAATCTGCACCTGTAAGAGGCGAGTCGCACACATTATAGCAATAATAACTCTATCCTGTTCATGCCCTCTTTGAGCAAGATACAAACCCTCCTGTGTATTAACATCAACAAAAAGAAAATATGCAAACCTTCATTCAATGCAATGCAAACATAAGAACTGGGAGGGAACATTTTATTTACCTTTGCTTTAACTGTCCTCTGCCGACACTGTTACAGTAATGCTGCGCGGTCAGAGCAACTTTACAGCGGAGCGCGGAGGAAACGGAGGATGAGCTGAGAATGTGACAGGAGAAGTATATTGGATGAGATGGAAAGGCAATAGAAAGAAATGATGTGGCAGGATTGAATATTGAAGACCCGCCAAGAAGGGCAAAAACAGACACGGAGGGTACAAAACAGTAAAAAAAAAAGGGATAAGTTAGGAGAATGAAAGTGACAAAGGGAGAAAATATGACTGAGGCCCGAAGCACAGTACATCTCCTGAGATTTAATAGCAGCAACCTGCCCTCACCATATATCCTGCTGCCTACATCTCAATGAGGCACCATCTGTCACCGGCTCGTTATGCTCAAGCCTTTCTCTCTCACAGTCCTATCCCGCACCAGTCGGGTCATTGTCCTGCTTGAAGGTGACGCTTCGCTCTGGGCTCAAGTCCTTAGCCTCCTCTAGCTGTTTTCCTTCCAGTGACACCCAGTATTTAGCTTTATCCATTATCTTTTCATCTATGAACAGCTTCCCTGCGACTGCTGAAGAAAAGCATGCCCACAGCATGACGCTACCGCTACTTTTTGTTGGAGCGGGGATGATGTGTTCAGGATGATGTCCAGTGCTTGCCTGCACACTGCTTTTGCATGTTGTTACAAAAAAAAACAAAAAAAACACGCAATTTGGTTCTAATCTCCCAGAGTGCCTTCTTCCACATGTTTGCTGTGCCCCTACAAGGCTAGGGCAAATTGCATGCAAACTTGCTATGGCTTTGCGTTAACAATGGAGTTCTTCTTGTCACTCTCGTATAAAGGTCAGATGTGTGGAGTGCACAACTAATAGTTATCCTAATATTCAACAATAGTTCTCCCTACAGAGCTTTGGATCTTGCAACGCTGGGGTTACAGAGGGCCCGTTGGCTCCTTCTCTGATTATTGCTCTCCTTGCCCATCCTGTCACTAAGGTAGAAGGCCATGTTTTGGCTGGTTTGCAGCTGTGCCATACTCTTACCATTCTCAGATGATTGAAGAGGACAATGATTTGGTAACCTCTAAGGATTCTATTTCAGGGTGTTACAGTAAAGCACTACGCTAACATATGTATGCTAATGTATTTTATCCATTAAAAACTAATGTTTTCCACAAGAAAACATTAAAAGTTGTGGTTCTGCTGTGACAGAAAGTGGAAAAGTATTAGGGGCATAAACAGCAGGTACTGCATGCCAGTTTATTTGTACATGTTAAGTTTTCAGGGTTGAATAACTCTGCTATTAAATTTATCATGTTTTTTGTCTTACTAAAATGATTCCTGTTTCATTAGTTTCTCAGATGGGTCATCTTGTCAAAATGGTTGGCCTTCAACTGTTAGCTTTTTATACGACATGTTGTTTTTTTTCATATCTCCATACCAAACTGAAATGGGCACTTCAGCGTGTCCCAGTAGATGTGAGGGAAAAAAAGATACATAATCAGACGGAGAGGCTTCACTCTGACCTCAAACACTTTTAACTGAAGTTTTAGTCAACTTGGCACGAAAGCTGTGAAAAACAAAGACTAGGAGCATCTGACCCAGATAGGTAGAAAGTTTGGATAGTGTGGGTATTTATTTCATCCATAATACAACCGTGTATGATTAGTAATCAAAAGCCAACTTCATTTTCAGCTCATGCTTGTGTGCACATGTTCATAAATATGACGGTAAAGGCTCAGCTTTAGTCCGTCATGTATTGTATGCTATTAGCATTTACCTGGTCTGATAACAGGCTCACCATCACCCTCAGTTACAGTTAATGTGTTGCGCAACAGTTTACTTTAACATGTTGTTCTTTCACAACACTATGGAAACTTGAAAAGCTAAGAAAAAAAACTTTAATTCACACAACAAAATAAAATTACATGTTTTGTACTAGTACATACAAAGGCACTTAGAGTAAGGTCACACCTGCGTCCTGCATATATGAATAGCTCATACAATATAATGACTGGTTTGAGCCATTTTTGATTAATAACACTCTCCCTTGTGGTCAAACAGGCAAAGTCTCCAAACAATCACTTCAGCGCTGATTAACAGCTTGCACTGAGCACTGAAGCATGCAAACCAAGATGGAGGAGCTGGATGCTGAGGGAATTATGTGATTGTTTGTGGCTATCAACAGAATTTGAAAAAAAAACAGAAAACAATCAACAGTTCCATATGTGCAGGGGTAAGGGGGGAATGACATTAAACTTGGGATGGGTTTAAAGTAAAGATTAGTTTTATGCTTTTTTTTTTCTTATAGTAGTTCCTAATAGCTTCGGATTAGTTATCTGTGACTTTTTGGTCCCGTTCCCTCTGCAGGCAAATGTAGCCCAAATCAGTCAAGTGATCAGGTCAGATGTTTTAGAACCAGTGGGAACGTTCACATCTGGCCCAAATCTGATCTTTTCTAGTCACATTAGAGCCACTTCTATATGTGGTCCTGAGTCCGGTTCATATCGATCTTTTGGAATGTGACTTCAGTGGGAACCACCAAAGCAGGTCTAAAGCATCTTTGACATCACTTTCAATCGACACGTGTCACAAGTTTGTTGTCGCTGATATTATTAAAAGTTCCTCTCGACCCCCTAAAGTTATGAATGAACTCTGAAGTTGTTAACATCCCTGCCCCACCAGTCCTGGCTGCATCTCCACAGCCAAACAGACTTCTGTTTTGCTATAACTTTGCAAAATGCCACAGTTTCACTTTCTTTTTATTTCCTCCTTAGCACCCGCTGACACAATAAATGGCTTCTGTTGGACACTTTACTCCATACCACACAGTTCTTCCATATTAGCTGGACCAAAGCGGGCTGTGTGAAGTCCTTAATATTGTTCTTTTGTGCATGCGAGTCATTTTGGAGCCGCAAGCGGTTCACACTGGAGTCAGATATCTGAGAAACCTATTTATAAGTGTATAGAATTGTATATAGCTGTATAACTGTATCTAACTGATTCTACTTACCTACTTTGGCACCTTCTTCTGACTTTTGACTATTGAGCCGATGGGACAAGTGAATTTCTCCATTGTGAGATCAATAAAGCTTATCTTATCTTATCTTATCTTAGACATAAGCTGCGTTTTAAAAGTAACGTGAACGACCACGCAAAAATATCAGATTTCAGGAAAGAATCGGAATTGAGCGTTAAGACCTGCAGTGGGAACATAGCCTTAGTTTTCCCAGGATATACATTAGACGTTGCCCAGAGACGCATCTTTTTTGTCACTGGTCACTTGCTCACACAATATTTAGTTTGCCACCAGACACGATGAGCAGGATGGTAAGATCCCAAGTTTCTGCAACATCCAAAAGTCACTCTATACATGCGAAGTTGTCGTTATGGAGTTCTGCCCTACAATCACAACCATAAACCTGCAATTTGGCTGTGATTGTTTGTTTTCTTCAGATGAATCTAAGGTTGAGCTTTTCAAGGACAAACACTCCTGGTCGGTTTGGCATGAAAAAAAAAAGGATAAATACGTGGAAAAAACAACTCATGGCCACTGTCTGGTGACGGATCTGTAAGGATCTTTCTCATTCAAAGGCCATGGAAGCTTTGTTCAGGAGTACATTACATCATGAACTCTTGATTAGTACCCAGAGATTTTGAATAAAAATCGTCGGGACTTGACCAGTAAACTGAGAAAGGGTCATTATTGTTTGTGTCTTTCAACAGGAGAATGATCCAAAACAAATGACCAAGTCAAGATAGTAAATGTTCATCTCAGACAAAATCAGTCTTCTGAGAGAGGACTCCAGCCTCTGATCTGAACACATTTTGTGAGGGTAGTGGTGAAAGCTCGCTCTCTGTGTACACTTTAGCTTCTCAGATATTAAATAATAAACGTGGTGGTTTTCTATTGGCAAAGGAGAGATTGAGCAAAGTATTAACAGCAGGGGTGACAGTAATTGCACCACCATGGATTTTTTTGAAAAAGATTTATTGAGTGGGATTTCTTCCTCCTGCTGAAAGAATATACACAGATTAAAGGTTGCTTTTTTCCCCCAAAAAAACAACTTTCAGCATAAGGCGTTACAAGAGATTCATTTGTTTGAAGGCTTTTAACACATCTCTACTAGTGGTTTCTAGTTATCCTGTACAGTTACAGCGAGCAAGGTTCCCGAACACAAGTTCCTGTTATTTGGGGATTAAATCAATAGGCAGATCAATACTGAATAGCTGAATTTGCGTAAAGGCTGGAGGAATAACACAAACACCCATCCAGTCAATAAAACACCAATGAGGTGCTCTGGTACGCAGCATCACAGCAGAAAATCTGAACCAATGTCTCTTAAGAGCAAAAAAAAAAGTCCCCTTCCTGTAAGGCGTGACTTTACAGACAAACTTCTTTACGTACTGACTGAAAAGCATATGTAGAGCACATTATTGTGTTGCTGCAGTACACCTACACTCAACACTGCTTTTTGCTGATCCATTCTTCAGTCCAGACCTTGTCTCCTTTGGAAAAAAAAAAACTATTAATAACCTAAATGAAGTGCATTTTAGAGTAATTAGTTTTTCCGAATAAGCTTGTAGGGGAGACTGTTCTGCTTGCCGAGTAGTTACTACCCCTAATGATGCCCCGTTTCCTTTAACACAATGGTTACATGAGCTATAGTCATTACTGCTTCACTAAAGGCCTCAGCTCCAGTGTGTAGAGAAAAAAAACACTTATCTAACCTCCAGGTTAATAAAACAAGATCATATTTTTATTAGTCATGTGCACCATGTACAGGTTGTGCACAGGATTGGTATAGTTTGACAGAGACAACAGACTGACGGACAAGCAATACAGCTTGGAGTGATGTCCATCCTGTTGATTGTGGATTTACTTGAAATTTCTCTTAATAAAAAGGAAGGCAGTCTGTTTCCTCCCAAATTCATCTCCTTAAACGGTTCATTAAACCAACAAACACAATTTCACAGGCAGCCTTTAAGTAATTTCCACTGCCGAAGTCACGATAATTAATTGTTGTTAGCCACTCATGTCAACTCCAATTTGCCATTTCATTACATGGATTCTACCTGCTTTATTGTCAGCTAACACAACGACCGCACCAGCAAAGAAACAGAAACAATACATTTAGTACTTTGTTTTGTTTGTGGCTTCCCTGTTTCCATTCTGTGTGATGCAAAACTGCCTCTGTTATGTTTAATAATGTAATTTACAGCAAAATAGTAATGTGATTGTGGTGGAAATAGAAGCTTAATCGTTCATCCTTTTATTTATTTAATGTGGAGCAGTTTCTGTTTTTATATTTTATTTATTTAATATGGTGCCATTTCTCTTTTCATCATATGAAAGTACAATATTTGTTTTCTTTCGCTTGTACGTTTTTCTCAAGGGTGTAATATTAATATTGTAAATATTTCATATTTTTCAAGATACATGCCAAACATTTTTCTTTTGCTGTGAGATCGATAAATTATTCTGATTTTGGTAGCACATTTTTAACGTTCAGATTTTGTTCAGGGAAGCCCTGTTGTGCAGTAGATAACTCTCTTTACATCTTTACTCAAAAAGAAACAAAGAAATAAATAAGTCGATCCCGGAGGCTGAAACTAGCAACAAATCTTTTAAGCGGCTAAGATCAAAGCGGACCTCTTGGTTTAAAAGGCTATCTAGCATCTTCCAACGTTAAACACAGTATGAACACAATATGTAATGTGTTTTTTGTCATAGAGTCTGATATGAAAGTAAGGCAGCAAAACAATGAACAAATCAGCATTCACCTGAGTGAAACATGAACATATTTGCATTATATGTACTTAAGAAGCTGAAGATCGTCGTGATGGAAAAATGCAATGATCATTTTTGTGACCCCTCCCCCTAAGAAAAAACGAAAAAAAATGTCAAACGTAACTGAGGCAGCATTCAAATTAAACAGATTAACTTAAACTTTTCTAACATTTTTACTTCTGACAGCTTTGTAAATCAGAAACTAATGGCTGATTCGGGAGGCACCAATACAAAGAAGGGCTTTAACCAAAGCTCCTGTCTCAAAAGCATTCTAGCGGTGTGGGTGAATGATAGTCAAGCTATTAAACAGTTGTCATCAGAGGGATGCCATGGGAGGGATTTACAGAGTAGCTGATGATGATTTGTGCGGTAAATTGAGGTTTCTGGCGGCCCACCACCCATGATCTCACTTTGCAACACTTATACTCAGAATTAACCATTTCTTCTTAGAACAAGAAGTCTTATTTTATTTATTTTATACTGTGATGCTTTTCTTGGAAACAGTCACTCTAACTGGAAACGCTTTATGTTACAATATAAATATGTGATTTGCATAGGAAGGTCGTTTTAGGCACACTGCTTCCCACCTCCATGTATTGTTGAAATAATAATTGTTTTTTTCTTTTCTTTCTTTCTTTATTAGTTTTTTGTAAACAGCAATCTAATGCTACAGTTGCGAGTGTTTAAAGGTTCTCAAAGTAGCATTCACTCAAATCATTAGGACGATTCTGAGACTGGAGGTTTTCAGGATGGTGGAAGTGCAGTTTGCTCTTTACGTCCCTTGGATTTAGCGTGCAGGGTCTGGACAAACTCTCTTGGCGTACCATACTGCTAATATATATATATATATATATATATATATATATATATATATATATATATATATATATATATATATATATATATATATATGTATATATATAACTTCCAAAAACCTTTTACTAGAAATTCAATTCCAACTTTCTGAACTACCCCTTTCAGGTCAGTCAGGTGAAAGAACAATGTAACTATGCTCTGTATGTGTGAGTGTGTGTTTTTGTGTGGATCACTTTATAAAAGAGTGAAGGGTACAATCCACAGCTAGACAGCGTTGCAAGTATTTTAATAAATGCCTTTTTGTGTTAAGCCTTGTCCTCAGGGATAAAGCTGTACCGGAAATACACTTAACCTGCTTTGCTGAGAATAACTGGGGCAGGAAACTGCTCTGAGGGCTACAAAGGAGGGACCTGACTTTGATTTGATATGCTACTTCAGCTTCCCTCCTATCCCACACCACCCTGTTGTGCTGTGTCACTTACTCAATGAAAACCCCCTTTTACCTCACTACCTGTGTTTGTATGCCCCCGCCCACTCATGCACATACACACACACACACACACACACACACACACACACAAATTATGCATAGGCAGCAAATATATGGCACCTCTACTGAGTTTAAGCTGCAAAGATGCACACAGAGACACTTTTATGACACAAGCTCCCCAAGTCAATACGAGGTAAAAGGGAGGGAAAGTTAAAGAGAGGAGAGGATGTGTAGGCGTGGTGTTTAAAATACAATATGGGCAGAGCACGACAGCGGCATTATGAACAAGAAAGAGGATGCAAATTGTTTTGTTAACGGGCGAGATGTGTCGGAGACGTTAGATCAAAAAGATGAATTTGGGTGAGGAGCGTTGGGTATTGATGCCACCGTGGGTGGCGTGGCTCCTCTGTCACTCCTGGCACATCCTTCATCTCATTACACTTTCACTCTCCGGCTCCAGCCTGCTCTTTTTGGTCCTCCCCCACGGCTAGCCCTGGAGCAGGGTTCCATCCCGCCCAGCTCCCCTGTCAACACAAGCTCCAGCTCAGCAACCCTGGCCCAGGCATCTGTCAGCCCACACAGTCCCCTGTCAGCCATAGCCTATTGGCTAGCTCGTACTGACACTGCACGCTGGGCCAGAAAAAAGACTATAATATTGCACAGCCTCGACAAAGCTCCGGGTGAGAGAGAAGCTGAGGCATCCATCACCTAAAAGGCTCTTCCAAATACTTTACACCGGTCCCTATAGGGGCTGCTGTTGAACAGCTGCAAAATCAAATTCATTTGCAAAAACATTCAGCTGAAATTAGCTGGTATTAACTTTTTTCATGGCATCAGACTCTATGCTTTTTTTTGCCGATCATGGTGTGGACTTTGCAGATGGGGGACACAGATGTTTTTTTTTCTTTTCCTTTTTTTTGTTATAAAATTCAAATCAATCAAACTGGATAATATAGCTGAGCTACTGTGTTATACTGGAGCTTGAGCTTCAGTAATTGGATGGATTTCCTTTACTGTTCTGGGGTGGCTTTTTCAATAAAATTGAGTTCCCTCGCAAGAGACAAGTTGAATGTGTCAGCGAGGAAACTTACCAGAGACAGTTGGACTGTTGCTGTAGTCCATGGCTTCAGCACAGCCTAGGAAACACCCACCTCGACAGCTATTCTCCTGAATAGAAGCGAGAGGTGTAAGCAGACGACGACTTTGACGAGTGAACGGATGTTCTCTGCCTCACGGGCAGCTGCTCATTAGCGAGAACAGGAAATATCTACTACTGAGAGTGCAGTGCAGACCGAGCTGAGGGTAGCTGGGACCCGGCTTGAACATTTCCACAACAGAGAGAGAAAGCAAAGGCCAGGACGACGGAAAGACAGGAAATCCGCGGATCAATGAGGAGCACGTTTGATTTCGGCGATGAGCTATCCACGTCTGCTCCGGGAAAATTAATAAGCTGACAATAGTTGGGAGGAAACCTGCTGAAGGCAGTGACAAAGACCTGGATGAGAGGCTGCCTGTGTGTGGAAAAAAAAACAAGGCAGATCAGTAGGAATTTGTGGAGGACCTGTGTCAGGAAGAAAGGAATGCGAAGATGAAAAGGTTTGAAGAAGGAGAACTACGATACAATTTGCACAGAGTGCTCTGGTTAGCTGCTTTGAGATTCTCTGTTCTTTGTCTGGATTTCTTTGACCTACATTAAATGCCACATGGAGGGAAAGAAGTAAAGTAAGGTTTTTTAGTTTAAAAAAAAAACATACATTTGATTGATTCATAGTGCAAGTAATTTCATCTCAAATTGATCCACATTTGTACACGTGGACAAGTGTGCTATGACCTTTCCACATATGAGAGCTCCATGCTGCAAAACATCTTAAAGCCTTGCGTCAGAGACAAGCGGTCCGTGTTTCTGTGTGTTCACTGAGCCATGCTTTCAGTGAAGCAGACGGCCCCGCAGATACGTGCATGTCCACGTTTCCGGTGCTAAGAAGGAGCAGCTGGTCCGTTTTGTTCACCAGGGAGCGGACATTAACTATTGTAGATAGTTAGTAGCAGAGCTTGAAGTCCCTGCTGGAGGAGATTCAAAAGTATACATTCACCTTTTCCACGTCTGCACCTCCAGTAAATCCCACAGAGAGCTGCTGCACTCCCAACCAGGATCTCAGAAAAACTCTCTGGATTGACAAACCAGGGAATAGCTGCTCAGAGACCACTATCTGATGTGAAAGAGTTGCTCTGTGTTAAAAGTGACTGTAGTATAAGAAAAAAGTAAATACTTACTTACTTACGTGTGTACAAGTCAGCATAGCACCGAGGCGGCCATGGCGCCACAGATACCCATAAAGGCTGCACCACTGTTTGAAGACATAAAAACTCACTGAGGAGCTGGGATGTCAGTGGTAACATTGACTGGAGAGTGGAGGGATCACACTTCTCAGCATCAGTAGGACACTTTACAATGGGATGTTGAAATTTAGGCTCCAACTGACTGTTAATGCTTGGCTTTTGTCCTGCCTTTGGTACAATTGACCAGCAGAGTTATGGATGTCTGGTTTTCTAGTCCAGATGTGTTTTCTGGAACTTGTGATTTAATGTATTTTGGGTGGAATGTTGCTGGGGTGTGGGGCACTGGAGATGCTTCTGAGGGCTAGCTGGCCCAAAAGTACCCAAATATTTGCGTTCTTGATGCAAATACTCTGCCAAGGCTCACCCTTTTCACAGATTAAGTTTGTAGTGTACATGATCATAATCTCATGCTTTGTTATGGTGAGAAGGGTGTCTGGTAGACGAACCTCAGGGTTCGATCTTTGCTTTTTGCGAAATATGTTTGTCTGCTGACATCTTAACAACATAACTTGAACTTTAGTTCCGAGTAAGAGTTAATGGTCGCAGGGGGGGGTATGGAACAAAAACAGTGACAGCTTGCAGTGGCGTTGAAAAGAGATTTGGTATTGTAAGATCAAACATTGAAAAACCACTTGCAATGACATCGAAAAAGAGCTTTGGCATTGAAAAATTAGACATTGAAAAGTCAAACATTGTTAGAAAGTAAAAACTTATGATATTCTGATTTTATGCTGCAGCTTTTTTCAATGTGAGATGTTTTCAGTGTCACTGCAGAGTTCCTTCAGCCACGACGTTACTACAAGCTGGCACTGTTTTGCCGTCAGAGATTGGGGCTAAATTGAAGACCCCTTGATGGGCTTTCGGTTTTTCCCGTACTCCTTATCATCTACCTGCTGTCACGGATTTAGCTACATGTCAACACAATCATTAGCTGTATAAGCTAATGAAGATCATATTAATGAAAATAATGCCATTTCTTGTGGTCGAGCAGCAGTACTTGACCGAAGCTTTCCATAGGTTTACTGCAGGTAGATGAAGAGTATCGGAAAAACGGAAGGCCAATGAAGGGACCTTCAATTTAGCCCCGCCCCAACGACAAAACAGTGCCAGGTTGTAGTGACACCTTAACTGAAGGAGCTCTGCAGTGACACTGAAAACATCTCTCATTCAAAAAAAGCCGCAGCATAAACTGAGGATATCATTATAAATTTTTACTTTATAACAATGTTTGACTTTTCAATGTCTAATTGTTCAGTGTTTGCTTTTATAATGCCAAATCTCTTTTCAATGTCGCTGCAAGCTGTCACTGTTTCAACTCCAACGAAATTCAAAGAACATGACAAAATTATAGAAATATATATATATATATATATATATATATATATATATATATATATATATATATATATATATATATATGTGTATATATATAAACAATAAACCTAACTGAACATAACAAAAATACTTGTATAAAAGAAAAGAAATGTATAGCAAATATATAGCGGTTTCTCAAAGTCCGTGGCTGGGATTCTCAAATAGTCGAAAAACTTATTTGGGTCAGGAATCAGTCTTTGCCTCCAGCAGAGAAGCTTAAGAACATTAGTGTCTTCTTTGGGTATAGTAGGTTGGAACACTGGATGGATACTCATGTTGGGGCCTTGTATGTGGTGAAGTATGTGCTCCTCTGGTCTGTCATGGTAAAGATATAGCTGAGCCAAAAAGGAAAGCTCTTGATAACTGGTTTTAGGTTGGGCATGCTGAGCTGGAGACAGAGTGAGAAGCTCTGTAGTCCTTTCGAAAAAGAAGTAACAGCAGGAGGTGATAAAGAGTGAAAAAGACATCTTATACAGTCACATCTGCTTATGTTGTAAAGGCACTGGCACCATTTCATGGTTGCAGCTCTGGCTGAGAATTGAAATAATCTCAATAATTACTCTGCAGCATGTAGTAAAGATGCATCATTCAAATCATATTTTGCATTAACAGAAAGCAGGGAGACGTGAAAATATTTCAGGGTTCATTTGTTCCGTAAAGGATGTATGTTGATTGTTTTGAAGAATAGTCTTAAAACTGCATGTGAAATTCAAAACGACCTGACACCTGACTCTTGCATAAGGGATTATTCAGTCTCTGAGAGACTTACCAACCATAGCTGACTGACTATTGGCAAGATTAAGTATCTGTTGAGTGAATGTGGGGGTGAAGTAAGGATGTTTTTGGAATTGTATTGTTGTCATATAGAAGTCAAGAGAATACTTTTCTTTTTAAATGCCTGCAGGAAAGGCCAGGACTTTTTGCCAGATGAAAGAACCATGTGGATACACTCTCTGATAGTAAATTATTTACTAGCTATCGGTCTTTCATTATTTGAAAAATCACTGGGAAAAACACTTAAGACTTTTAAAATATTGTCTTAAATGCATTGTGCACCATTCATGTGCAATGAAATTGGAATTCACTAATTGGAAAATAAACGATTTTCAATTTAGAAAGCCCAAGTGACCAGCATGAAAAGCAGAATATCACAAGAGCTCTGTTTGTCCAGTCAATGGAAGAACATACCTGTAATTGGGGGAAATAAATAAATAAATCTGACTAAAGATTTAGTGGACATCTATATAGAACGAGAGTTTTGGATGAAAACAACATACCATTTAAATTTGCATTACTCCTTGTTTGTCAGGTGTTTCCGGTATAATCAGACTCCCTTTTGAATTTGAAGTATTTCGATTTAACAACTACCTGAAATGGCCTACTCTGTTTTGAAGCCTTTCTGTGAACAGAATGCTTCCTGATTAGGCTATTGCTGATACAAGGATGCAGATTATTAAGGTTGTCACATTGTTGGCCTTCTTTAAAGTTACCAAAACATATCAATAGACTAAAATCCCTCTTGTCACTTGGTCATATTTCACACTTATTATGCATATGTTATTGATGCAATTGTTCTGAATGGTGAACTTTATGGAGCACAGGCCATACATGTGGCATGGAGAATTAATTAAAGGCAGCCTTATATTATTTACAATGATAGGTAATCATAAACAAACCTAAAAACTGAGATTGTAGAGCTTTGCACATATGACTCTGCTTGCTTGTGTCACATGCTATACTGTATGTGCATTCACCTATGAAATTAAAAACTGCCGTGGTTATACATGTAATCCATTTCAGTTGCATTTGCTTCTTTGTATTGCTTTTTTTTTTAACAGTTTTCAGCTTAACTCTATTGCAGGGGTGTCTTCTTTTCATTTAGGAAAGAATGATGTTTAATCTCTATCAATATAATAATGAAAAACAATATGGTATGGGGTAAATCACCATACCAGCACAAATACCCTTTACCAAGCATTTTTACCAAAGTCTAGCTGGAGTCCAACATGACATGTGTCAGAGGCATGAAAAACTACAATAGGCCTTTCAAAGGACTATGATCCCAAACATAGCACCAAATCTACAACACAATGAACAAAACAGAAATAATCAAAATGTTCCAGACCTTTACCAGATTAAAATGTATAATCTGTACAATTAAAACAAAAGTTTTACGGAGCTGTGCACAAACAAACGCTTACAAAACCTGATGTCCAAAAGCTATTTTGGAAGGCAAAGTATGCCAAAACTGATCTACAATAGGGTGAGAAACTGATAAGCCAAGTTGTGTTTTCTAAAGGTGAGACTACAACCCCCTTTATGACTCTGGGTTTTTCTAACACAAAGGTTTATTATGATCTCAAAACTCTTGAAACATCTGGACATTAATATGACCATTAACAAGTGTAAATTAAGCCCTGTTAAAGGAAAACAAATAACTCAGCTCTTAATTAAAGAAAGGAGATTAGTGATTTTCGCTCAATCAGCACTTTATTAATTCTTGCAAGAGCAGAAAACACAGTGTCGCAAGCTCCTCGGGCTTTAACGAGGTATAATAAAAAAGGGCCTCTATCATAAAGCCAACCTTGCATCAAAGCAGTGGAGGAGTGTACACTATTTGAGCATCAAACAAAGCAGTTTCTCTCAAATTCTCCAAAAACAGCTCCCATCTCACAAAGCTAACCCCCCCCCCCCCCCCCCCCAATAAATAAAAAAATAACTCTGTCTCTTATCTAAGGAGCACATGAAAGTGTTTGAACAGTGAAAATACAGTGCCTTGGAAAAGTATTTGTCATCCCTTGTTTTTTTTTTACCTATTTGTTACATTTAAACTTTATAGAAGAGTAGCTAGAAGAAAGGCATTACTTAATATTACAAATATTGAGCTTGCAAAAAGGCACATGGGTGACAGACACCCCCAAATGTATGGAGGAAGGTGATCTCATCAGATTAGACAAAAACTTTACTTTTCGGACACAAAGAAAATACTACGTCTGGCTCAAACTCAACACATCTCATTACTCAGAGAACACCGTCCCCACAGTAAAACATGGTGGTGACAGCATCATGTTGTGGGAATGTTGTTCAGCAGTAGAGACTGGTGAGCTGTTCCGAGTCGAGGGAATGATGGATGGTGCTAAATACAGAGCTCTGGAGGGGAACCTGTGTCAATCTGCCTGAGATTTGAGGCTGGGATGGAGGTTCACCTTCCAGTAGGACATTGACCTGACTGCAAACTGACTCATTGCATCTGGCGAGAAATCCTTATGCCGGGTCCACAGCCCAGTTTTTGCCCGTTTTTTTACCCATCTGACAAACTTAAGGATGCCCCAATTATCGGGATGCTTCTGTTCATGTGCACACCCAGACCGTGTTCAGGCGCACTAACGTCTTCCGGGACGATTATTTATTTTAAGCGCGCACACTCTAAAATAAACAATCTCTAAGAGTGACTCAGACTCAGAAATATATTTTCACACTTTAATCTGCAGAAGCCAGACACATGATTACAAGGTACCTCTGCTGCTCAGATCCAGGAGCAAAAAAAGACAGAACAAAGGAATTTACAAACATTTATACCCTTAGCTCCCTTCTCCGGTTACAAGCCGATTTATAACCCAAAGGGGATGGTGCCCCCTTGTGTGATATCAGTAGCAGAAATGTGTCGCCACTTGGGCATTAGCTGTATTTTTGCATATGATTTCTTGTGGATGTCTGGACTGTCTAAATATATGCATGCATCTAAATTACATAGTAAAAATGTTCCGATCACTGTTCCCTCAAAGCATGCGCAATTGCGCACTGCATCTGGATTTGGCGTGCACAGCAAATCTATGCAGCGCAGAAAAATAACATCCAAGCTGAACTTTAAAAAGAATTAATTATAAACCAAGTTATTTTATACCATTTTGCAATTCTGGTGAGATGGTGTTCCACGGTCCCACTCTGTGTGCGCCAAGTGCTGATCGCAGCACATCAATAATTGACGGCTGGGGAAGACGCCAAATTGGTTGGTTTTTGAACGCTACACCTGCTGTTTTCTTCTGGAGCGCTGTTGCTCTGCTGGTGTTATCAGCTGCAGTCGGTGTCCTTTGGAGTGCACGGCTTCTGCTGTTTTCTGACCAGCCTTTTCGTTCTACCTCCGTTATTGAAAAACATCTCTGTTTTTACGTTTTTTATTTAATGAGAGCATGCCTGAGGACTAGCAATATATATATATATATATATATATATATATATATATATATATATATATATATATATATATATATATGTATAAATGGCTTGTACTTGTACAGATTATTATCAACTCTGACGATCCCAAAGTGCTTTACACTGGTCAGTCATTCAGCCATTCATGCACACATTCACACCCGGACGGTGGTGAGCTACATTGTAACCACAGCTGCCCTGGAGCAGACTGACAGAAGAAAGGCTGCACAGCACCACAGGCTTGTGCTAAATCTGACTGCACAAAATGTAAATAATTTAATTGCAATGATCCTTAGTTGGACCCCTACTCTGACAAAAAACATACTATATGGCTCATTTAAAAAATACAAGATTTTTGTCTTGTTGTGTAATCTGGTTAAGTCAATCATATCTAATCTAAGTAATCTAAAATAAATGTAATTTGATTCTTTTAGTAAGCCATGTAACTTGTTGTAATCCTCAGGTTTTGGACAGGCGTAATACTGGTGTAGCATCAGTGTGCACGTGTGATGTTGCTCACAGTGGTCTATGCTCAGACACGTGAAAAATTAGGGCGAACATTGGTTTAAACCCACTCCATCCCATGATCAGTTGAACCATCTCTTACTTTTACTAGCCAGATTGTACAAGCATCTAATGAAGAAATTACAAACAGTTCTTAAGATAATCTTAAGCGATATTCCTGCCGTGTGTGGTGTGTTAAGAGTGATCTGGTCTGCTTGGAAGGATATCAGGACCTCTCTTCCCTCAAATCAGAGATCTTCAACATGTTGGATTGTCTTTGCCCGATAACGTCGAGCTGCTGCTGTCTCCACTCCTTTCACCAGCGCCTTTTCTTTTTGCAATGATTTTTTTTTTCTTTTTTTAAATTAGTCCACAAACTACTGCCACTGTTCTTCTTTGTCGCCCATGTTTATTTACTCTAAACTCACGTTTGGTCTTGAGAGGTTTTGCAAGATTTCCCATCTGACATCTAAATGTTCCTGAGTGAAATGTGTTTGTGTGCGGTATGTTGTGCTTGCTGTTTGGCCGGACACCACACACTGTATAAGTAACCTTTTATATCTACAATTTCTTATTGTCATGTGTTTTGAAAATCAGCTGACAATTTTTAAATCTTGCCTTAGATGATTGTTATCTGCTGGCAGCATTTGATCAACTGAAATTAACTTAATGAATCTTAATTAGGATTAAATCAGATTTGTTTGACTAAATAATTGGTCTGAATTAATTGCATTGCTTTTAACTAAATTTATTCTCAAAGAAAATGTGAGGCCAACACAATTTTTTTTAATCTCACAACACACTGTAGTTGTAATTTACCACTAGTAATTTTACTAGTTGTATTTTTTTTTTTAAAGTAAGGGGTGTTAAGCAGCTTTATTTGTCTAAAGCAGGCGTGTCCAACTCTAGTCCTCGAAGGCCGGTCTCCTGCATGTTTTAGATCTGTCCCTGCTCCAACAAATCCGATTCAAATCAATAATTTACCTTCACAAGCGAGCTTCACACTGACTTGTGTTACTTGTTCACTTCGTCTTTGTGTATTTGTGTTCATGCATCCAGACAGCCCTGCCTCCTTTATTTTGAAATATCACACATATGTACACTTCCTGGGTCTGACTTTAAGTCTGGCTCATCTGGTTTTTAGGAATTGACGCATTCTACTCCGTCACCCGTCACAAATAGACTCGACCCATATTTCTGACGGACAACAGAGGAAGGGTTCTCTGCCATGCCGTCGTGCCACGAGCGGCTTTTATTTGTGACGTAACGGAAACTGCACGGACGGAGGAGTGTGTGTTAATGAGGGGTCAGTCTGCCATCGAGGTGTGCAGAGGCCCGCTAATTAAGCAATGATTAGGTTCCGCTGTCTGGAACCAGGACAACACGTACAACATGCAGAACAGCTGTCCCTGAGGGCAGCACTGGTCTAAAGATTGTTTTTTGTGTCAGACTGAAACAAAACCTTCACAGAAGCGGAGATACCTGCACATGTGTGGGTATGTCCATATAAATGCCTGATAGAGGAAGTCTCATTTGAGAATGTTAAAGGAGCCAGGCCCTGATCTCTTTCTTCTAACTAAAAATAAGTCTCTGCATTCTACTGTCTGAAACCAATGCAGATTATTATATCCCTTTGAGTCTTTAAAAACAGAAATGCGATGGAGGAGTTAGAGCTTTGATCAGTCTTTGAAACTTGCACCGCAAGGTTGCGTCATTCCTGAATGGGTTTGAGGCACTATGGCTTAAAACTTTATAGAAAACAATGAAACTGAGTCGTAAACTGATTCATGTTACAAGGATTGGGATGGTTGAGTCAGGCTCCGTTATCTCCTCCCAACGCTTCCTCAGGATTATGGACGGTTATGGGGTAGAGGGCTCTTTCTCCAGCTCTGTGATTATAGAAAACTGTCTAAATCAGTTTAGCTGCTCCTTTTGATTAGACCCCTTAAGAGTTTCGAAACGCAAATGGATCAGCGCTTCTGGATGAGGGAAGTGGCGGAATGTAAAATGTCAGAAAAAGTCAATAACTACAGATAGTTATCACAGTTCCACATAAAGGGAAGGCCCATCAGCAGGAGTCTGAGCTGCGTGTACAAGCCTTCAAAGATTTTATATCCACCGCCCACTGGGTCACACGCTGGGGTGACTGAACTGACACTTTTGAGCATCACTCGAGGTCAACTGCCTCAGTTCTCTGCCTCACTAATCTGCTCCCTTTTAAGCCAAGCCAAAGTGACGGGTGTAGCCAAGAGCTGCAGGACTTTACATATGAGCCACATCTATTGTAATCTTACATTACAGCTAATATCCATTCTCATTTACGCTGACATCCCCTTACACTTGCATGTATTCATTAGGAAGACGCTCAGCTCCCTTTCTCCATGTGTAAGATGTCTTAGCTTAAGCTTACCTGGTATAAAGCTCTGCTCCGATAGCAGTAGTCTTTTGTCATCACAGAAAGGGGATTGGTGTTGAAGGAAATGTATTTATCTTAATGAGATGATTTAAGTGAGAAGGACAAGTCAAACAGGGCTACACAGAGGTGCAGTTGGTAGCAATGTTGCCTTGTAGCAATTGAGGTCCTGGGTTAAATTCCCAGTCTGGCGTCTCTATGCATAGTTTGCATGTTTTCCTTGTGGCTCCTTAGGTTCTCTCTGGGTACTCTGACTTTCTCCCACAATCCAAAAACATGACTGTTACTCCAAATTGCCCTTAGGTGTGAGTGTGTATGTATGTTTGTGATGGACTGGCGACCTGTCCGGGGTGCATCCCGGGAAATAGGCACCATTAAGTTACTTAAAAAGGCATTCTCAAAATAATCATGAAATTCTGCAACTCAGCAAGGTAGTTTTAGAAAATGTGCAAAACAACTATGTATATGGGTGCATAAAAAACACCAACAGAATTTGTACAAGACTAAAAAACTGCAAAATCCGCAGAGATGTAAAGACCTTTAGAGTTTCATGGTTGTAAAGCCTATTCTACTGGGAGGAAGGATGTGGAATAACGCTCCTTTGTGATTAAGTAAAGCTCAGTTATTAAGCACCATTCACAGACAAAACCATCACAAAACACCAACAAAAATAACTATTAATACTAAGTGTCAGTAAAATAAGATAAAATAAGACAAAAAAAATAAAACACATTCAGCAAAATAGCTGTGTTGACAAAAAAGTTTTTAGCTGCGTTTTAAAACAGCCCAGAGTCAACTAAACATAGCTGTAGAGGTAGACTGTTCTCCAGCGTTTGTGCCACAGACTGAAAGGCTCGGTCCCCCTTGATCCTCAGTCTGGGGCGTCTGGCTGTTTAGTGCTCTGTATGTTGCTGAGAATTTTCAAAGAAATCCTAATATGTATAAACTATTATTACCAGCCAACAGTATCTTTCTGTCTATCAAATCAGCTGACTTTTTTTTCCTTTGTCGCTACACATATTTATGGGTGTTAAACTCGCTTTATTAAGTTCCAAAACCTAACTTTGCTCGTGTTCGTCATAGATTTCCACATCATTTTCGTAAAACTATGTTACATCCCAGTGAATCTGTATTTGCATCCGTTCAAAGAGGAACCGGACGGTTTGGTCGTGTCTAGCCTAACGTGGCACTCTCTTCTTTGTGTTTGCAGGTGTTATGTTGATGACAAAGTGTCCAAGGTGGCCTGGCTCAATCGATCCAACATCATCTTTGCCGGTGAAGACAAGTGGTCCTTGGACCCCAGAGTAGGCCTCGTGACCAAAGGGCAGCTGGAGTACAGCCTACGCATACAAAAGGTAATGTTTACCGCTGCGCTGAAATGTCTGAGCACACAATAAGAAGATGAGGAAGATCATTTTGTTTCTGATGATTTAATTCAATACTGAAAAGTTTGCTTGTTTTAGCTGTCGGTCAGAGAGATACAGGCATCTTAAAGGGATCCACGATTAGTTGTAACAATGTACTTTATCTGAGAAATACATATTTTAGATGTAAAAACAAGACAGTAAAAATATCGGCATGTTGTTTACGCTGCAATGCATTCTGGGTAAATGACATATACTGGGTCCTAACGTTAGCTCCGTCCAGCCAAAACAGCAATGAGTACGTTTAACCTTTTCAGTTTGAACCGCAGGTGAAAAAATGGCGACCTCCATGAGAGAAAAATATAACAAAGAATATACAATTTTTTAAGAATTATGAGTTTTTACATATCACAAACAGTAATTTTTAAGTTAATTGGATAATTACAACATATTTAAGCCAACATGTTCAAATAATCATGGATCCCTTTAAACTTATGTTCTTTAGTCTTTTCTATTTTGAAGAGTACCGCAGAAACAGGGGCCCCAGTGTTATACTATACATTTACCCCAGAGAAAAGGGTAGACAGGGCTTACTAATTAAATTTTCCTAGACACTTGGATTAAAAGGCACATTTGATCATTTTTCCGCCTTTTACATTTCAGGCTTTTAGGCGTCATGATAATTATATTAATTTCCTAAAGTCAAAAAATTCCTGAAAAAATAGAAAATGAAACCAAGCACAAGCGATCTGAGCACACATCTGAAATCCAAAACACTGACAATGTTAGGAATGAAACAACATTAAAGCCAGGCATCAGTGCATAATGCAATTGCCATACAAGAGTAAAGTATTGAAAACACAAAGTCACCAGCTTCAAGGTGAGCTCATAAGGCTAATATTTACATGCTGATTTGTTTGTTGAGGAGGCGAAAGTCAGGTGAAATGTTATTTCGGAACAGTAGTGCTGAAGTACCTGACCCAGAGATTTACAGTACAAGTGCTCTGTGGAGAGCCCAGTCTGCCTGTAATTCATCATGGAGGTGAAAGACCCAATTATGAGAAAATGTGTTAATGAAACATAAATTCTGGCAGCTTTCAGGTTAATGTGGCTGCCGCTCCGTTTTCCCCAAACTACTGTGTGCAAGAATACGCCTGTCAGGGGCAGAACGTTGAGCTTAACCTAATAAGTACTGACAAAGAGTACAAGAGTACATCATTTTCAGTCTGGGTTGAGTTTAAACAGAATAGTCCAAATAAATCAATACGCAGAATTAAGGAGGCGATATTTAAGGCTCTATTAAATAGCAGCGGCCATAGAAAGTGCAGGGAATCAGAGACTGAGGTTTGTTTCCCAGAGTCCCATTTGTGGTCACGTTCAGCCACAATAAAGCAATGCTCTATAAATTCCAGTCAAGTAAAGTAGGTAGTGCATTTCGAAGGCATCTGAACTTGACTTGCTTTTCTTTGTGCTTTTGCGGCTCCCATAAAAGTTACAACTTCAGTCAGAGAAAACTCAGGTTATTTACTTTGTCCCATCAGACTGTTTCTTCAGGCTCTGTGTGAATTCCCTCAAATGTAGGAACCAAATGTGTTATTTGATACTTCTTCTATACATAATAAATGACTTATTTATTCCCATATATGTCAGTAAAAAATAAAGCTTGCAAAAAAATTGTTAATTTAAGGCTCTGTGTCTGATTTAACCAAAGTATTGCCCCAGCTGGGTGTTGTAACTGCTAAAAACATTCCCTTATGCATAAACATATCTGTAAACACTATTCAGTAACACACAAGGTTAGTAACTGGCAGATATTTTTATTTGACTTTAACATTTCAGCAATTTAAAAAAAGATTGTAGGGTATTATTGCGTAAAATTCCTCTTGAGGACATAATGGGTGCAAAATTATTTAATTTTTTCAACTGTTTACATCAACAAACATAAATGTATTTTATTAAGGCTGAAGTTGAAAGACCAACAGAGATCCATAAAAAAAAGAAAGAAAGGAAGAATTAGTGTGCCATGTACCCACAACACTTTTCTTCCTGTGTTATATGTTATACTTAAACAATCGAGATAGTGCTGGCAGTGTCTTCGGGGCCGTTGTCCCACTGGAAGATTAAACTCCAGCCCGTTCTCAAGCCGTTTGCCCTACCCATCAAACTGCGATCGGCTTCATTGCCCCTGTTAAAGAAAAACATCCCCGCACAATGAGGCCGTCATGTGGGGAGGGTTTGTTGGAGGCAGTATACTGTGTTAGTTCTCTGCAATACCCACAGAGCATTGTTTATGTCGACCAGATAGTTTGATTTTGCTCCACAGGAGTTCCTTTCCTTCCACATGTGAGCTGTGTTGCCTGGCTGGCTTTTGGGAGACCGTAAATGGGACTTCCTGCTTTATTTCACCAGTGGCAACAGTTGCATAACAAAAAGTTGTCCTGCCAACAGATTCCCTCACCTGAGCTGTGCATCTCAGCAGCTCCTCCACAGCTCCCATGGGCCTCTAGGCTGCTGTGTGTCAAGAAACATTCTTCAACAAACTTTGATGCCTTCACAGAACTGCTGTTATGACCGTGGAATTAAAATACACTCGGGCAGGCTTTATTCACTAATTAGGTGCGTTTTGAAGGCAATGGGTCGTCCAGGACGTAATGGAGGAGTTCTAGGAATAAAGAGGGCAGAATACAAATGCTGGCCTTAAGTTTCAGAAGGAAAATTATGATAATGAAGCATTAGATGCATTAAAAAGCTTATGAAATGTTGAGCAAATATGTAATAACAATATGATGTTTAAGAGTATGCTCATAAATGTTATTTTCTCTTTAGGTGGATGTGTATGATGAAGGCTCGTATACCTGCTCCATACAAACCAAGCAGCAGCCTAAGACCTCACAGGTTTACCTCATCGTACAAGGTAAGCTGCAAACACCTGATCCCAGGGTGCTCAAAGCACAGTTCCCCATACCAGCCGGCTGGATATACTCAGGAATTCTCCGAAAACTTAGCCACAGTTATTAAAGGGCAACTCATCCCCAAATCGACAGTTTTTGTGCCAATAAACTGTTAACATGGTTCTCTTACGGTGCGGTCTACATATCCTGGTCATCATTTTTACAAATTACAGCATATTTATTGAAATCCTGCTTTTGTGTCTAAAACAGTCTGATTGGCGCATTGAATTTTGAATCAGCATTGCTTTTGGTTCAAAGGTTTTTGTGACGTCACCAAGAGAATCTGACGTGTCAGTAGCGCCGCCGCTGTTGGTAGCGAGTTGGAGTTTATTAGCTTAGCATTGAGTTAGTTTATCCAGCATATATATCTAGCTTTTACTAGTAGCCCATACACGAACCAGCTCTCGACCACCTGCATGTTTCCTGGACCTCCAGGCCTCCCTTCGGCACATTTTCAACTATGATATTGGGTAGAGTAAGGCTCTGGTAATAGCGGTGAGTTACACTTTAAGCAGCAGATCTCAGTGTCTCTGTTCAATTACCGAATTTGGAGAAATGTCCCTCTAAGAACTGTAAAAGTGAGAATTCAAAAGCAGTTTTTCTACCTATTGTCTGCCCACAGCAATAGACTTCTTCACCATTTCACATGAATTTTAAGGGCACTCGACAAGCCATCAATGTTTGTCTTATATAACAAAGAGCAGGAAGTCATTTGTCCTGAATTGAGACGGCAGTAAAGCTGACAGGAAGATATTATCACGGGTGCTTCGGGATTTTGTCCTGTCCCCATTTTAGATTCAGGCCAGAGCTTCTGGCTGTGGGGATGTAATGATACATCTAGTTCATGAAATGATACATTAAAGCAGGTTCATGAGAAAGAAAAACATCTCTTTTGGTCTAAATTTAGGAGATGTAAACATCTGCTCCTTTTTTGTTAATGTAAATGTTTTTTTCTTTTCACAAACTGTGATTTGAAGGATCCAGGTTTGACTTTTCTTTATATTGCTGCTTTGAAAAGAGTCTCATTCGACTGAGGTCAAAATGTGGAAAAAAAACAACATAAAAAGCTGTTTTGAGTTTTTATAAATAAAAGAAAAGTTTTATGAACTGTGTTTTAAAAACATCTCTGTTCAGTGTAGGGTTGTCTAGTTCTAGTTTGATTAGTCATACCAGAGGAAAAAAATTCAAATTTAGTTCAGCACTGATAAGAACCCACTGATCAGATGCCAACTTTAGTGCTGTGAACGGCTAATTGTCAGGACTTACAAACTATTCATGGGTGGTCTGCCATTCAGTCACTGTTTCTTCCAAGAACCCGAAAAAGCAACCAGCAAGCTGAGCGGCCTGCATCAGTGCACTCCATCAACACAAACATCCCTTTGTTTCTTCAAAAGAAGACTCTGGAACATAGATGCGGCAAGTGTCGATCTTAAAGCACTCACCTTCACATCCAGCGCCTAAAATAACAGCAGTTTAGACGAACATGCAAAACTTGGAATGTGCTTTGTGGGCTAGACCTCAGGTTATCCTAAAATATGATTCCATATTAATGTTGTAAATATGCCCAAGTCATACAGTGTGTTTACAACTCTAGCTGACATTCAAAACAATTAACATAATTAGTCATTGCACATTAATTGGGTTTCTCAAAGATACAAAAGGCATGCCTCCAACACCTCTGCACTTTTACGTAAAATTTTGCTTCCTGTTCTCTGATGATGCAGGACTATAATGTCCGCTAATATTTAAAAGTGACATCGGTAGTTGTATGAAAGTGCTGCTTATCTATTCATGGGAAATGACCGTTCATTGAAAAACAACTTGACAAGAACCTTCTTTTTTCTTGTTTTCACTTTAAATGAAGGAAATTTTGTCCCATGCTACAATACATCTTTTTTAGGAGTTGCTTATAAAGCATTCATAAACAAGGATAGTATCAACACTAATCTGAGGTATCGTGTTGTTACCTGGTTATCACAGTGGTATTACTTTCACTGATCAAAGCATTCTCCTGTATCTCTTTAGTTATTTGTTCATTAAATCTTCATTTTATCAAAGACTCATACTTGAAGCCTAATTATAATTAGTGGGTGAGCCTATTTTGCACTGGTAAAGATAGATGAGTTTTATTGTCGTTTCATTCTCTTCTCCCAACCAAATACATGGTTCCTGTTTTCGACATGTTGCTGTAAGTTACTGGGGATGGGCAATGATGGCACTGAAGGTGTTGATAAAGCTTCCTTTTGATGGGATTTAAAAGTGTAAGTAGTAGCCAAGTGCTGCTAATTAGCAGCTTCTGAATTATTTTTGCCATAGGCAAGTGTGACCTACCTCTATGACAGCAGATTTTATAATAATTTCCTAGTCTGGGACTTAAAATAACACCAGGCTGAAAATACATCAGCAATAACTTTCAACAACTCTCCTGTTGCCTTCGGGCCATTATGACCCAAACCCAAGTTTAAAAGCAGAAAAAAGAACCTACTTGACTTGAAATTTGATGACTTTTGCTAGATTGAAGTAAGATTTTACCTTTATTCATATTACGATGTAAGCTGTACAAAAAAAGTTCCAACTTTTGTCTTTGGGTCATTTTGATCCGACAGTCATATTGCATTGAAATCACAACCACAGAGTCAATTAAACACCACAAAGATGTGAAAATGCTTTAGCTCTGGCCAAGATCTCCAGCAGAATGCGCTGCCTGTACACTGTCTGGATTTGGCAGCCAATGGGTTGGCGTTATAGTTGAGGGTGTCTCAACATGCAGAAACATAGAATCTCATGATTGAAATGTGTGCAGTTTCCCATCCTATAGAGGGCACAAAGAGCGGGAAAGCAGTGCGTGAAAATACAGCTTCTTGTGATCGAAATGTACCAATGTTGCAAGTCTTTGAGACTGCTCAGAGCCTAAAGGTGCTGCAGATGAATGTACCCCAAATCCTCACTGCTGCTACCATAAGTGTTTCACTGTTGAACAAGTTCTAGAAAAAATGTAAATGACCAGCAAGACAAGAAGAGGAGGTATCAGAAGATTTTTTTTACTGGTATTGTTCACTGGAACAAAATACCAAAAAATCTATTTGCTGCATATTTCTCCTACTTTAGTCTATAGAAAAACTATATGAATATTGCTCACCCCATTAAAAAAGATAACCCCTCTACAAAAAATAATACGATTAAAAGTGTCATAGAAGCGAGTGGTGTCTTCTGAATAAATGCAGTCTTTCTGCCATGTGAAAAGGAAAAATTCAGGCATTTGCTCAATTTTTGGTGAATGGAAAGTTGTTCTTCTGGGCAAAATAGAGTTACAGTTTAAAATTTAGTGACACTGCTTCAAATTGAGGGGTTAGTGATGCCGGGTAATTATGACCTGGAGGACATGGGATGCATACAGAATATGAGGACCCCCCCCCCCTCCCATTCCAACAAAATGGGACAAAAATGTAACTTTTATCACTTTTAATACATTAAAGTTGTCATTGAAAAGATTACCCAGAATCCTTTTTAAAATTTACAGCATATATATGGGTTAATTTCTAACATATAAGAATTATTTCTAATAGCTAGAATGTTTCAACATTGCCATACTTCTTTAACAATTTCATATTAACAACAATATAAATGGCTCTTAGTCGAACTCGCACCTGCAGTCAACTTTTAACTAGCTTTGAAAATTGTATGGCAAAAATAATATCAAGCCATTAATATTAAGGATAGACTTAAATGCAGTTTACTGCATTTTTGCACCATTATTATTTTGAACTTTTTAAATAAATACCTTTTTTGCACCACTAACTTTGCACTATAAACATGGTTAAATATTCTTCTGCACACTTTAAAAAAAAAACATTCTTATCACTTACTCTATATTGTAATATTATTTTATTTCAATTGCAATTTCATTACATTGTCGTAAGGCAGCTGTATGCAACGAAAAGTTTGTCTAAGTCTAAGTCAGTTCCTTAAAAATAACAACTAATAATGACACCTAGTGGTTGAAATAAGAACAACACACACATCTGCCTGCCGTTTTTCAATGGTTCTGTTGCTGTGAAATTTTTACTTCCACAGGATAGGAACATGTCGTCTTCTGTTCTGTTACTGGCCCACTTCTTATACTGGCTCCCATGTTTGCAGGGTGCTGCTCTTTTGCCAAAATAAAATACCAAATGCTATGCTCTGTTTTGGGAACTCTGGGAACTCTCATATGATTGGTTCAGGAACCAGGAAATAAACACAGGCAATAATCTGAACCAAAGTTGTTCTGGACCGTACCTCTAGGTTTGACACTGTTGATGGAGAGGACTGATTATTTATAGGGAATGTTACTTTCATCCTGGGCGACAAATGAGAATGATTTAGGTTGAGTTTACAGAAAATATTTTACTTATTGCTCCTTTAAGTTTTGAACGTTTTTAGGAGTTTATTAATAGTAATAATATTCATGATTTAGAAGGCCTGTATTTTCTGGACAAAGAAAGTCAACGTGATGTGTTTGTAATATTGAAAACCTCCATTAAACAACCATTAAAGGTATAGCGGAGAATTTTCTGCCTCCACTATACTGCGCATGCACAAGACCTTCCTACCATCCCTTCCACCATTGTGTGAAAGAATCTCCCAAATGCTCTCTGGTCTTATTTTTTCCTTCAGAGGTCTTCCTCTTCCTATCATAAACTTGTAAGATAGTCTGCTTCTTCCGACTCTCAGCCATTTTCAGAGTATACAGTGAGAGCAGCAGAGCTACAATGAACGGCTAAAAGCAAAGCTAACTGGATACACTAGAAGTGTGCAGGCACAGAGGAAACTAGCAAGGAGCGTCGTGGATTGGAGCATCACAATGATTGGAATGTGGGGGAACCAATAGATAAGATGAGGCTTTAAGATGAGGTTTGTCCAAATGAAACCTTTATCGCATCTAGCCTATTCGATTATAGTCTTTCTACATGCTGTGTACCCTGCCTTTTGTTTTCCACACCTATTAAACTGTTCTTTTTTTTTTTTTTTTATGTGGCCGTATAAATATTCTGCCTATTATATTGAAGACTTTCTGTATCATCCAACTGTTTGCGGTTGAAGCAACTGGGTATTTGTGCAGTATTTACATTCCTTTCTTCTTTCAGTCTCGCATCTAAATTGACTGGAGCCTTTTGGAATGATAAAAGGACAAAAGCAATAGAACACATTTGACAATGCTTCAAAGCCAAATAAGGCCATTTAATTATCTTTGCAAGTACCGTCGAAATTTCTCTGTGTCTTGTTTTACAAAGCAGCTGTTACTTTATGGAAATTGCTGCTAAGCTAATAGGCTGCCTTCCTGAGCTTTATTTCTTTCTGGCATCTCACATCTGGGTCATATAGCATTCACATGTTTGTTTTTGAGGTGGAGTAAGTGGCAGCATGGATCTTAGAAATTTCTGCTATAAATTTGTCAATTGTCATTGGTTAAAAAAAAAAAAACATGACAAATCAAGTGCCCTCACTAGTAAGGTTTTGTCTACCATCTACGTGTGTGTTGTGCATATATGAGCCGTCTTTTTTCAAAATAGGGCGGGTTGATGGTGATGGAATTGCACCGGTGCATAATGTCACCTCAGACAAACGTCTATGAGAGAAGCTGTCCTTTCGTTATGAACTAATCTTTCATCCATTAATAAAATTTCCAAAGGTCAGTATGTGAATTGATGCTGTTCCTCTGGGATCCATAGCTGCTAAATTGCCTGTCCTTCCCATTGCATCTGATTAGTTTGCGCTTGACCATCTAAATGCCCTGTGTTGACTCCCAAAGTTTCTGAAGGCAGGATTGTTTATCACAGCTAATGCAACAGTTAAAGCCAAACATTGATTTCTCTTTCTCCTTGTGCTTATTTGCATCACCTTTCAAAAAAGATTATTTTGCAGCCATTGGTGCTCAGCTGTTGCATTTTTCTGCTACATTAGTGTACTCTTTTCCTTTAGCTTCTTTTAGCGCTGTAAGATTTTACTCTATAAAGGCATTTTGGCGGCTGACTCTAGGCTGTGGATTGAAGATCTCATCATTTGTTATAATAAGTCCAATGCATGCTTTCTAAACACCACAATACACAAATAAATTCAGTGTCACCAGAGCCCTGTGTTTATCCACTCATTCAGTCGCTCTAGTTCGAATCTCTCAGTCAGAAAGATAAGAACGCCCCTTTGTGTGTGGCAAGACTAAGCGATATGATCCAGCCCGTACGGAAACCCAATCAACTCTGCGGGGTAATAATTCACCCTGCCTTCATTTTTTTTTAATGGGTATGAAAGTCCTAGGCATCAAACATTGCCCCTGGTCACAGACTCCAAGATCAGGTTCACATAACCAAAGCTGACAATTTTCTGCTCACAGGGACAGGGAAGTAATTGGAAAACAAATGGTCAGACAAAGTAAATTTGTGGCGGATGAAAAAGTGCCAGACTTGCGGGGCTTATGCAAGCGGAACCAAGCAGCTGAGTGACTGCACAAGAGATCCCAGTATAAAGGCAGACTCCCTTCCCTAATCTGTTTTAGATTTGTAAAATAAAGGAGTGTTATGGTTTTACTTATATGCTGGAGATACAGTAATGAAATTGTTTTATTTTGAATAAATAATCTGTGCTTTGAGAGTGTTAGAATGTGCGCGGACGAATTGTAATGGAGAACGAGGAACATAGTTGATTGAGGACTTCAGTGTTGGTGTCAAGGCTTGATATCATTTCAGTGCAACAGATTACTACAGATTACTACCATTGTCGGTAACATAAAGTGAAGAAAGCAATAAAACAAGGGCAGTGAGCTGCACACTCTCTACCACATGTTATAGTCTCAATTTAGTAATCTCTCAGTGCCTCTAAAGTTACCCCATCAGCGTTGGACCAACTGTGTTTGAGTCACTCCTAAACTACTTCTTGCACTTGTTTGTACACAGACACAAGAAGCCTCACTTAAAGCCATTATTTTCTGCAGCCCCTGTAAGGTTGCAAAGTCCTTGGGTGTCTGAATGTGCAGGCTATAGCTCTTGTGTTGTTAGGGTGATGCAGTACAATGGGTGATGCTGTTGAAAGAAAATAATGTTCCAAGTATCTGAAATTAGGTTCAGCTAACTTTATGATGTTGATTTCGCTAAAAGTGCAGCAGTAGCCGTAGCTATGTTTATAGTAATGGATGGCATGGCTGCCGTTTGGGCACTGACCGATCGAAACGCAAACACTTAAAAAAAATCAAACATCCCAGAACTGGGGCATAATGAGCCACAATCTCCCTCATCCTGTGACAGTATGAGCCAAACAAACACATTTTGTAAATATTTACTTTCCCTCTAAGCTAATGACATCCCATCCTAGATGTCGAAATAAACTACCAATCAGCCAATCACACAGATCAATGCATTCAGGTATCTAGATGTGGTGACTGTGTCTGAGGTTTACAGTGAATGGTCCAAAAAGAGAACATATTGAAGTGAACAGGGAGGTCGCTAGAGGTTGGGGGAATTGCAACACAACAATAAACTCTACCTGAGCATAAATCTGTCCTCAGTCACTTGCCTGCTTGCTTTCTACCAATCTCTGTAATAGTGTCTTGAAGTTTGCACAACACTTTGGTTGATGTATTTTATCGTACCATTTAGGAAACAAAATCAAAATGACCTCTGCGGTTGTGATGCAGACAAGTACTCTTGCAGATGGGTAACATTGAGTGCTTTCAGAATAAAATCCACAGTAAGACAAGCTGTCATCAGCCCATGCAAACAGCTTCACTGTCCTGATTGTTAGTGTTCCTGTTCTAAAGGACAAATAGCAGCAATTTCTCTTTCTTAAGGTAAAACTATTTTGCTTAAAAAAAATAGTTGTACAGCTTAGTTCAGTGTAACCGTTGTCGAAACTTGTTTTTACAAGACTAGAGGTAACTGGGAACATCTTGCAATATTCATAGGCATATTCCTGATTCTGTTCATTTGCAAATATTCATCAAAGCCAGGCCCATCAGTTTTTATATACACAACTTGGAAACTAAGTCAACAGGCAGAATAACATTAAGTTGACCACAAGCACCAAGATGTTTGAAAAAATAGATAAATATAAAGATTACTGCAAATGTGCAAGGACGAGGTAAGACTGAGATTGTTGATATGTTGATTAGATTATTGCACATCCACATTGGATAAACTTTGTGGGGTAATGCCTGTATACGTTTAGTGGTAGCCCTTGAATCTTATCCTGCTAATGTACAGTGTGTCAAACTATACGCATATCTAAAACATACTGAGCATTTAAAAGATTTCCCAAAGTATGGCATGCCTTGCACAAGTATTCACCCCCCCCCCCTTAAACATTTGTTCACATTCTGTCACACCACAGACACAAGCTTCATTGTATTTTTTATTTTATTTTTTTGTGTGTGGGGCGGGTGAAGTGAAAAGGAAACATGGTGTGATATTTTACATATATTCAGGTAAATGTGTTGCGTGTTTGCATTCTGCCCTGCATTTACTCTGATACCCTTAAAGAAAATCCAGTAACCCAACTTGAACTTGACTATTTTACTCTCAGCATGCAGCTGTTCTATGAAAGCATTACAGGGTTGGGAAAGAACATTACTGAGCTAACAGCATTGTGAACACCAAGGAACACAGCAGACCGGTCAGGGATAAAGTTGTAGATATGTTTAAAGCAGGGTTAGGGTTAGGCTATAAAATATTCCTTATTATAAAATTTCCTCAGCTTTGAACATCATAGGGAGCAATATTCCATCTGCCATCCAAAAATGAAAAAAGAGAGAGGGCCAGGGGACAGCATTAATCTAAAAAGCAGCCAAGAGGCCAATTGCAACTGTAGGAGCTGCAGAGATCCACTGCTCAGGTGGAGGAACAAGACTGTAGGCGTGACAGAGGAGTTCAGGTGGATGGTGGCAGCATCGCGTTTTACCGTTGGACTCAAAAACGTTTATAATAAACGTTCTGTTTATTGACCTATCCAAGGCATTTGACACCTTGGATGACAGTCTCTTGTTAGACATCCTGTTTAAAAAATATATATATTTTTTTTTTTTTCAGCTTCTCCTGTTCAAACAGAAACGGTAAAGAAGGCTTTCCGTTTTTTTTCTGCTCTGTCTCGTGTTGCTCTCCAGTCTGAACTGAAAGTGTCAGGACCGATTTTACTAAAAGCCATCAGTTTTATGCCGAGAAACTGTTTAACGGAAATCCTTTAAACAGTTTGAATTAATACGGCTTTAAATTTTATATTGACACTGTAATAACTTTTTTATTCATCAAATTGCTTAAAGTGTATGTATTTCAATGCTTGTCTTGTTACTGTTGTCTCTCTTGTCCACTATGATGTGTGCTGCTGCCTTTGTTGGCCATGTCAATTTTGTGAAAAAAAGTGATCTCAGTGGGTCTTTAACCTAGTTAAATAAGGGTTTAATGGAAAAATAGTTAAAATCATGATTGCAGGTAGCTTGTGGTTGTAACGGGACTAAAATGTGAAAAACGTTGAGGGGTAACAAATACTTTTGAAAGACTCTGCAGATCCATACAGCTCTTAGGAGAATGATTTTATGTTAAAGCCAAATATAGCACAAAGTCCCTGCTCAACCATTTCTCTGCGTGCGTTTATGCTGCACAACTGCCGTGTTTCAGCAAATTCAGCAAATCCATAATATGCTATGCAAATGTGCTTCATGAAATGCGGAGCCTGGGGAGAGATTCATTCATCTCGTGAGGTCAAGCTTGTAATTCTCCCACAGGAATGGAATCTCAGATCCATATAGCTGACAAGCCGCCTGTGGACTGCTGACCCCAATCAGCGGTGTTTCAGATGGTTGAACCTTGATTTTCACCATTGCTGCTAATATTTAGTCCTCATTTGGCATAGCTGATTCACAGGTTAAGGTAATATTAGTAACTCCCGCCTGTGAGCTGGTCAGCTTTTACTGGATAGTGTCGCAAATCATTTGGAGTATGGCACTGACAGCAATTAGATTTATATGCACACTTCAAACTAAATGGACCGTAACTGCTGATCAGAATCTGACCTGACAGACAGATGTATTATTATTATTAATTGTTAGCTGTGACTCATGAAGGACAACTAGTTTATACAAACTTGTAAATATTCATTATTTTAATTTTTGTAATCTTTTGAACGCTATAATAGGGAAAAAAAAACACTATAACCATTGTTCATTGCCTGTTTGTTTGTCTTTCTTATGTGTACTCTCAGCCGGAGTGGCAAAAAAGAAATTTCACCACAGTAACATGCAGTGACAATGTATGTGTACATACATACATACATACATACATACATACATACATACAAATCACTCTTCCATCAATCTGAATATCTATAAAATGCTGCTTTCATGGTTCTATTTCAATTTATTTAACTATTTTTTTTTACAAGTTCAGCGTTTACAGAGCTGAAAAAGCTCATTCAGATAACCACTGATATGATTATGTTGTTTTTTTGAGGAAGAGTCAGCAGTTTTGTATGCGGATGGACCTCATAAAGCTTTTATGGTAATGAATCACATTTTGAATTCATCTCGCATACAGGACCATTGATGTGATTTGGTCTTACATGAAAATGCCATGCACCTAGGATGAAAACAAGGCCTGAGAACTAGACTGTTTACGTTGTTGTGAAAAAGTTCTTACATGTTTTTTTTTTTTACGTCTGCTTTCTTTTTACACTTAAACGCTTCAGATATTTAAACAAATCCTGATATCAATAAATTGTATTGGCAGTTTTAAAGAGAGCAGGGACAACTCCAGTGGTCGGTGAGGATGATGATTGCAATTATGAATGGAAGGAGATCTTGAAGGCAGGGCTGTTGGGACTGGATCCAGCATACGGGTGGAAGATTTAGATTTACAGATGATTTCAGAGATTCTAGAGATGCTTGGAAAATAAAAACTTGAAAATGGCTGAGAGAATGGCAGAATTGGCAAAGTCCTGAAGTTACCTTCATTGGAACAGATTAAATCAGAGTATTTACTGGATTTAGTTTGTGTAACTAATTCCTTATACTGTGCTATTTGAGTTTTGTATATTTCTCTGTGAGTTGTCAGTCCAGTCTTCTTTTGAAGTTGTTCAAGTTGACGACATTTAGCTTTAATGGATCGGAGTTCAGGGGTGAACCAGGGGGCAGAATGGGCGAAGGTAAAGGACCGAGTTTCACCTTTGCATGATCATTCAAAATATTATTCAAATAGCTGAGGCAAGCTCATTGGGGATAGAAGAAGGACCTGGAATCAGATTTCTGAGGATATGAGAGGAAAGGGTAGCCATGTTGCTGTTCTTAATATTCGTGAATGAGATAAGACATTGTGTATTAGTTAGTTTTGTGCTCGAATGCGCTATTTAAGGTCGCACCACAGCGTCTCAATTAAATTTAATATCAGACATTGACTGGGCCATTCCAAATGCTTTATATAGTTAAGTTTTTGTTTTTAGCAGTTCAGAGGTGGACTTGGTAGTGTGCATTAGAACATTGCCCTGTTGTATAACAACATTGTACTTTTTCACAAAATGATTGCCATGAGGCAGCAAAGCAGGCCTACATCCTCTCTTAGACATCATCACAAAGCAGTGTGTTAGAATTAACACATCAATTAGAATGAAGATATGCTTATTGATCTTTTTTTCTCTAATGTGAAACAGCTCTTTGTGTTTTTTTGGTAAACAGTGGTATTCCCCTTGGAAGTCACCCGTAGATCCCACGTTTTCTCGGCCTCTTTCTCATTGTTCAGTCATGAACACTAACTTTACCTGAGGCTGTTGAGGTCTGTAGTGCTTCAGGGGATGTTCTGGGTTATTTTGTGACCCCTTGGATGACTCATCGCTATTTTATTTTAATAAGCAAAAGTCATCATTTGAAAACTGCATTTTGCATTTACTCTTTTTAACTAAATGAACTCTAAGTATTTTATATATATATATATATATATATATATATATATATATATATATATATATATATATATATATATATATATATATATATATATCAATCCATATAGATACATACATACATACATACATACATACATACATACATACTGTCTTACATCAAATCTATAGTAGGAAGTGACCTTTAAGCCACTAGGCATAATATAATTTGTTGCAGAATGACGGGGGCCGTCAAATATCTTCTCGCAGCTCCCATTCATCCTTTTTTCCTTTCAATTCTTCAGTCTTGCTATCACAATGCTGTGGTATTTAAAGAGTAAGTCCGCTTAACTCTGTAAAGAAAGCCCTGTCACTCTAAAGAGCACCTTAACAGGAGGGGGCTTAGTCTCTCTATTTGCGCATATCTCTTGCTGTTCAGTCTGGAGGACTGACCTTTTTACAATTATCGTGGGACAATCAGATTCTTTGAATGGAACTTCTGAAGCCTTTTCCTCCTCTTCCTATCTTGACCCTCCTTTGTCTTTTCATCTTCAGAGCTGTTGTCAGGGTGTTTTGTTACTTCCTCTCAAGCTAAATATAAAGGTTCTGGACAGGAGATTGAGACACTGCAGAAGACTGAGAAATTGAAAGAGATGGATCAAGTAAAAGTGGATTAGTTGCTGTATAGCTTTCATTCATTCTGGGTATCGGCAGTCTGTCTGGCTCTCCAGCTACAAAACTATGATCACACCCACAAACAAATAATTACTTGTTCCGCCGGCAGGCATGGCTCTCCAACTCCATTCCCTCTCCCAGATGATTCCACCTTCCTCGTATGAAATAAAGGATGTTAAGAAAGATCAGTGAAGCTTTTACTCTCCAAAGTACAAAAGCAAATACAAGAACAAAACTTATTCTACACAAGTATTGCAGCTGTTTGCAGTTTCTCAGTGAAAGCAAAGATACTGCAAGTCATTGGTTTTCAAGCTACTTTTGAGCATACAGATAGGTGAACATCTCCGGGTATACACATAGTGCATTGTAAATGTATTCTTACCGTTTACACATTTTTACATTTTGTGACATAACAAATTTCATTTTCATGTATTTTATTGGAATTGTTTTTTTAGACGGGGAAAAAAAAGGGGTTAAAAAAGCTATCCTATTCAGAGCGTCAAATCAGTTGCAGCTTCTAACAGGTTTCTTTGAGAATGCTTTGCATGTAACCCCTAAATTTGGTTCTTCTTGTACCAGCTAAAGAAAAGTATTCAAGCAGCATCATGCTGTTGCTATCATGTTTCACCATGTGGACGGTGGGTTCAGTCTTATCTTTACACCACACATAACAATTTGAATGTAAGCCAACATTTTAGATTTTGGTCTCATCTGACCAGAGCACCTTTATGCATGTGGTTGCTGTATCTCCTGCAAGGTTTGCGGCAAAGTACGAGCATAGCTTTGCATTGATTTCTTTTAATGCTTTCCCTTTACTTTCACCTATAGGCTAGGTAAGTGACTAATAGCTATCTGTTAACAGATTCTCCTGCCTGAGCAGGGGATCTATGCAGCTGCATAGATCTCTCCCTGCTATGCTTTACTGAGATTTAACTACACAGAGGTAGAATCTGCTCTACCAGTGAGGTGATTTGAAGGGATGTTCTTGCACTAAATTTTGTGTAAGAATATCAGAGTAAATGGAGGCCGAATACAAATGCTTACCACACTTTTTTGGATTTTATCCTAAAAATATGTGAAACAAAAACTCCTTGCAATTGCTTCACAACCCTTTGCTGTACTTTGTTGATCTACGGTAGGGTCAACAATCCAGATCAATGGTGAGTGTGGAAAGAGCTGAAGAAATGTGTCCAAGAAGGTTGGAACAGGTGGAAAAAAGTGTCAGTATCAGCGAGAATGAAAGGAAAGATGGACAAGATGGTGCTGAGAGCAGTGATGTTGTTTGGTTTAGAGCCAATGGAACTAAGAAAGAGGAGACCGAGCTGGAGGTAGCAGAGATGAAGATGTTGAGTATCTCTTTGGAAGTAATGAGGAGGGATAGGATGAGGAGTGAGTACATCAGAGGAACAGCTCCTATTAGATGTTTTGGGGATAAAGCCAGAGAGGCTGGACTGAGATGGTTTTGACACAAACAAAAGTGGGATAGTGAATATATCAGTAGAAGGGTGAGGCTAGAGCTGCCTGGCAGGAGGCCTAGAGGAAATTTATGGATAAAGTGAAAGAGGACATGAAGGTTTTTGGTGTAAATAAAAAAGATGCAGACGATAGGGTCAGGTGGAGACAGACAACTGGATGTGGTGACTCCTGAAAGGGAAAGAGTGTGATGATTTGGGTTTTTGTTTATGTTTTGCACAGATTATCTCCACTCATCTCTTTCACCTCTCAGCCACCACTCTTCCTGCTGCTGCCACTAATTACCCCAAGTTATTCCACCTGATCTCTCACTATATGTACCTGCCTTATTAAACCACTCCCTGTCAGAATGTCTCTTATTGTCTCGCTGCCTGCATGTGTTGCTCCCCAGTGCTTTCTTGTCACTCTGTCTGTTGACCCTTTGGACCTGTTCTCGGCCTGCCCTCGGTAGTTTGTTTAGCCTGTGCTTGCGTGCACCGCCTGGTGAAGGTTTCTCCTGAGATTTCTGTGTCTCGCTCTGTCCATGCTGGGAACACGTTGCCGGCTTCTCGTCATGTCTGGTTCTGTCTGCAACACCTGGTCAAGTCTGGTTCGGTCGGCAACATCTGGTCAAGTCAGCTGCTGTCTGCAACACCTGGTCAAGTCTGGTTCAGTCTGCAACACCTGGTCAAGTCAGCTGCTGTCTGCAACACCTGGTCAAGTCTGGTTCAGTCTGCAACACCTGGTCAAGCCTGGTTCGGTCTGCAACACCTGGTCAAGCCTGGTCCGGTCTGCAACACCTGGTCAAGCCTGGTCCGGTCTGCAACATCTGGTCAAGTCAGCTGTTGTCTGCAACACCTGGTCAAGTCTGGTTCTGTCTGCAACACCTGGTCAAGCCTGGTTCGGTCTGCAACACCTGGTCAAGCCTGGTCCGGTCTGCAACACCTGGTCAAGCCTGGTCCAGTCTGCAACATCTGGTCAAGTCAGCTGTTGTCTGCAACACCTGGTCAAGTCTGGTTCTGTCTGGAACACCTGGCCAAGTTAGACGCTACCTGCATCTCTTGGTCAAGTCAGTCTCTGCCTACATGGTCTGGTCAGAGTTCGCCTCTGTTATCATCACCTGTTCAGGCACCACAGCCATCTCCTATCATCATTACCATCTTGTCACCCCCTGTTCGTGCCAGTATTCCCTTGTTTTAAATAAACTTTTGAACTTTTCTGTGTTTCGGTTTGAATATTGAGTTGCTCTCTTACTTCATCATTACAAACAGCCAAAGAAAAGAAGCATCATGTCACTTGAGATACAAGTGTCTGTGTTACTATTGTAGTCAGCTATAATATTTTTCCAAGAATAGTTTTCCTATCTGAAAAGGAGTTATATATTCAGTGTTAACTTAAAACATCTGTGCTGCTGTAGAAAACCCATCCCCCAATAATTTATTATAAGCATTTCTATAAGCAGTGGTAGCAACTTATTTTTAGGCTGTTACCATTCTCTATGTAAACCGGAAACTGAGTTCCAACCCTTAAGCTTTTGAAAGCCCAAGCTCAACCATGCAAGAGCCCTGACTGTGTGAAGGCCAGCAGTAAGCCGTGCCATGCCTCCCTCTGCCTGACATGAGCATGACAGCAGAGCGACAGCGGAACACACATCCATATGCAATTGTGTCCCCTTTGGGGATAAAATTACAAGAAGTAACAGCAGACATTGTTCCATGCAGCAAGCCCGTTGGATGAGGCAGAGGAAGAAGAACACAGAGATAAAGTGGGAGAAAGAAGCCACACACATTTTCGGTTGCCTTTGAACTTTCATAATGAAACTGACTCCTTGAAGTTTTAATGAAAGCCACAATTTACCATTCCCTTTTTCTCCCTGGGCTGCAGAGGCTTTCTCAGGCTGATTCTCTAAAAATAAAATAAAAATAATAAAATAAGACTGAAGCCCCCTTTAATATTTTTCTCTCTTTCTTGGAGAAGGACTTTCATGCATTTAAATGGGACTATTCCATGGACACTCGCGACAGTAGCAGTATATTGACTAGAGACTGCAGGTGATCCAGATGACTCGTATTTCACAGACTAACCCGGCGGACATCAGTGCTGGCCAGCGTGTCCGTGGACTGATCTCTGTTATAGAGGGGCCACTATTTATTTTCTACTACGTCTGGTCGCCGCATGCATCCCCATTACTTGTATAGAACCTGCCAGCATCCTATCCCTCCATCATTTTTCCATCCTCTGTGTGACCTGGGCCTGTCAATTAGATGGACAGCCCGTCGGAATGGTGCTCGGCACGCTTGCCTTTGAAAGTAAGATTGAGTGGTAGAGTTAAACTTGACCTGACTGGCTTTCTTTGAGGGGGTAAACACGAACTGAAGTGTGTGTAGAAGTTGTGTCATTAAATGCCTGCTGTGTCCGAGCAAACAGAACCAATTCTGTACAGGAAAATACGCGGGATGCGGACTGCCTTTTTGGAACTTCACCCCGATATGTTACATCTGTAAGCCTGTTGTAATGTCACGGCTCTGTGGCCTTACAGATGCTGTGTCATCTGTTCAGCTGTTGCTGTGGCCTACATTACTAAGGGTCACCTGTCTGGGAGCGTGTTTGCGTGTAAACTTTTTGCCTCTCAGCACAGCTGCTGTTAAGGTCAATACTGCTGCTAGACTTGATCCCACTATCAGCTCCATGGTTCGGCTCTATGCAGGGACACAACAGCAATATTAAATATGTACAGACACCTAGCAGCAGCTGCTTAGTTTGACCGAGCATTGCCAAAGGGTCTCTGTCATCGTGTTAATGGCTTTCCCCTTTGAGATCCACCTTCGCATTCGCAAGGCAGTGAAAGCAGCTTCAGAAAGAGCTTTGTTTGCACTTGAGGTGTTGTAAGCAGTGTACGCAGGCACTTCAGGTACATGCTGGGAGATATCTGATTTTTAGTTGCCTCCCGATGGCTGAGCTGAAACAAACACAGCACTCCACAGGCACACAGACCTCAATGCTTTCCTTCTCTTTCTTTTTTTCTTTTTTTCTTTTTGCTTCTTTCTGCTATCAGCAGACAGAAAAGGGGCCCTTTTTCACGCGAGTAGTGTTTGCTGCGCATTTTGCAGTGCATGCAACGCCTGTTGACTTGAGCAGTTGTGGGTTTTGATTTGGGTAATATGGGTCACCTACCCATGTGCCGTTCGGTCATGGGGTGGCATCAAATCTTTAGATTTTTTTTAACTATCTTTTGCAAAAGACAAGGCAATGTAGCCTTATCCTTATGCCAGTCTGTTCTCAAATCAGAGCACACTAGCCACAGAAAACAGGCCACTGCTAAACAGTGTCAATTCACAGAAGGTCATAAAAAGAGACAGTGAAGTACATATGGGGTGTATGTGGGCACAAAAGTCAGTAGGCTGGATGTAGCAAGAACCCGGGAGCCTCATGCTCAAAGATGTGTGGAATTTGATCAAGAAAACATTGCTTGCAAAAAATCTAGATGTATGAGATGGTGCGACATATTGACAAATTACATATTTATTTTGTAAACCTCAGTCGGTGTGGAACTGGATGCTTGATTTTTGTATTAGTGCAATTATTTCTCCAGAAATAATTAAACTTAAATTGGTAACTTAAGATTGTAGAGGGTGCTATAAGCGGACAGACGTGTCCGTTTCACGTGTCTCTTAGCCTGATAGCTTTCCCTTGAGTTATCCGAAATACATGAATCAACATTAATGTTCTCTAATCATGCTATACGAACTCAATAGTACTATCGGATGATTGTGGGGTGATACAAAAACAAATGCTATGTTTGAACAAACCGTAGTTATGTTTAACTTGTTATTAGCGGCTAATGCTTCCAGACATTCTGGGCTTATTTAAAGGACTTCTAGACATTTTAAGTGTAAAGAGCGAACAGGAAAACACGAACCCGAATGTCCCGTCAGTGTTTTAAAACCCTTATGGAAACAAAGTCTGTTAAAGAGCAACCTAAAATGCATTAGCATAGCAGGTAGCTTAGCCTGTTATTTACAGGTCTTAACCTCAGTCAAACTTTAAAAACACAGAACACACATTAGAACCAAATAATTTCAAATTGCTTCATCCCAGACTAACTTTCACTGTTCATCGCTGCCAAACCTCTGCCTTTGCAAGAAATGCTCCTGTTTCTCAGAACTTCAGTGGTCAGCAGCTGTATGGTTATAAGTACCGCAAGGCTTCTTGCAGTGTACTACTTTGAACTGCAGCTCAGAGCACCGTTCCAAAACGACTGCCCATGGAATACGAACATAAAGGATTAACTAGTTGTTACGGCAAAGAAAAACTGGCAGTCAATATAGACGCAGTCTTTGCATTATTTCATTTCCAATATTCTATAGTAATTCTAAAGCCACCGTTGATAAAAGTTTTTTTGGCACTGCACTGTGCTTGTTTTAATATTCATTCATGCAACTGCAAAAACATTTTTTTTTTTCATTGTTGGATTAATTACACTGTTGCATAATGCTTGCATGTCTGTACTGAGCCTGGGAATTTAATCTTAAATTGTGCCGTTCCTCTCCAGTTTCACAAAGCAAGCCCTTTCTGACTTCACTGCATATCTGATTCTGTGTTTGAGTGGAGAACAAAAGAAAGAAAAATGTTTTAATGAAATGCTTTTGGCAGAAATCTTTCAAAGATATTTTAAATTTATTCCCTAACATCCATCATGTGCTTTGCATGTATTACATACTTATGCACATCCTCAGCACTTTCCAGTGAGTGTACTTGGCTGCTACGTTCCCTGCTGCCCCACCAGATGTCTGGCATGCTATTTTGTTGGACCATATGCTGGCTGGCGCTGATGCAGTGCTTTACATACCAGTTCCTCAGTGTGGCAACTGAATGCTAAACAGCCACAGAGAAGCATAAAGTTTTTGATTTAAGGATTCTTTATTAAAAGTACTTTCAGTTGCCCTTAATGCAATAAAAATAATCAGTTTGAAGGTCTGATCATTTTTATTTTGGACAATCTTTTTTAATCACTGCATTTTTGGGACATGTTTTTTGTATGTCTACAGTTTTTCAGATTTAGAATTGACTGCAGCTGAATCATCTTAGCGTTTGATAAGTTTTGTTGCAAGCAAATGAAATGTTATGGGATGTGGCAATACAGAAGACATGTGTCAGCGATATTGTGATAAACAAATTGTCTTTGTTTGCAGTCTATGTGGCATGCAAATCTTGCTAATTATACATGTACTGTGAGCAGTTTAACAATCTATAAAACTAATTTGAAACATTTTTTTTCCTTCTTGCTGAAAAGCACTCTTTGTTTTGTGTTGTTGATTGATTGGTGAACGTATTGAATACAGTATGCTGATGTTGTACTGGATTTATGTTATATTTCAGGAAAAAAAGCTGCCAAGAAATGCCTTAATATACTATTCCAACCACATTTTTCAGCACTGGGGAAGTGTCAAAAGCCTAGAAATATCTTTAATTAGAGTAGTGTAAATATTACATAA